>NC_089493.1:137917057-138236958 GCF_036850765.1 Saccopteryx bilineata
ATGCAATGAACTTCCCTCTCAGTTCTGCTTTTTCTGTGTCCCATAAATTTTGAGTTGTTGTATGCTCATTATCATTTGTTTCTAGAAATTTTTTTTATTTCTTCTTTGATCTCATTGTTAACCCATTCATTATTTAATAATGTGCTATTTAGTTTCCAAGAGTTTGAGTATTTTTCAGTTTTTCTGTTGTGGTTGATTTCTAGATTCATGCCATTGTGATCAGAGAAAGTGCTCGATATGATTTCAATCTTCTTAAATTTGTTGAGAGCGCTTTTATGCCCTAACATGTGGTCTATCCTAGAGAATGTACCATGAGACTTGAAAAGAATGTATATTCTGATGCTTTAGGGTGAAAGGTTTTGAAGATATCTATTAAATTGAGTTGATCTAGTGTGTCCAATAAGTCTTCTGTTTCTTTGCTAATTTTCTTTCTTTTTTTTTTTTTGTATTTTTTCTGAAGCTGGAAACAGGGAGAGATAGTCAGACAGACTCCCGCATGTGCCCAACAGGGATCCACCCAGCACGCCCACCTGGGGCAACGCTTTGCCCACCAGGGGGCGATGCTCTGCCCCTCCGGGGTGTTGCTCTGCTGCCACCAGAGCCAGTCTAGCGCCTGGGGCAGAGGCCAAGGAGCCATCCCCAGCGCCCAGGCCATCTTTGCTCCAATGGAGCCTCGGCTGCAGGAGGGGAATAGAGAGACAGAGAGGAAGGAGAGGGGGAGGGGTGGAGAAGCAGATGGGAGCTTCTCCTGTGTGCCCTGGCTGGGAATCAAACCTGGGATCTCTGCACGCCAGGCCGACGCTCTACCACTGAGCCAACCGGCCAGGGCCGTTAATTTTCTTTCTTGAGGATCTACCTAGTGATGTTAGTGGGGTATTGAAATCCCCTACTATTATAGTATTGCTGTTGATCTCACCATTTAAATCCATCAAAGACTGCTTTATATATCTAGGTGCTCCTATATTAGGTTTGTAGATATTTATAACGGTTATATCTTCTTGTTGGATTGCTCCCTTTATCATTATGTAGTGACCTTCTTTATCTCTTACTATAGTCTTTGTTTTAAAGTCTATTTTGTCTGATATAAGTATTGCTACCCCAGCTTTTTTAAAATTTCCATTTGCATGAAATATTTTTTCCATCCTTTTATCTTCAGTCTATGTGCATCTTCTGTTTTAAGGTGTGTCTCTTGTAGACAGCATATGTATGGGTCTTGTTTTCTTACCCACGTAGCTACCCTGTGTCTTTTGATTGGATAATTTAATCCATTTACATTTAAGGTTATTACTGATATGTAGTTCTTTATTGCCATTTTGTTCTTTGAAACTGTATTCCTCTTTTGCTATATTCTTTTTCTCCTTTGATCTCTTTACAACAGGCCTCTTGGCATTTCTTACAATATTGGTTTGGTTGTAGTGAATTCCTTGAGTTTTGTTTTGTCTGGAAAGCTTTTTATTTCTTCATTTTTAAATGATAGCCTTGCTAGATAAAGTAGTCTTGGTTGTAAGCTCTTGTTCTGCATTACTTTGAATATTTCTTGCCATTCCCTTCTGGCCTCAAGTGTTTCTGTTGAGAAGTCGGAAGTCATCCTTATGGGGGCTCCTGTGTAGGAGGAGTCCACTGGGTGTGGCCTCTGTGTTTTCTAGATGTGGTCTGTCTGCAGGCCTGCCACCTTCTCTGCGTCTGCTGCCTAGGGCGTTTTTTTTTCTCTAGTAGCTTTTAATATATATTTTATCTTTATCACTTAGCTTTAGTATTTTAATTATGATGTGTCTTGGTGTAGATTTCTTTGGGTTTCTCTTTATTGAAGTTCTCTGTGCTTCTTGAACTTGTGAGATGTTTTCCTGCCTGAATTGAGGGAAGTTTTCAGCTATGATATGTCTGAACAAAGTCTCTATCCCTTGTTCTTTCTCTTCTTCTTCAGGAACCCCTATGATGCAGATGTTATTTCTCTTCATGTTGTCATAGAGCTCTCTTAGAGTTTCCTAAGACTTTTTGAGTCTCTTTTCTTTTTTCTGCTCTGCTTCTGTGTCTTCAGTTATCTTGTCCTCTAACTCGCTGATTCGATTCTCAGCTTCATCCATCCAGATTTTAATTCCTTTCATTGTGTTCTTCATTTCTGATATTGTATTTGTCATTTCTGACTGATTCTTTTTTATTATTTCAATGTCCTTTTTTATATTTGCTATATCTTTATTTAGGTGTTTGTAATGGACATCTGTTGTTGTTCTAATATCTTTGAGCATCCTAACAATCATTACTTTAAACTCTGCATCTGGTAATTTGGTTATATCTGACTCATTCAGGTCCTTTTCTGGGGATTTCTCTTGATTCATTTGTGTTGCATTTCTCTGCCTTCTCATTTTGTCTGTGTAAAAGAAGGTTTTGGCCACTGGAGTTCACTGGGTGTGGCCTCTGTGTTCTCTAGGTGTGGTCTGTCTGCAACCCGCCTCCCCTTCTGTTGTTGTTGCCTAGAGTGTTTGGGTATGGGCATTGCCGGTGCCTGCCCACTGGGTCTGTTGCTGTGGTTTCTGCCTCTCCTTCACGGGAGTGGCTGTGATCACAAGCTCCTGTGTACAAGCCTCAGTGGCCTTGGCCTTTGCCCCATCTCCATGGGTGGTTTTATGCCTGGCCCTGAAGGCAGGGGTGAGTACCTTTGCTCAGCTGCAGGTCTCCACCTGATTCCGTGCTTTCACCCCACCCCTGCAGGAGGAGCCCGCTTGTGGGATGGCTGCAAGCCTTGTCTCCACAGGCCAGGCGGGACTGCATGCCCATACTCAGTAGCAGGACTTTGCCTATTCTGGGCCTTTAGCTCCACCCCCGTGGGAGGAGCTGGCTCCCAAGTCAGGCCACAACCCTTGGTTTCCTGGGCGGGGCAAGACTGTGCTCCTGCACCCTTGCTCAAGGACGGGTCTCGTCCCTTCCAGGGCTCCTGTTTTTCCCCCACAGCTTGGATTGCAGGCGGCCCACAGTTGGGCTTGACCACTTTTGCACGTTTTCTCCTCCCCAGCCAGGCAAGACTGAGCTCACACCTCGGCCTCAGTGGTGGCCAGCCAGCTTTCGCCTTTGGTGACAGAACCGTGCTTCTGCGTCCCACCGCTGCCCACCCTCGGGCAAGCCCTCAGCCATATGGATGGGGGCACTGCAGCTCACACCCTAAGACTCACTACTGTAGTCCAGAAGTCTCCTTCCTTCTAAGCAACTCTGCTCTGAGTGCCGCAGGAGAGCTTGTTTGGATGGTGTCCTGCTTCCCTTTGCTGGTATTGCTGTTTCCAGGGGAAATATTTACTTCAGATTTGGGGAGTGACTCATCCCAGGGGTTAGGGTGGCTGTCTCTCAAAACATTTCTCCCTGCCTGATCAGGTGGTGATGCAGTGGATAGAGCATCGAACTGGGATGTGGAGGACCCAGGTTTGAGACCCAAGGTCGCCAGCTTGAACGTGGGCTCATCTGGCTTGAGCAAAAAACTCACCAGCTTGAGCCCAAGGTCGCTGGCTCAAGCAAGGGGTTACTTGGTCTGCTGAAGGCCCACAGTCAAGGCACATATGAAAGCAATCAATGAACAACTAAGGTGTTGCAACGAAAAACTGATGATTGATGCTTTTCATCTCTCTCTGTTCCTGTTTGTCTGTCCCTATCTATCCCTCTCTCTGACTCTCTCTCTGTCTCTGTAAAAAAATAAAAAAAGTGTTTCTCCCTGTGCATTCTAGATTACACTCTCTTTCTGCTACTCCTTTCCTCTCTTCTCTCCCCATCCCCCAGAGCCCCTGGTAAGTGGTTGTGAGAGAGGTTTTCTGCACGGTCTCTTTAAGAAGCATCCTAGGTCTGAGAAATCGGTCTCTGTCTCACAAACAGTATCCTGTCTTGTTTCCAGCTAAATACTGTCCATATGGCTCTTCTAGGCTCTGGTGCTACAGGCTGAGGCTTTGTTCCTGGGACTCAGGACCCTCTTCTCTCTGCTAAACTCACTTCCCACCACATGAGTCTCTCCTGGCTGCTGTTTGGTTTGGTGAGCTGGGCAGCTCTCTCCACGTTTCTGCTTTTTCTACCAGTTTCAGTATGGCTTTTTCAGTGTCCCTTGGTTGAAGAGTCCTCTTAGTTTAGTCCAAAGTTGGTTTTTCCAGATGACAGTTTTTAAAATTAGTTTGTATTCCACTTTGGTTCTGGGAGGTGGAAGTTGGTACGTCTGCCTACTCCATTGCCATCTTTTCTTCTCCTGAATCCTTCAGTTTTTAAGTGGAGAAGAAATACTTTAAAAGGAGAGTATGAATCATAGAGTGGATTATGACCTGAGTGCAAAAAAGGCCTGGACATAGGGGATCTTGGACCATTTTTTATTTCTCCTGCTAAAATTATTAAGGTCAGAATGTTAAAATCACAAGTGCCATTTTCAGCCACTTGGATGAACTGTCCAGTTTATACTAAGGCCAAATGATTTTGCAGTAGAAAATAAGGTGGTTTGGCCTGAGATTCTGGGCTAAACCCAGGATTTGGACGTTTTTTAAGAAACAGTCTAGATGTATTGTCTTGGGGATGGCTGACTAGGAGTTCCCTCAAGTGTGGTGGGTGAGTATCTAGCCATCTACAAGGAGGGAACGAACTGTCCTGGACAGTGGAATGAATATTCGGACAAGGCAGGTGTCCCTGCAGTCTTAGGCACACTGGAAATGGAGGTCTGCTGCTTTTTAGGCATACCTGTATGGCAGTTGTAAAGCCACGAGCCATGGCCAGGGCCACTATCACAGCAGCCTGGCCCATGCAGGTTCGCATTGGATTCAGACAGTCGGTAAAGAAACAGCGGAGCCAAAAACTGATGGGCCATAGTCTTTAATTCTAGCTTGCACCCGGCGGGCAAGTAAAAATACACACTGGGCTCCAAAACCCAGTCACATTCAGTGCTCACAAAGCCACTGACTTATCCGAGTTTCCTAGAATCAAAGGTTTCTAGCTCACCAGACTTATTCACCTCTGTTCCCCATCTCCTTCCTTATCCTAAATACAAACTCTACACAAACTGGCATCTCACTCAGCACTCCACCATCTTGGCTGCTTCTCCTGGCCTCCTCCACATGGCCTTTCTCTGCTCTCCTTTCTCTCTCTTCTAATGATAATCTCAGGAACCAAGAGCCCAAGCTCCTGTTCTACCCCTATTTTATAGTGTACATTCAAAACCCTTAATCCAATATACAAAATAGGGAAGTCTCTAATACAAAGTCACTTTCTGAGGCATGATTGGATTGTACCGCCCCACATCAAAAAGGATAGGAAAGGCTTAATCCTAAAACCAAGCCCCAGGCTACAAGGATTCTGCCTGCCTTTAGCCCACCCCAACACACATTAATATCACCTGGGCAACAGCCTCCTCGTGTTATCTTTAACAAAGTGAGCATAATACATTTTATCTGCCCAACAGCAGTCCAGCCAAAGTAAATGCTGACAAATGTCTGAAACCCTTCCTTATGAACATTGGATTTTCGGAACTGTCCTGGATGGTGAAATGAGAGATGCAGGAGGGGTTGGAAAGTACCTGTCGCTAGATTCACTCACCTGAATGTGATTTTTGCTCATTATGAATAGGGTGAGGTGAAATGAGAGGGGAGTAGTTAGTCCTGGTGCCAGAATTTTGGTTCATCTCCACACAGGGAAAGGGAGTTTCCCTTCTCAGCTGGTTCAGGAGGATAGCCACAGGGTCGAGGGTGGGGTAGGAAACTAGTCCCACAACTCCACAGGCAAGGGAGGCAGGATCCTGGGTAAGCCTAAGATGAGCTCCTGCTGCTCACTTCTCCCCAGGTAGTAAACCTCACTTCTCTTGGGGTCGGGGTTAAACTCTTGTAAGGCCAGTAGCCATGGCCACCATCACAGCTGCCTGGCCAATGCATGTTTGCATTTGATTCGAACAGACAGTAATGAAATAAAGGAGCCAAGAACCTTTAATCCTAGATTGCATCTGGCAGGCAAGTAAAAACATGCACTGGGCTCCAAAACCCACTCATTTAGTGCTCACAAATCTACTGACTTATGCGAGTTTCCTAGAATCAGGTTTCTAGCTCACTAGCCTTATTCACCTTTGTTCCTCATCTCCTTCTCTCTGCACAGACTCTGCACAAACTGACTTCTACTTTAGCACTCAGCCATCTTGGCTACTTTTCCTGGCCTCCTCCACATGGCCTTTCTCTGCTATCCTATAGCATGGGCTTCTTCTAGAATGTAATCACTCTTCCCCCGGATCAATGTGATCTCTCTTCCTTTTAAAATATTTTGGTGTGAAAGCCCTCCCCAACACATATTAACATAATCACACCCATTCCAAGCAAGAAGGGCAACTAATGTTATCACCTGGGCGATGGGCTTCCACGTGGGCAGTGCCATCTTTAACAAAGTGAGCATAATGTATTTTATCTGCCCAACAACCCCCCAACTTGTCTCTGGCACACACACCTTCTGGGTTTTGGCACTAGAATGAAAGGCAGAAATTGCAGGTTGAACCAAAAACACAAGGCTAGTGTGCCAAAGGGAAAATTTATTTTAAGAAAGCCTAGGTGCAGCAGAGCTGAGACCAGCAAAAGGTGTCAGCTCCAAGGGAGGGATGGGACAAGGGTTATATGGATTTGTCAAAGGGCCTTGGCAAAAGCAGCTGCAAGATAACTTCATCTGTTTGTGGTTAGGAGTGGCACTACAGTTCCTCATAATTGTCTGCATTTTAACCCAATCATCCCTTATCAGCATCCAGCTACAAAGCAGATTTGAGCTGGATTAGTGAGTAGGCAAGTCCTTCATTCTCCTTCAGGCCTGCATTGTTTTTAAGATGGTCGTTGAAGAGCCACTTTATCTACATATCAGTTTCCAGTTCAAATTCCTGGGCTTGCTGTATGTGCCTGGTCAAAGCACATACAGCAAGGTGACCAATAATCTTCCTTTAGGGAGGACAGTCCTTCTTTTTTAAGTTCTGCCCTCCCTCAAAAAGTGTCCTCCTTGCCTGAACAGGTGGTGGTGCAGTGGATAGAGGGTCGAACTGGGATGCAGAGGACCCAGGTTCAAGACCCCAAGCTTGCCAGCTTGAGCGAGGGCTCATCTGGTTTGAGCAAAAGCCCACTAGCTTGAACCCAAGGTCACTGGCTTGAGCAAGGGGTTACTCAGTCTGCTGAAGGCCTGCAGTCAAGGCACATTTGAGAAGACAATCAATGAACAACTAAAGTGTTGCAACACACAATGAAAAACTAATGATTGATGCTTCTTGTTGGGCAGATAAAATGTATTATGCTCACTTTGTTAAAGTGGCGCTGCCCACGTGGAGGCCATTGCCCAGGTGATATTAATGTGTGTCTCTGTGGGCAGGTAGAATCCTTGTAACCTGGTGCTTGGTTTTGGGATTAAGCCTTTCCCACCCTTTTTGATGTGGGGCGGTACAATCCAATCATGCCTCAGAGAAGTGTCTTTGTATTAGAGACTTCCCTATTTTGTATATTGGATTAAAGGTTTGGAATCTACACTATAAAATGGGGGCAGAACGAGAGTTTGCTCTCTTGGTTCCTGGGATGATTAGCATGAGAGAGCAGAGGGAGCACAGCAGAGAGCAGAAAGAGGCCATGTGGCCAGGAGAAGCAGCCAAGATGGCGGACTGCTGAGTGAGATACCAGTTTGTGCAGAGTTTGTATCTGGAATAAGGAAGGAGATGGGGAACTGAGGAGAATAAGGCTGGTGAGCTAGAAACCTTTGATTCTAGGAAACTCGGATAAGTCAGTGGCTTTGTGAGCACTGAATGTGAGTGGGTTTTGGAGCCCAGTGTATGTTTTTACTTGCCCGCCGGGTGCAAGCTAGAATTAAAGACTAGGGCCCACCAGTTTGTGGCTCCGTTGTTTCTTTACCGACTGTCCGAATCCAATGCGAACCTGCATGGGCCAGGCTGCTGTGATGGTGGCCGTGGCTCCTGGCTTTACACTTCTCATTCTTCTCCATTCCTGTCTGTCTGTCCCTGTCTATTCCTCTCTCTGACTCACTCTCTGTCTCTGTAAAAAATTAAAAAAAAAGTGTCCTCCTTCTTGATATTGGACGACTAATCTGTAAATGTCCATATTTGTTCGATGCAGAGTTGATCCATTGCATGTGATGTGACATATTTGTATTTGACATGACAATTTGTCAGGAATCAGTACAGTGCGGTGAGATGCAATTATGAGATGCATGTACTTTGCATGAGAGACCTTGAGAGAGTGCAAGATATACCAAGCATGCAAATGGCTTTATGTACCTCTTACTGAAATACAACACAGCACATACAACATTGTAGACTCATGATTATTTCTTTCTCAGTAAATATTCAATCGTAGACAGGTAAGCACAATTCACATTTGTAAAGCCAGTAGCCACAACCACCGTCACAGCCGCCTGGTCAACGCAGGTTCAGGTTTGATTTGGACAGATGGTAATGAAAGAACAGAGCCAAGAACTGGTGGGCCATTACCTTTAATCCTAGCTAGCACCTGGTGGGTGAGAAAATACACAAACTGGTCTCCAAACCCACTCATTCAGCACTCACAAAGCTACTGACTCATCCGAGTATTCCTAGAATCAAAGGTTTTTACCTCACCAGCCTTATTCACCTTTGTTCCCCATCTCCTTCTCTCTGCACAAACTGCACAAACTGGCTTCTCTTTCAGCACTCCGCCATCTTGGCTGCTTCTCCTATACAATGCTGATGTCAGGAACTGAGTGACTGAGCCCCCAGTCTGCCTTATCTTATAGTGTAGAAATTAAAGCCTTTAAACCAATTTTCAAATAAGGAAGTCTCTTATACAAAGCCACTTATCTGAGGCACAAATGGGACTCCTCATAAAAGTGCACCACCCCACATTCAAGGGTGTGGGGGAACATTTAGTTTTGAAAAGATCTTAGTATTAAAAGGGTGAAAAGGCTTAGTCTTAACACTAAGCCTTAGGCTATAACAGAGGTTGGGAACTGTTGGGCAGATAAAATATATTATGATCACTTTGTTAAAGATGGCGCTGCCCACGTGGAGGCTGTTGCCAGGTGATATTAATGTGTATTGGGGGCAGGCTGTGGGCAGGCAGAATCCTTGTAGCCTGGGGCTTGGTTTTGGGATTAAGCCTTTCCCACCCTTTTTTGATGTGGGGTGGTACAATCCCATCTTGACTCAGATAAGTGACTTTGTATTAGAGCAGGGGTCCCCAAACTATGGCCCGCGGGCCGCATGCAGCCCCCTGAGGCCATTTATCCGGCCCCCACTGCACTTTCGGAAGGGGCACCTCTTTCATTGGTGGTCAGTGAGAGGAACATAGTTCCCATTGAAATACTGGTCAGTTTGTTGATTTAAATTTACTTGTTCTTTATTTTAAATATTGTATTTGTTCCCGTTTTGTTTTTTTACTTTAAAATAAGATATGTGCAGTGTGCATAGGGATTTGTTCATAGTTTTTTTTTATAGTCCAGGCCTCCAACGGTCTGAGGGACAGTGAACTGGCCCCTTATGTAAAAAGTTTGGGGACCCCTGTATTAGAGACTTCCCTATTTTGTATATTGGATTAAAGGTTTGGATATCTACACTATAAAATGGGGGCAGAACGAGAGCTTGCACTCTTGGTTCCTGAGATTATCATTAGAGGAGAGAGCAGAAAGAGGCCATGTGGCCAGGAGAAGCAGCCAAGATGGCAGAGTGCTGAGAGAGAAGCCAGTTTGGGCAGAGTTTGTGCAGGGAAAAGGAAGGAGATAAGGAACAGTGGTGAATAAGTCTGGTGAGCTAGAAACCTTTGATTCTAGGAAACTCAGATAAGTCAGTAGCTTTGTGAGCACTGAATGTGAGTGGGTTTTGGAGCCCAGTGTGTGTTTTTACTTGCCCGCTGGGTGCAAGCTAGGATTAAATAATGGCCCACCAGTTTTTCGCTCCATTGTATCTTTACTGACTGTCCGAATCCAATGCGAACCTGCATGGGCCAGGCTGCTGTGTTAGTGGCCGTGGCTTCTGGCTTTACAGAAAATTTTTAGGCTGAGAAAGCCATGAGTGCCACATATTTTAAAATGTGATTCCATGAGAGCCATACAATGACCCGTGTACGTTATGTATTATTTAATAAAAATTTGGTGTTGTCCCAGAGGACAGCTGGGATTGGCTCCAGCCACCCACAACCATGAACATGAGTGGTAGAAAATGAATGGATTGTAATACATGAGAATGTTTTAAATTTTTTTCTTATTTTTATTAATTTTAATGCAGTGACATTAAAAAATCAGGGTACACATGTTCCGAGAAAACATCTCCAGATTACTTTGTCATTTGATTATGCTGTGTACCACTCACCCAAAGTCAAATTGTCTTCCATCACCTTCTATCTGGTTTTCTTTGTGCCCCTCACCTCCCCCCACTCCCTCTCTCTCCTTCCTCACCCCTCCCCACCCCCCATCCAGCCACCCCCATTACCATCACATTCTTGTCCTTGTCTCTGAGTCTCATTTTTATGTCCCATCTATGTATGGGTTCATATAGTTCTTAGTTTTTTCTGGTTTACTTATTTCACTCCGTATAATGTTATCAAGGTCCATCCATGTTATTGTAAAGGATCCAATGTCATAATTTCTTATGGCTGAGTAGTATTCCATAGTATATATGTGCCAAAACTTTGTAATCCACTCATCCTCTGACGGACACTTGGGCTGTTCCAGATCTTTGCTATTGTGAACAATGCTGACACAAACATGGGGGTGCATTTCTCCTTTTGGAGTCATTCTATGGTGTTCTTGGGGTATATTCTTAAAACTGGGATAGCTGGGTCAAAAGGCAGTTCAATTTTCAGTTTTTTGAGGAATCTCTGTACTGTTTTCCACAATGGCTGCACAAGTCTGCATTCCCACCAGCAATGCAGGGGGGTTCCCTTTTCTCCACATCCTCGCCAGCACTTATTCTGTGTTGTTCTGCTGATGAGCACCATTCTGGCTGGTGTGGTTTTAATTTGCATTTCTCTAGTGATTAGGGATGTTGAGCATTTTTTCATATGCCTATTGGCCATCTGTATGTCCTCTTTGGAGAAGTGTCTATTCATTTCTTTTTCCCATTTTTTGATTGGATTGTTTGTCTTTCTGGTGTTGAGATTTACAAGTTCTTCATAAATTTTTGTTATTAACCCCTTATCAGACATACTGTCAAATATGTTCTCCCATTGTGTAGTTTGTCTTTTTATTCTGTTCTTATTGTCTTTGGCTGTGAAAAAGTTTTTTAGTTTGATATAGTCCCATTTGTTTATCCTGTCTTTTATTTCACTTGCCTGTGGAGATACATCAGCAAATATATTGCTGCGAAAGATGTCAGAGAGCTTACTGCTTATGTTTTCTTCTAAGATGCTTAAGGTTTCACGGCTTACATTTAACTCTTTTATTCATTTTGAGTTTATTTTTGTGAATGGTATAAGTTGGTGGTCTAGTTTAATTTTTTTGCAGGTAGCTGTCCAATTTTCCCAACTCCATTTATTAAAGAGACTGTCTTCACTCCATTGTATGCCCTTACCTCCTTTGTCAAATATCAGTTGTCCATAAAGCTGTGGGTTTATTCTGTTCCATTGATTTATGTGCCTGTTCTTATGCCAGTACCAGACTGTTTTGAATACAATGGCCTTGTAGCATAGCTTGATAACAGGAAGTGTTATACCTCACCTTTATTCTTCTTTTTTAAGATTGCTGAGGCTATTCATGTTCTCTTTTGGTTCTATATAAATTTTTGCAATATGTGATCTATATCTTTAAGCACTGTATACTATATCTGTATCTATACCATGAGCACTGTATATGCTTCCACTTGTTTGTATCTTTTCTGATTTCTTTTATCAATGTTTTATAATTTTCCAAGTACAAGTCTTTAGTCTCCTTGGTTAAATGTACTTCTAGGTACTTTATTTTTTTGATTATAATAGTGAAGGGGATTGTTTCCTTAATTTTCCTTTCTGACTGTTCATTGTTGGCATATAAAAATGCTTCTGATTTCTGAGTATTAATTTTATATCCTGCCGCTTTGCTGAATTCATTTATCAGGTCCAGTAGGTTTTTGACTGAGACTTTAGGGTTTTCTATATACAATATCATATCATCTGGAAATAATGATAGCTTTACTTCTTCTTTTCCAACTTGAATGCCTTTTATTTCTTCTTCTTGTGTGATTGCTGTGCCTAGGACTTCCAGAACTATGTTAAATAAGAGTGGTAAAAGGGGACACCCCTGCCTTGTTCCTGATCTTAAGGGTATTGCTTTTAATTTTTGCCCGTTGACTATGATATTGGCTGTGAGTTTGTCATAGATGGCTTTTATCATGTTGAGGTATGTTCTCTGTTTTCACACTTTGCTGAGAGTTTTGATCATGAATGGGTGCTAGATTTTATCAAATGCTTTTTCTGCATCTATTGAAATTATCATGTGGTTTTTCTCCTTTCTTTTGTTTATGTGATGAATGACATTGATTGATTTGTGAATATTGTACCAGCCTTGCCTCCCAAGAATAAATTCCACTTGATCATGGTGTATGGTTTTTTCCATATATTGTTGGATCCGGTTTGCTAATATTTTGTTGAGAATTTTAGCATCTATATTCATCAGGGATATTGGTCTATAGTTTTCTTTCTTTGTGTTGTCTTTGCCTGGTTTTGAAATCAGAATTATGCTTGCCTCATAAAATGAGCTTGGAAGTCTTTCTTCCTCTTGAATTTTTTGAAATAGCTTGAAAAGGATAGGAGTTAGTTCTTCTTTGAATATTTGGTATAGAGTTCACTTGTGAAGCCATCAGGCCCAGGACTTTTCTCTGTTTGGAGTTTTTTGATAACTTTTTCTATCTCATCTGGTGTAATCGGTCTGTTTAGGTTTTCTGATTCTTCCAGATTGATTTTTGGAAGATGGTATGTTTCAAGGAATTTGTCCATTTTATCTATGTTGTCTAGTTTTTTGGCATACAGTTCTTAATCGTATTTTCTTACAATATTTTGTGTTTCTCTTGTGTCAGTTGTTATTTCTCCACTCTCATTTTTATATTTTATTTATTTGAATGCTTTCTCTTTTTTTCTTGGTGGGTCTAGTTAAAAGTTCATCGATCTTGTTTACCTTTTCAAAGAACCAGCTCCTAGTTTTATTGATCCTCTGTATTGTTTCTTTAGCCTTTATGTCATTTATTTCTGCTGTGATCTTTATTATTTCCTTCCTTCTACTACATTTGGGCTTTACTTGATGTTCTTTTTTTAGTTCTTGTAGATGCAGGGTTAAGTTGTTTATTTGAGCTTTTTCTAGCTTCTTAAAGTGTGCCTGTAGTGCTATGAACTTCCCTCTCAGTACTGCTTTTGCTGTGTCTCATAAATTTTGAATTGTTGTATGCTTATTGTCATTCGTTTCTAGGAATTTTTTTATTTCTTCTTTGATCTCATTCTTAATCCATTCGTTATTTAACAACCTGCTATTTAGTTTCCATGTGTTTGAGAATTTTTGAGCTTTTCTGTTGTGGTTCATTTTTAGTTTCATGTCATTGTTATCAGAGAAAGTGCATGATATGATTTCAATCTTCTTAAATTTGTTGAGACCACTTTTGTGCCCTATCATGTGGTCTATCCTAGAGAATGTACCATGAGCACTTGAAAAGAATGTATATTCTCCTGCTTTAGGGTGAAAGGTTCTGAAGATATCTATTAAATTGAGTTGATCTAGTGTGTCTAATAAGTCCGTTGTTTTTTTGTTAATTTTCTTTCTTGAGGATCTATCTAGTGATGTTAGTGGTGTATTGAAATCCCCTGCTATTATAGTATTGCTGTTGACCTCACCCTTTGAGTCCATCAAAGTCTGCTTTATATATTTAGGTGCTCCTATATTAGGTGCACAGATATTTATAATAGTTATATCTTCCTGTTGGATTGCTACCTTAATCATTTTGTAGTGACTTTCTTTATCTCTTACTATATCCTTTGTTTTAAATTCCAATTTGTCTGATATAAGTATAGCTACCCCAGCTTTTTTTTTCATTTCCATTTGCATAAAATGTTTTTTTTCCATTCTTTTACCTTTAATCTCTGTGTATCTTTTGTTCTAAGTTGTGTCTCTTGTAGACAGTATATGTATGGGTCCTGTTTTCTTTTCCATGCAGCTATTTTATGTTTTTGATTGGATCATTTAATAGATTTACATTTAAGGTTATTATTATTATGTAGTTGTTTATTGCCATTTTATTTTTTAAAGCTGTATTCCTCTTTTGCTATAATCTTTTCCCACTTTGATTTGTTTACACCATGCCCCTTAACATTTCCTGCAGCATTGGTTTCATTGTTTTGAATTCCTTGAGTTTTTGTTTTGTCTGGGAAGCTTTTTATTTCTCCTTCAATTTTAAATGATAGCCTTGCTGGATAAAGTAGTCTTGGTTGTAGGTTCTTGTTCTCTATTACTTTGAATATTTCTTACCATTCCCTTCTGGCCTCAAGTGTTTGTGTTGAGAAGTCTGATGTCATCCTTATGGTGGCTCCTTTGTAGATGATAGCCTTTTTTTCTCTTGCGCCTTTTAATATTTTCTTTTTATCACTTAGCTTTGATATTTTAATTATGATGTGTCTTGGTGTAGGTTTTTTGGGTTTCTCTTTAATGGAATTCTCTGTGCTTCTTGAACTTGTGAGAGTTTCTCCTGCATTAATTTAGGGAAGTTTTCAGCTATGATATGATTGAACAAAGTCTTTATCCCTTGTTCTTTTTCTTCTTCTTCAGGAACTTCTATAATGCGGTTGTTTTTTTCTTTATGTTGTCACAGAGCTCTCTAAGAGTTTCCTCAGAGTTTTTTAGTCTTTTTTCTTTTCTGCTTTTATGCTTTTATTCCAGTTGTCCTGCAACTTGCTGGTTCGAACCTCAGCTCTATCCATCCTGTTTTTAATTCCTTTCATTGTGGTTTTTATTTCTGATATTGTATTTGTCATCTCCAACTGATTATTTTTTAATATTTCAATATCCTTTTTTTATACTTGTTATTTCTTTATTTAGGTGTTTGTAATAACCATCCATTGTTGTTCTAAGATTCCTAAGCATCCTTACAATCATTATTTTGAACTCTGCATCCAGAAGTTTGTTTATTTCCATATCACTCTGTTCATTTTCTGGATGTTTCTCTTGTGGTTTCATTTGCATTGCACTTCTCTGTCTTCTGATATCTATGTATTTGGGTGTTTTGTTTTTAGAGCTGGTTGAGTCTAGGCTTGGTGTTGTCTCCCTCCAGTTTTCAATTGTTTTATTTCTAGGTCTTCTTGGGTTGGCATCTGGTATTACTTGTAATCCACTTTCGGATTTGGGCTGCTTTAAAGTCCTGATTTTTTTTTTTTTAACAGGTGATTGTCTTGTTTGCTGATCTCAGCAGGGGGCTCATTTGAAACTGTATCCAGGAATGCCATGGGGGTAACCTGAGCTCTTCCAGTTAATCTTTCTGGGGGCGGGTTGCTTTCTCAGCTTCAATAGGGGGAGGTGTATCTCTGTTCTCCATGGAGACCAGAGTTACTGCCCCTCCTCCTCACTTTTTGTTTCAGCTGTGTCTTGTTGCGCTGATTGGAGCTGGACAGATATCTGGAGATTCATGACCTGGAAGTACTTTGTATTCTCTTTTGTGGAAGGATCAGCTCCTCTCCCATCTATGGCCACATCCAGCACTGAATGAGTCAGCTTTTCAGGTCGTCACCTGCATTCCTCTCCCCCTCACCGTCTGTCTCACTCTTTCCCCTTTCTTTTTGGAAGAGAAGCTGTCCCTTTCTACGCCCCTTGTTCCCTGGTTGCCAAGCAAGTGACTGTGAGCAGTATTTACTGCTCTTTTCCTTGGAGTGAGATTCATTTTGGGCTTTCAGCCTCACCCCCTTTCTCTGTTTCTGTAAGCAGGGGAGATTCAGGCGCTCTCTACCAGTTTTGTTGTGGCTTCCTCTTTGCTCCTTGATTTTTGAGAGCTGTTCTTGTAGTCCAGATTTGGTTTTTCATGCTGATTGTTCATAAATTAGTTTATAATCCAGTTCAGTGGTCTGAGTTGGGATTCTGTTTGTCTGCCTACTCTGCTGCCATCATCTGAAATGCTGTTTTATATTTTTAACGTTATTATTTTTTTATTAAAGATTTGTCTGCAAGCCAGATGTTGCCATCAGAAGAGCCACATCTGGCTCATGAGCCATAGGTTCCTGACCCCTGGGCTATAAGAACCTTGCTGGCTTATAGTCTGTCTCCCACACCCAATGAAAACTATAAGCGAGCAAACGTATACATCATATTTACAAACTTATTTGACTGACAATGTTTTATTAGTTCATTCTCTATTTAATAATTTCCATATATGTGTCATTTTATTTACAAGTATTTTTCTGAAATTGTTATAAAGTACTCTACTTTAATCTGCAAGATACATAGAGACACCAAGGAGGTTACACAGAATAAATTTTAGGAGGAGCTTTATTAATTAGCTGGCTAGCTACACGGGGCACAATCCCAAATCATGTAGGGCCTAATACAGTTCTGAGTCTGCTTTTATACAAAATCAAGTACTGGTTGGAGTGGGTAAGGAGGGGCTTGTGATCCCTGTATGTTACTCTCATGACTTTAGGGTGAGTTTGAGTATAGGAATTCTTGATTAAGGTACATAACCATTGTTTTCTAAGGGTTTCAGATAAATTCTATCTTCTTTGCTCTGTGTGGCAAGTGGCCCCAGGCACCCTTTCAGAGAATTCTAGGAACAGCTAAACTGTGACAAGATGACCCAGTTGTCCTTGTAAGCCAGGAAGCTCTTGCATTCTTCTCTTTTCTTTCTCCACAGAAAGGAGGGGGTAAGAGGCCTAATTTTTCCTCTTTAAAATGGTGTTGCTAATGCTAAGTTTTACAGTTCCTTGGCACCTTATCACGAAATTTGAGTTTTAAAGTGTAGAATCTAACCTCAAACCATATCTATTATTAATGTATTTTGATTAAATAATTGCATAAAACAGATGTTTTAAAATTAGAAAATGATAAATATACCCGAATATCACTCCAAATTAGTGGTTTTGTTTGATATTTAGTTTTGTTAATTTAGCTTCTGGAAAATTTGCCTACCATGATGTAATGTCTTCAGTTCCTAATGTGCTTGCATCATTTGTGTAGCTCTATATTTTCTTTTTAACTTTAAATTTTATTTAAGGGATGGAAAAATCAAAAAAGAAAAAAATGCCATTTCAACAATAAATTGAAAAAGGAATTTCCACTCTCCTCATATCAAAGAAAGATATTATTGTTTTCTGCAATATTTGCAGCAGAGAATTTTGTATTTCAGTTGGGGGGCAGAGCAGCAATAATGAAACACTTGACCACCAACAAACACAAGCAATCATTAGATGCATCAGCTTTCAGTTGTAAAGTAACAAGTTTTTTTTTTAAACTTCAAATTATTCTGAAGATGAAAAACAGTTGGTGGCAATGAAGTGAACATTTGCATTTCATGCCATAATTCACAATCAAAGTTTTCGTAGTATGGAGTGTACAACTAAATTATTGAAAAAGTTTCACAATGCAAAATTTTTCTGTGCCAGGACAAAATGCGAGCCTATTTTGAAATCAGTATTAAAAATTGCTATGACAAAATATTTACAGAGAACTTGGAAACTGCAGTATTTGTAACAATTTTATCTGATGCATCAAATCATAATGAAATAAAATTGTATCCAATAATAGTAAGATATTTTAATGTTACCAAGGGCATTCAAGTAAAAATTTTAAGTTTAGAATCCATTGAGGGAAAAACTTCTGATATTTTGTCAAACCATCTATACAGAGTAATAAATGAAAACAATTTGCAATCCAAAGTTGTTGCACTAATGGCTGATAATACAAATACAAATTTTAGTGGGCAAAGATGTGAAGGGGTGAATAATATGTATTTAAAATTACAAGAGTTACTCTAAAAGAAAATACTAGGAATAGGTTGTAATGCACATATTTTGTCAAATGTAATCAACACAGCATCATGTGCTATGCCATTTAATGTAGAAGTAATAACAACTACAATTTATTTGCATTTTAGTCATTTTACTATTAGTGTTGCTACTTTAAAACAATTTTTTGTGAAGAAGCAAATGTTGAATACAAAAAATTATTAGAATATTCAAAAGTTATATGGCTTGCTCTAACACGTGCTATATAACACGAGTTCTACAATTATTTGATCCTCTCTGTTTATATTTTTAAAGTTTAGACAAATGTCCTAAAATCCTGGAATTGTTTATCAATAATAAAATATCTGAGATAGTAATGTATTTTGTACATAATCAAGCATCTATTTTTCACGAAACAATTCAAAAGACTGAAGGTGAACTCATGAACTTATTTCAGCTATGGAAGTTAGTCTTATTTTGAATGACTTTATCTTTTAATATAAATCTCATTTTGAAGAAAAATTTCTTCCTTTAATTATAAAAAGAAAATTGTCAGACTTAGAGGAATCAAATCTGGGCATAACAAAAAAGTTTATCAATGAAGTGCAGAATTTTTACCAGACATGTTTTTAATATATCAAAGAATGGTCTGAAACAAACATCATGAGCAATAACAGTTTCCAATGGTGTTTTTTTTATTACTTCTCGCATGTATATTGGACAGATATTGAATCTTGTCTTCAGTTTTTATGTAAAGAAATGCCAGACATCAAAATAGATGACAATTGTCTCTTTGAAGAAATTTGAAGACTGAATGTATACTTAAATTCTGAAAAATTAATACAATGGGAAAATGAACACATCAAATTGATAAAATGTGGGTGGAAATATTCAGCCATTTCAAAAATGAACATATTTCATGTGAAAATTTATTTATTTTTGTTCAGTATACATTGTGCTTCCCTGAAACTAATGCAGCAGTTGAGTTTTTTAATTGCAAATGATTTTTGGACAAGTGAGAAATCGAGATTGAACGTTGATACTCTAGCTGCAGCACTTGCCATAAAATTCAATATGAAGGTTATTTCTTATTCAGATATTTCCAATATATTGTTAAAAGAGGATACATTGACAAAAATTTATTCAATGGAAAAGTACTCATTTAGGTATTCTAAATGAGTACTTTTTTAAACAATTATTATTAAAAATTAATAGGCATGTAAGCATAATTGCAATATAAAATATTACAAATTTTTTTTTCAATAAATATTACTTTTATTTTACTGATTTTCCCTTCTGAACCATTAATCAATTCCATTCAAAGGAACGTTAATATATTCAGTCAAAAAACCCCACAAAAAACAAACACCACAAATTGAAATAAGTGTCCATATTCTACATGATCAGAAGTTTTCATCTATAAGAGTACATGCTATGTGTAATACCTATAGCAAAAGAGTTCACTGAAAACAAATTTATAAAATTCCCTGTACACGTTGTGAGCTTAAAATTTTAAATAGAAAAAAATCCACTGAGATATTTTTAAAAACCTCACATTGTATATTCTGAACCACACACTAGATACAACTCATTGTTACACAGCACCAATACCCAAGATACAGCTAACAATGAAACTACCACATTCAGACAAAAGGGAAAAAATTCTCCTTCATTTATGAATATTGACAAAGAAGCAAGTTTTCATTTGCAAACAAAATATAAATGTCTATGTGAATGCAGCCAAACATTTCTCAATTTAGAAAAGTACCAACATAAACAATAGACTGTAGCACTTTTATTTCAGTCTTGCTGCACCAAGGTTTCATCTCAATTTTTAGATTGTTTCTTCCGATTACTCCTAAAAGCAACAGAATCATTTTAAAGGTTGCAGACTACAGTAAAAATTTTTGACTGTTAAATAAATAAATAAATTTATCTTTTAAATCAAAAATTATATAAAAGTGGAAATTACAAGTTAAGGAAATAGAAAAATATGCCAATTATGATCTGAATCTTCTGATTATGGCTCCAAATTTATTACAAATATGTGTATAAAACTTCTTCAAAAACTTAATTCTGCCAACTAAAACAAATGCTTTTATTATGCATTTATCATATTATAGTGTATTATTGTTGCAAATAAAATGTTTCTTTTATTTATGATATTGTTTTATTCAATTTTTTGTTTTTTTATTTGATTTTAATTTATTGTGTTTACATAGATTCTAGTGTTGACCCAGAAGCTATTCTAGTGTTGCCCTGGAAGCATTCCCCCTCCCCCATATTCTTTTCAACATTTCCTTTGTCCCACTCCGCATACTACCCTCCCCCCTTCCCTTCAGGTTTATCCAATCCTATCATCCCCCTTCCCTCTGTCCTCTTTTTCTCTGGTCCCTTTGATCTCTCCTCTTTCTCAATTCCGTTCCTCAGTTCACATTGTTCATTGGATTCCTCAAATGAGTGAGGTCATATGATATTTTTCTTTTTCTGCATGGCTTAGTTCACTTAACATAATAGTTTCCAGGTCCATCCATGTTGTCGCAAAAGGTAAGATTTCCTTCTTTTTCATGGCCCCAAAGTATTCCATTGTATATATGTACTAAAGCTTTTCAATCCACTCGTCCACTGATGAACACTTGGGTTGTTTCCAGATCTTCGCTATTGTGAACAATGCTGCCATAAACATGGGGGTACATTTCTCCTTTTGAAATAGTGCTATGTTGTTCTTGGGGTATATTCCTAAATGTGGGATAGCTGGATAAAAAGGCAGTTCGATTTTTAATTTTTTGAGGAATCTCCATACTGTTTTTTACAGTGGCTGCACCAGTCTGCATTCCCACCAGCAGTGCAGGAGGGTTTCCTTTTCTCCACATCCTCGCCAGCACTTATTCTGTGTTGTTCTGTTGATGAGCGCCATTATGGCTGGTGTGAGGTGATATCTCATTGTGGTTTTAATTTGCATTTCTCTAATGATTAGTGATGTTGAGCATTTTTTCATATGCCTATTGGCCATCTATATGTCCTCTTGGAAAAAGTGTCTATTCATTTCTTTGGCCCATTTTTTTTATTGGATTGTTTATCTTCCTGGTGTTGAGTTTTCCAAGTTCTTTATAAATTTTTGTTATTAAGCCCTTATCAGACGTATTGTTGAATATGTTCTACCATTGTGTAGTTTATCTTTTTATTCTATTCTTATTGTCTTTAGCTGTGCAAAAACTTTTTAGTTTGATATAGTCTCATTTGTTTATTCTGTCTTTTATTTCACTTGCCCGTGGAGATAAATCGGCAAATATATTGCTGCAAGAGATGTTCATAACATCCTTTTTATTACATTTATTGAGGTGACATTGGTTGATAGAATCATATAGGTTTCTTTTATTTATTTATTTTTTACAGAGACAGAGAGTAAGTCAGAGAGAGGGATAGACAGGGACAGACAGACAGGAACGGAGAGAGATGAGAAGCATCAATCACTAGTTTTTCATTGCGCGTTGCAACACCCTAGTTGTTCATTGATTGCCTTCCCACACGTGCCTTGACCGTGGGCCTTCAGCAGACTAAGTAACCCCTTGCTGGAGCCAGCGACCTTGGGTTCAAGCTGGTGGGCTTTTGCTCAAACCAAATGAGCCCGCGCTCAAGCTGGCGACCTCGGGGTCTCGAACCTGGATCCTCTGCATCCCAGTCCGACGCTCTATCCACTGTGCCACTGCCTGGTCAGGCTGCAAGAGATGTTGAAGAGCTTACTGCTTATGTTTTCTTCTAAGAATGCTTAAGGTTTCACGGCTTACATTTAAGTCTTTTATCCATTTTGAGTTTCTTTTTGTGAATGGTGTAAGCTTGTGGTCAAGTTTCATATTTTTGCAGGTAGCTGTCCAATTTTCCCAACACCATTTATTAAAGAGGCTGTCTTTACTCCATTGTATGCTCTTACTTCCTTTATCAAATATCAGTTGTCCATAAAAGTGTGGGTTTATTTCTGGGTTCTTTGTTCTGTTCCATTGATTTATATGCCTGTTCTTATGTGAGTACCAAGCTATTTTGAGTACAATGGCCTTGTAGTATAACTTGATAACAGGAAGTGTGATGCCTCCCACTTTATTTTTTATTTTCAAGATTGCTGAGGCTATTTGTGTTCTCTTTTGGTTCCATATAAATTTTTGGAATATGTGATCTATATCTTTGAAGTATGTCATTAGTATTTTAATTGGTATTGCATTGAATTTATAAATTGCTTTGGGTAATATAGACATTTTAATGATGTTTATTCTTTGTAATCATGAGCACTATATATGCTTCCACTTGTTTGTATCTTCTCTGATTTCTTTTATCAATGTTTTATAATTTTCTGAGTTCAAGTCTTTAATCTCCTAGGTTAAATATACTCCTAGGCACTTTATTTTTTTGTTGTTGCAATAGTGAAGGGAATTGTTTCCTTAATTTCTTATTTTTACAGTTCATTGTTGGTGTATAAAAATGCCTCTGATTTCTGAATATTAATTTTATATCCTGCCATCTGCTGAATTCATTTATCAGGTCCAGTAGTTTTTTGACTGAGACTTTATGGTTTTCTATATACAATATCATATCATCTGCAAATAATGGTAGTTTTACTTCTTTTACAATCTGGATGCCTTTTATTTCTTCTTCTTGTCTAATTGCTGTGGCTAGGACTTCCAGAACTATGTTGAATAAGAGTGGTGAAATGGGATACCCCTGCCTTGTTACTGATCTTAAGGGTATTGCTTTTAATTTTTGCCCATTGAGTATGATGTTGGCTGTGGGTTTGTCATAGATGGTCTTCATCATGTTGAGGTATGTTCTCTGTATTCCCACTTTGCTGAGAGTTTTGATCATGAATGGGTGCTGGATTTTATCAAATAATTTTTCTGCATTTATTGAAATTATCATGTGTTTTTTCTTCTTTCTTTTTTTTATGTGATGAATTACATTGATTGATTTATAAATGTTGTACCAGCCTTGCCTTCCCAGAATAAATCCCACTCTATTATGGTGTATAATTTTTTTCATATATTGCTGGATTTGGTGTGCTAATATTTTGTTGAGGATTTTAGCATCTAAGTTCATCAGGGATATTGGCTTATAATTTTTTTTCTTTGTGTTGTCTTTGCCTGGTTTTGAAATCAAAATTATGCTTGCCTCATAAAAGAAGCTTGGAAGTCTTTCATGCTCTTGAATTTTTTGAAATAGCTTGAGAAGGATAAGAGTTAGTTCTTCTTTGAATATTTAGTAGAATTCACTTATGAAGCCATCAGGCACAGGACTTTTGTTTGTTGGGAGTTTTTTGATAACTGTTTTGATTTAATTTGTTGTAATCAGTTTGTTTATGTTTTCTGATTCTTCCAGATTGATTTTTAAAAAATTATATTTTTCAAGGAATTTGTCCATTTCATCTAGGTTGTCTAATATTTTGGCATACAGTTTTTATAGTACCTGCTTACAATCCTTTGTATTTCTGTTGTGCCAGTTGTCATTTCTCCACTCTCATTTTTAATTTTATTTACTTGAGTTTTCTCTTTTTTTTTCTTGGTGTGTCTGGGTACCAGTTTATTGATCTTGTTTATATTTTCAATGAACCAGCTTCTGGTTTTATTTGTCCTCTGTATTGATTGTTTAGCCTCTATGTCATTTATTTCTGCTTTGATTTTTATTATTACTTTATTCTACTACCTCTGGGCTTTACTTGTTCTTTTTCTAGGTCTTTTAGGTGCAGGGTTAAGTTATTTATTTGAGCTTTTTCTAGCTTCTTAAGGTATGCCTGTCATGCTATGAACTTTCCTCTCAGTTCTGCTTTTGCTGTGTTTCATAAATTTTGAGTTGTTTTATGCTCATTATCATTTGTTTCTAGGAATTTTTTTATTTCTACTTTGATCTCATTGTTAACTCATTCATCATTTAATAACATGTTATTTATTTTCCAAGTGTTTGAGTATTTTTCAGTTTTTCTGTTGTAGTTGATTTTTAATTTCATGTCATTGTGATCAGAGAAAGTGCTTGATATGATTTCAATCTTCTTAAATTTGTTAGACCGCTTTTATGCCCTAACATGTGGTCTATCCTAGAGTATGTACCATGAGCACTTGAAAAGAATGTATATTCTACTGCTTTAGGGTGAAAGGTTCTGAAGATATCTATTAAATCCAGTTGATCTAGTGTGTCCTTTAAGTCTACTGATTTTTTGTTAATTTTCTTTCTTGAGGATCTAGTAATATTAGTGGGGTATTGAAAACCCTTACTATTATAGTATTGCTGTTGATCTCACCCTTTATATCCATCAATGTCTGCTTTATATATTTAGGTGCTCCTATATTAGGTGCATAGATATTTATAATGGTTATATCTTCCTATTGAATTGCTCCCTTCATCATTATGTAGTGACCTTCTTTATCTCTTACTATAACCTTTGTTTTAAAAACCATTTTGTCTGATATTGTATTGCTACCCCAACTTTTTTTTCATTTCCATTTACATGAAATACTTCTTTCTATCCTTTTACGTTTGGTCTATGTGCATCTTTTGTTTTAAGGTGTGTCTCTTGTAGACAGCATATGTATGGGTCTTGTTTTCTTATCCATGCAGCTATCCTATGTCTTTTGATTGAATCATTTAATCCATTTACATTTAAGGGTATTATTGATATGTAGTTGTTTATTGCCATTTTATTCTTTAATGTATTCATGTTTTGCTATATTCTTTTCCCTCTTTATTTGTTTACAACAGGCCCCTTAACATTTCTTGCAGCATTGGTTTGGTTGTAATGAATTTCTTGATTTTTTTTTTTTTGTCTAGGAAGCTTTTTATTTCTCCTTCAATTTTAAATGATAGCCTTGCTGAATAAAGAAGTCTTGGTTGTTGATTCTTGTTCTGAATTTCTTTGAATATTTTTTGCCATTTCTTTCTGGTCTCAAGTGTTTCTGTTGAGAAGTCGATGTCATCCTTATGGAAGCTCTTTTGTAGGTGATAGCCTTTTTTTCTAGCAGCTTTTAATATTTTCTCTTTATCTCTTTGCTTTGGTATTTTAATTATGATGTGTCTTGGTGTAGATTTCTTTGGGATTTTCTTTAATAAAATTCTTGTGCTTCTTGAACTTGTGTGATTTTTTTCTTCATCAATTTAGGGAAGTTTTCAGCTATGATTTGATTGAACAAAAATTTTATTCCTTGTTCTTTCTCTTCTTCTTCAGGAACCTCTATGATGCCGATGTTATTTCTCTTCATGTTTTCACAGAGCTGTTTTAGAGTTTCCTCAGACTTTTTGAGTCTCTTTTCTTTTTTCTGATCTGCTTCCGTATTTTTGTTTATGTTGTCTTCTAACTTGCTGATTTGATCCTCAGCTTTATTTATTCTGCTTTTAATTTCTTTAATGTGGTCTTCATTTCTGATATTGTATTTGCCATTTCTGACTGTTTCTTTTTTATTATTTTAATGTCCTTTTTATACTTGCTATCTCTTTATTTAGGTGCTCATTACATCCATCCATTGTTGCTCTAAGATCTTTGAGCATTCTAACAATCATTATTTTAAACTCTGCATCCAGTAATTTGTTTATATCTGATTCATTCAAGTCCTTTTTTTGGGGATTTCTCTTGATTTATTTCAGTTGCATTTTCCTGCCTTTTCATTTTGTCTGTGTATATGAAGGGTGTGGTCTCTGGAGTCCAACAGGTGTGGCCTCTATGTTCCCTAGGTATGATCTGTCTTCAGGCCTGCCACCCCTTCTGCCACTGCCTCGGGTGTTGTGGTATGGGTGTTGTCGGCGCCTGCCTGTTCTAGCTGTCTCTGGTTTCCGCCTCTCCTCCTTTGGATGGGCTGTGTTCACATGCGTGGGTCTACAAGCCTCTGTTTGCCTCCGCCTTTGCCCTGCCTTCATGGGCTGTGTGCTGTGCCCTGGGCTACAAGCCTTGGCACTGTGGACAGGGCTGCACACCTATACTCAGGTTGGGGTCTCTGTGTGTTCCTGGGCTTTTGCCTTGCCCCTGTGGGAAGAGCTGTGCTCATGCACTGGCCGCACTCCCTGGCTCTTTGTACCAGGCAGGGCTGCGTGCCTTCACTCAGCTGTGGATCTCTGCAGTTCCCTGGCTTTTGACTTTCCCCTGTGGGGTGGTATTGCAGGTGGGACCACGCTTGCTCGCCTGGCCCTGCAGCCAGGCCAGACCACTTTGTGCACCTCATCTGCTCCTGCCAGGTGAGACTGAGCTCACACCGGGCCTCAGTTGTGGCCGACCAGGCTCCCACCCCCACCGATGAGGCTGTGCTTCTACATCCCGCCACTGCCCACCCTCCAGTAAGCCCTCAGCAGTGTGGGTGGGGTGCTGCAGCTCAGACCCTAGTACTGCATTCCTAATAGCTCCCTACTTCTAAGCGACTCTGTTCTGAGTGCTGCTTGAGAGCTTGTTTGGTTGGTTACCTGATTCCCTTTGCTGGTATTGCTGGTTCCAGGGGAAATATTCACTTCAGATTTGGGAGTGACTCAGCCCAGGGGTTAAGGTGGCTTTCTCTCAATGTGTTTCTCCCTGTGCCTCCTAGATTACACTCTCTTCCTGCTATTCCAGTCCCCTCATCTCTCCCCATCTCCCGAGCCCTGGGTGAGTGGTTGTTAAAGATGTTTTGTGTATGGTCCCTTTATGAAGAATCCTGGGTCTGAGAAATCTGTTTCTTTATTACAACCAGTATCGTGACTTGTTTCACAGCTAAATACTTTCCATATTCTTCTTCTAAGCTCTGGGGCTGCAGACTGGGACTTTGTTCCTGGGGCCCAGGACCCTCTCCTCTCTGCTAAACTCATTTTCCACCATGCAATTCTCTCCGGGCTGCCATTCGCTCCCAAAAACTGTTCTGCCCTCTCTGCATTTCTGCTTTTCCTACCAGTCTCAGTGTGGCTTCTTCAGTGTTCCTTGGTTAAAGAGTCCTCTTAGTTTAGTTCAAAGTTGATTTGTCCAGATGATGGTTCTTAAAATTTAGTTGTAATCCGCTTTGGTTCTGGGAGGTGGAAATTGGTATATCCGCCTACTCCATCACCATGTTACTGCGCCTCTTGTTTTATTCAATTTGTTTTTGCCCCCCTTTTCATTGTAAAAAAGTTGGTCACCTTAACATACAGGAGGCAACTACTACAGTTGATGCTTCCCACTTCTCTGCCCTTTCTCTCTCTCTCTTCCTTCTTTCTCTCTCAAATCAATAAATAAAATCTTAAAAAAAGTCCAAAGGTGGGAAAAGGACTTGAATAGATAATTCTCTAAAGCAGAGAGACTGATGGCCAACAGACACATGAAAAGATGCTCAACATCACCAATCATTAAGGAAATGTGAATCAAAACTACAAAGTGATACCATCTTACACACATTAGGATGGCTACTATCAAGAGAATAGAACATTAATATCTGTAAGAATGTGGATAAATTGGAACCCTGTGAACTATGGGTAGAAATGTAAAAAGATACAGTTGAGGCAGAATAGTAAGAAGGTAGGAAAATTCCCTGGCAAGTAGGATGGGGAAACTGAGGTAGATAGCTGAACACACTGGCTGAGGAATTTACAGCCAGATGCAGAATGTCACTTCCCTAGAGATAACAACTAGGCCTCAGTTGTTTGTTGGCTGCAGGCCCAGTTAGACCACACCAGGGCCAGCCACAATGACAAATGACTCTAGCCCTGGGGCTAATATTAATATTCTATTGGGATCCTCCTTTAAGACTACCTGTAAACTCCTAGTCTTAAAAAACCCTCAAAACAAAGGACCCAGCATGCTCTCCCTCCCAGGGGTATGACCATGCCCTTTCCTTCCTCCTCCTTCTTCTTCTTCACTACCACTACAGGTGTGTAGTTTCTAAACTTTAAGCGTCCCTATGAGACTTGCAATCAGGGGTGAGATGGACAGCAGCAACTTGTCCTGGACTAACCCCTTGAGCCTCTCTCTTAAGGCCTCTTTTTCTCTGACTTCCCAGTGAGCCAAAGCAGCACCTGTTAGGCCCACTTTTTCCTATAACATGTCCAGAGAAGCAAAGGATCCCTGCCTAGGAATTCCTGTTGTTTCTTCTATTCTAAACCCTTTTTTGTTTCATTGTCCTCAGTCTTAATAAATTTACTCTCATAATCACTTGGACTCATGTTGTGAAATTTTTCCTGCACAAAGTCAAGAATCCTCACATTGTAAGGTATTTCCTGCTAAGGAAGAAAGAAGAGCATAGCCACCAAGTGTGGACTAGCAAAAGCTTTATTTAGAGCACATACTGGATGAGGTTCTCTGGTCCGCAATATGGGTCAGAGAAGTCGCACAGATTCCCATGCCTGAGGGTAATTTACAGCGTCAGTATTGTAGTGACGGGTTGATATGATGTGGTGAACTTTCATTAGCTTACAGATAGTTGTTCTTTTTCAACGTGCTCCTGGGCCATTTCTTTTGGCTGGCATGGATGTTAGTTGTTCCAGCCAAAGTCCCCCGACCTGGTTCCTCATGTGACCTTCCCCCATTGCCAACCGACCTCACATTCTAACCTTTTATGTTAGATAGGGGTGCCACTATTCATCTGGCTACTTCCTGCTGGTTAGGGGCATTGTGGGGAAAGGAGGTCAGAAGGTGGTGGCTCTGCAGGGAGTCATGTATATGGGTGTAGGAGCATCTGGTTTACTGTGACTTGAGAAACCTCGCAGATGCAGCCCTGTAAGAATTTAAGAAAAAAGGGGAGCCAACATGAGTAATATGCCAATAATTAAAAGAGGACCTAGGATAGGGTCAACCTAGGTGAGGATGGGTGACTGCCACCAGGAGTTAAGTGGGTTATAGGAAGAGAGGTCCCTGCACAGTTTCTCTTGCAAATGGTTGAGGACATTGATGTTTTCTTCCATCAGGTTAGTCTCATTGATATAGTAACAGCATTGTTCCCTGCTTTAATTCACTCTGGCAGCAGGTTCCCTGTGGGAGGGACAGGAGTAACGGGAGGATCTGCAGGGCCCAACCTTTTGGTGAATCAAAGACAGGTGGGGCCCAGTGGTTCCAATTGCCAGTGGTCCTGCATGGAGGCAAGCTTGAGGCAAGAGACATGATACCAAGGTGTTTGCCCTAGGAACTTAGCTGCAGTAGGAGTAGTCAGTATTACCATATGGGGTCCCATCCACTTGGGCTGTAGGGAGCCAGGCTGGAGCTTCCTCAGAAGAACCCTGTCTCCTAGCTGGAGAAGGACCACTGGGTGTGCTTCATCTGGACCCCCTATGGGAGGAAGGGTCCAGTCTGCATGTTCCCTGAGAAGATGGCGGAGTAAGGATAGAAAGGGGAGGTATGTGGCAAGAGGAGGGGGGTTAATAGGTAAGGTGTAATTAATTAGGAATGGTCTACCATAACCCAGCTCAAAGGGGCTGAGTCTAGTGGGATTTCATGGGGTCGCTCTGATTCTGGTGAGTGCCAGGAGGAGGAGGTTTGGCCAGGAGAGTCTGGTCTCAATGGAAAGTTTAGTTAGCTGACTCTTCAGGATGCCATGGGCCCTTTCCACCTTACCCGACAATTGAGGGTGACAGTCTATGTGAAGTTTCCAGGTAATGTTGAGAGAGGTGGCAACCTGCTGGACTATTTGGGTAGTGAAGGCTGGGCCATTGTCTGACTGGATGGTAGTCGTTAGTCCAAACCGCGGAATGATGTTTTCAATGAGAATGGAGGCAACGATGTCTGCTGTCTCTTGAGAAGTGAGAAAAGCTTCTATCCACCTTGAAAAGGTATCAACAAAAGTTAAGAGATAACGGAGTTTTTTGTGAGGGAACATATGAGTAAAGTCAATTTGCCAATTCTGGCCTGGCATATGCTCCCTCAGCTAATGAGTAGGGAAGTGGGGGCAAAGTCCCCCTTGTGTAGAGGCTTTGGAACAGACAGTACATGCTACATGTACCTTTTCAATAGTCTTCTGGAGGCCTGGGAAGAAAAAGAGTGGTTGCAAGAACTGATAGAGAGCTTTTGGCCCTATGTGTAAGGAACAGTGGATATCAGAAAGGAGAGTTTCAGCCTGTCCTTTTGGTAAGGCAATTCTATCTCTGAGAAATATCCATCCCTCATTGCAAACATCTCCACCTTTTCTTAGAAGGGCCTGTTTTTCCTCAGGAGTGTAGGAAGGTTTCAAGGAGGTGGAGAGAAACATGAGAGGAGAGGGGAAGGCTCCCAGGGTGAGGTTTTGAGATGCCGTGTCGATCTGAGCATTTCCCAAGGCCACCAGGTTCTGAGAGGTTTGATGGCCCCTACAATGTACCACAGCCACCTCAGTGGGAAGCTGTAATGCCTGCAAAAGTTTAGAAAAGATGGTAGCATTGGTTATGGGGGAGCCCTTGGTAGTGAGGAGGCCCCTTTCCTTCCAGAGGGCAGAGTGGCTATGGGTGATAAGAAAAGCATATTTAGAGTCAGTATAAATGGTTATGCATTTTCCCTGGGCAAATGAGTGCTCATGTGAGGGCAATTAGCTCTGTTTTCTGGGAGGTGGTGCCCTCTGGCAGCTGTTGAGCTTCTAGGGTGGAGGAGGTGGTGACCACCATGTAGGCTACCCATTGCCGTCCATCGGCTCCCTGTACAGAGCTCCCATCTACAAAGAGTATTAGATCTGGATCTTTTAAAGGAGAATCTGATAATCCATCTTGGGGTATGTTGAGGAAATCTATTAGTTCTGTGCAAGAGTGGGTGAGTTCAGGAATGTCATTGGAGCTGGCAGTAGAGTGGCTGGGTTGAGTCGGGAAGAGGGCAAAAGGGTGACTGAAAAATTTTCAATGAACAGGAGATGAAATTCTTGTAAACGGGAAGGACCCAATAGAGAAAAATATTTGTGTGAAAGGAGGTCGGTGAGCCTGTGGGAGGAGAAGACAGTGATGGGCTGGGAAAGGGTGAGCTTAGTAGCCTCCTTGGTGAGTTCGGCTGCCATGCCCAGTGCCCAGAGGCAGGGCTGCCAGCCTTTGATGGTGGTGTCCAATTGTTTAGAGAGGTATGCCACGGGGTGGTATGTAGGTCCCACAGGTTAACACACCAACAGCATTGCCATGTTTTTCATCAGTAAAAAGATGGAATAGGGGGTTTGATCTGGTTAGGGTGATCTGTGGTAGTGGAAGAGCCTTCAGTCAGGAGTGGTAGAAGTAAGTGGGAAGATGCTGTCAGCTGGCTAGTGGCTCTGAGACTGTGTAGAAGGTACCCCTGACCCAGAAGGGGTACAGGGCACAATGGCATGACTAAGAAGAAGTGTGAAAAGGAGAATCCATCCAAACTACATGTCAGGGGTGGTATGTGAAGGGGAAAAGAAGGGGTTCCATCTACTCCCATAACCGAGACCTGTGAGGGAACTAGAGGTCCAGAGTGTGATGGAAAAACAGAGAAGATAACCCCCATGTCCACAAGAAATGAGATGAACTTACCCGCTACCTGCAGCATTACTCTGGGCTTGGTGAGGGTGATCCCCCTCGAGTCTGGGCCTCATCAGTTGTCCATGAGACTGAAAAGTCCAAGCGATGGGCCCGCCTGGCTGGCTTGGCCTCCCATTTAGGTGGCTTGTCCTCTGTGTAGAGGCGCTGAGGAAGAGCTTATTATTGGAAGGGAGCAATCGCTCCACCAGTGACCAGGCTGCTTACAGTCAGGGCAGGGCTCAGTAGGCAGCCTTGGGCAGGGGCATTGCCAGGCCCAGTGACCCTGTTTGCCATATTTAAAGCAAGCTCCTGGTGGGTTTCTTCTTTGCAGCCTGTATTTGGGTCAGGCACCTCCTATGCCTTGCCCTTGTTGCTCTGCTGGCCTCAGGGCTGCCACAAGAACCTGAGTTTGGAGCATTACCTTCTGCTGCATTTGGGTCTGGCGAGCAGCCTCGGCCTATTCCTCTCAACCATTAAAAACTTTAAGTGCCATGTTCATCAGGTCTTGGATAGAGTTTGGGGGCCAAGAATAAGAGGAGGGGGGGCTCCTGGGTGTTGGAATCCATGGGAGTCCGAAAGACCAGAGTAACAGGCTTTATTGAAAGGAAGAAAGGAACCCTGCGGGGCACTTCTCCTGGGTGAGAAGAGCACCGGTTACAGACTAGGGGCGAGTTATATAGTGTTTGGGAGAGCCTGAGGGGATTCTGAGGCAAAAGTCCTGGTATGTCCGGAATGCTCCTCCTTGGGGGGCTTCGAGCATGTGGGTGTTGAATCAAAAGTCCTGGTGTGTCCGGAGCCCCTCCTTGGGGTGGCTTCTCAGCTTTTTGGAATTCCCTCTGTCTCAGGGTCAATAGTCCAGTAAGGGTGAGGTCTGACAGATAAGTGGAACATCAAGAGGGCAGTTTGGAATTTACATATTTATCACTGGGGAGCCCGGCACCCAGATCTGGCTGGAAATGCAGGAGCCAGAGGCAGGACAGGGCCAGGCCTTCCTGCAAGAAGGGGTCAGGAGCCCTGCATACCTGTGTGATGGCCAATGGCTGGTGGAGGGCAGCCCGACGGGAGAGGGGCTTAAGAACACAGCAGAGATGGGAGGGGTTCCTGGCCAGCAGGGGAGGGGGCTTCCTGGAGGGAAGAGACCAGAGCAGCAGAGGTCCACAGAGGGACCAGAGAGGGTGTCAGGCAGGAGGGGAGAGAGTTCCTCAAGGAGGTTGGTGAAGGAGGAAAGATCAGGAGTGGAGGTTTCTCTGGCTAAAAGGACCTGCGTGTAGAGCAGGCAGCACAGAGATTTGTACAGGAATGCATATACTAGAAGCCCTGAATGTAAGGTATCTCCAACCATTTCCCAGGTCGGTGGCAATAGAAAAGTGGTGAGGATGTTAAAATCGAAAGTCCCTTCAGGAGGCCACCTGATTCAATTATACAGTGGGTTCTGTGGCCTGGCCACATTGGAGAAGAAGATCAGATTCTTCTTTTTTAGCGAGGGATCAATGTTTGAGAGTGTTGGGCAGATAAAATGTATTATGCTCACTTTGTTAAAGATGGCACCACTGCCCACGTGGAGGCCGTTGCCCAGGTGATATTAATGTGTGTCTCTGTGGATCGTTGCAGCCTGGGGCTTGGTTTTGGGATTAAGCCTGTCCCACCCTTTTTGGTGTGAGGTGGTACAATCCTATCATGCCTCATAGAAGTGACTTTGTATTAGAGACTTCCCTGTTATGTATATTGGATTAAGGGTTTGGATTTCTACACTATAAAATGGGGACGGAACGAGAGTTTGCGCCTCTTGGTTCCTGAGATTAGCATGAGAGAGCAGAGAAAGTAGAGCCAGCAGCAGAAGGGGGCCACGTGGAGTAGGCCAGGAGAAGCAGCCAAGATAGTGGAGTGCTGAGTGAGATGCCAGTTTGTGTAGAGTTTGTATCTGGGATAAGGAAGGAGATGGGGAACAGAGGTGAATAAGTCTGGTGAGCTAGAAACCTTTGATTCTAGGAAACTCGGATAAGTCAGTAGCTTTGTGAGCACTGAATGTGACTGGGTTTTGGAGCCCAGTGTGTATTTTTACTTGCCCGCCGGGTGCAAAGCTAGAATTAAAGACTATGGCCCATCAGTTTTTGGCTCCGCTGTTTCTTTGCCGACTGTCCGAATCCAATGCGAACCTGCAAGGGCTGGGCTGCTCTGATAGTGGCCCTGGCTGTGGCTCCTGGCTTTACAGAGAGATTTTGGATAAGGCACTCTAGGAGTGTTTTTGAGCCAGGTTTAGATTCCTGTGTCTTTATGGTCACCCTCAGCCTCAGAGTGACCAGGGATGAGAACTGGGGTCCTGCAACTCAGTCTCTGGCTACCGGGACATCTCCACAGGCATACACGCACTTGGAATGGATAGAAAGTCCCTGGCACAGCTGCTATTATGAACAGGGAGTCTCAGAGGTGGAAAGAACTGAGGGGAGGCCGGAGGCAGGGGACTTACCGCACCACATGCTGGAGTGGGTGGGAGGGTGGAGGTCCTGTTCTTCCTCGGAAGGGAAGGAGAGAGGAATGGCTCCCACGGGGTTAAAGCTCCTCCCAGGTTTCGGCACCAAATGTAAGGTATTTTCTGCCAAGGAAGAAAGAAGGGTGTAGCCACCAAGTGTGGACTAGCAAAAGCTTTATTTAGAGTTCATCCCAGATGAGGTGCTCTGGTCAGCAAGGTGGGCCAGAGAAGTCACCCAGATTCCCACACCTGGAGGATAATTTATAGTGTCGGTATGGTGGTGGCGGGTTGAAATGACGTGGTGAACTTTCATTGGCTGACAGACATCATTTTTTAATGTGCTCCTGGGCTGTTTCTTTTGGCAGGCATGAATGTGGGTTGTTCCAGCCAAAGTCTCCGGACCTGGTTCCTCATGTGACCTTCCTCCATTGCCAACCAACCTCACACACATTATCAATGGGTTTCACACAGACCTGAAGAAATAGGTCTCCTGTTCAGTAACACAGTCACTGTGAAAAACAGTATGATGGCTCCTCCAATAAAAATAGAATTACCATGCAATCTAGAAATTTCACTTTTTTTGTGTGTGTGACAGAAAGAGTGAGTGAGACAGAGAGAGGGACAGATAAGAATAGAAAGGGAGAGGTGAGAAGCATCAATTCCTTGTTGCAGCTCCTTAGTTGTTTATTGTTGGTCAAATAAGTTTGTCAATATGATATATGTTTGCTCACTTATAATTTGCATTGGGTGTGGGGGACAGGTTGTAAGCAGGCAGGGTGGTTATAGCCTAAGGCTTAGTTTTAAGATTAAACTTTTCCCCACACCCTTGACTGATTGCATAATGTGGGGTGGTACACTCTCATGAGGAATCCCATTATGCCTCAGATAAGTGACTTTGTATCAGAGACTTCCTTGTTTGTATATTGGATTAAAGGTTTTTTATTTCTACACTATGAAGTGGGGCAGACCAAAAGCTTGCTCTCTCTCGGTTCCTGCTATCACCATTGCAGGGGCCTCCCTGACCCCTTGCCCTTCATGGGAAAAGCTAGTTTTCTGCTTTTCCTTTGTCTTCTCTTGTGGCTTGCCTGTCTTGGTGAGACACCAATAAACAGAATGGCCTACCATACTCTGACTCTGTCATTTCTTTACTGTCTTCCCGAATCCAATGGGAACCTGCATGTGAATGGCCATGATGGCGGCTCCTGGCCATACAACTGGCATAGTTTGCGGCAGGATTTGGAGATTGGTATGGGGTTGCCATCCTTGATGGATAGGGTAGAGTATTGGTTGCTGCTCTAGCTCCCCATGGCTGTCATTTTAGGGGCCATGAGCTGAGTGTTTTTTACTCAAGAGGAAATCAGGAGTTCTGTGCGAGAAGCTGCCTGAGGTAAAAAACTTCAGTATGAATTACAAATCGAATGGCAGAAAAGGCTGGAATTGGAGTAAGCACTGGAGATGGAATTATGGGTTCACGAGTTGCAGTTTGCGCTGGAAGCTGAATGTTTGCACTGGCGGATTCAAGAGCTTGAGTCTCAGCTTCTGGCCAAAAGCCAGCAGCCACAGGAGCCTAAACAGTTGCCAAAGGAGCAGCAGCATCTGTGCCGGTGGATTGGCTTTGAGTCAGCAGGAGCAGGCGCTTGCAACTCCTCTTCTGAGGGTGAGAAGGCACAGGCCAAAACAGCCAATGGGCAGAATTAAGAGCTGTTTGGCTAGTTGCCCATAATGAACCTTCACCTCTGGTGATCTGTACTGACAGCTGGCCTGTCTCTTGTGGACTGACCCTTTGGATTGCTACTTGGCACATTAACCAGTGGATGGTAATGCACTGTCAACTATGGGGTCAGGCCATGTGGCAGGACTTATGGGAAAAGGACACCAGAAGCAGGTGACAGTATATTATGTCACAGGGCATGCCTCTCTAACTCATTCTGGAAATGATGAGGCAGATATATTGGCAAGGGTGCGATGGTTGGAGACTGCACCTGCAGGTGATAGGGCTCAGTGGCTCCACCTGCGCCTGCTCCATGCTGGACAGAAAACTATGTGGGCTATGGTTAAGGTGTGGAACTTGCCTGTGTCCTATGCAAAGGTACTTGCAGCCTGTGAGCAATGTGCAGTATGATCCAAGGAGCAACCTCGGAGACCACTGGTGTCACCTGGACAGATCCAGAGGGGTCATGTTCCACTGACATAATGGCAGATAGACATTATTGGACCCTTACCAAAGTCAGAAGGGTACCAGTATGCAGTCACTTGTGTAGATACTGCCACTGCTCTGCTTGCTGCTTACCCCACCCGTAACCCTGACCAGACAGCAGTCATACAGGCTCTGTACTGCCTGATTGCTGCACAGGAGTGACCGCTGGTCCTTGAAAGTGACAATGGTACCCACTTCACTGGTTCAATGCTGAGGTAATGGGCTCAAAAGCTGGGGGTGGACTGGAAGTACCATGTTCCTTACCACCCCCAGGCTGCTGGAAGCATTGAGCGGTATAATGGACTCTTAAAGCAGGGACTGCGACAGGAGGGGGGCACCAGCACCCTTACTGGATAGACACGCTACTTATGGACAGTACTTCGGATTTTGAATGAGAGAGCTCGATGGGGGAGCCCAGCTCCAGTAGAGGCCCTCCTGCATTGGGCAGCTGCCCCCATTCAGTTGCAGATACGCATCAAGTACATTTTACTCAAGCCAGGTTTTGGACAGCAGGACAACATGCTCTTGCCTGCCCCAACAGCACTTCTTAAAGGCCAATGGCTTCAATGGACTTGGCCCTGGACTGTACATGCCCCACATCTGAGATGCATGGCCTTGTTGGCACCATGGGGAAAGGGGCTAAAGGTGAACCTTCAGTTAACTCCTTGGACAACCAGCACCTGGCCATCTAAGGTAGAAGTGTATTATCCCTTGAGTTCTCAGGGGGACAGCATTATGAAGGGCACCTTTGTAATTTCTTTATAGCCAATAATGAGTTCTCCTATTTTACTACACATAGAACCAACAGATGCTAGTGTATTGGCCAATAAGGTTTGGTATGCCTGCTCAGGGCGACCTCTGGTACCAGCTACGGTGCTGTCTGCAGACAAAATTCTGGCCTGTATTCTGCCAGAGGGAAAATATTTGCCTCTCTTGGTGCCACTAACAGCTCTTTCATTTTGCCCATAGCTTTTGATTTGTTAATCCTATTGCTGTAGTTGGTACTGTTTCTTGTTGGGAAGATAAAATATATTATGCTCACTTTTTTAAAGATGGCACTGCCCAGCCTGACCTGTGGTGGCGCAGTGGATAAAGCGTTGACCTGGAAATGCTGAGGTCGCCGGTTCGAAACCCTGGGCTTGCCTGGTCAAGGCACATATGGGAGTTGATGCTTCTAGCTCCTCCACCCTTCTCTCTTTCTGTCTCTCTCTCCTCTCTCTCCTTCTCTGTCTGTCTCTCTCTCTCTTCTCTCGAAAAATGAATAAATAAAATAAAAATAAAATTTAATAAAAAAATTAAAAAAAAAAAAAAAAAAAAAGATGGCACTGCCCACATGGAAGCTGTCGCCCAGGTGATATTAATGTGTGTTGGGGGTGGGCTGTGGGCAGGCAGGATCCTTGTAGCCAGAGGCTTGGTTTTGGGATTAAGCCTTTCCCACCCTTTTTGATGTGGGGTGGTACAATCCAATCATGCCTCAGATAAGTGACTTTGTATTAGAGACTTCCTTATTTTGTATATTGGATTAAAGGTTTTGATTTCTACACTATAAAATAAGGGCAGAACGAGAGCTTGCTCTCTTGATTCCTGAGATTAGCATTAGAGAGCAGAGAGCAGAGAAAGGCCACGTGGAAGAGGCCAGGAAAAGCAGCCAAGATGGTGGAGTGTTGAGTGAAAAGCCAGTTTGTTCAGAGTTTGTGCAGGGAGAAGGAAGGAGATGGAGAACAGAGGTGAATAAATCTGGTGAGCTAGAAACCTTTGATTCTAGGAAACTCGGATAAGTCAGTAGCTTTGTGAGCACTGAATGTGAGTGGGTTTTGGAGCCCAGTGTGTGTTTTTACTTGCCCACTGGGTGCAAGCTAGGATTAAAAATGATGGCTCATCAGTTTTTGGCTCCATTGTTTCTTTACCGACTGTCCAAATCCAATGCGAATCTGCATGGGCCAGGCTGCTGTGATGGTGGCCGTGGCTACTGGCTTTACATTTCTGTTTATGCAATGCACTCCACTCCTTGCACAGTTACCATCCTGGAAGATACCTGTGGTTTAGATTGTGAACCAAGCAAAAGAGGTGGAATTTTGGTCAAATAAGTTTGTAAATATAATATATATGTTTGCTCGCTTATAGTTTGCATTGGGTGTGGGGTACAGGCTGTAAGCAGGCAGGGTGGTTATAGCCTAAGGCTTAGTTTTAAGACTAAGCTTTTCCCCACAGCCTTGACTGATTGCATGATGTAGGGTGGTGCACTGTCATGAGGAATCCCATTATGCCTCATGTTGGGCAGATAAAATATATGTATATATATATTTTTTCATTTTTCTGAAGCTGGAAACAGGGAGAGACAGTCAGACAGACTCCCGCATGCGCCTGACCGGGATCCACCCGGCATGCCCACCAGGGGCGATGCTCTGCCCACCAGGGGGCGATGCTCTGCCCATCCTGGGCATCGCCATGTTGCGACCAGAGCCACTCTAGCGCCTGAGGCAGAGGCCACAGAGCCATCCCCAGCGCCCGGGCCATCTTTGCTCCAATGGAGCCTTGGCTGTGGGAGGGGAAGAGAGAGACAGAGAGGAAAGCGCGGCGGAGGGGTGGAGAAGCAAATGGGCGCTTCTCCTGTGTGCCCTGGCCGGGAATTGAACCCAGGTCCTCCGCACGCTAGGCTGACGCTCTACCGCTGAGCCAACAGGCCAGGGCCCAGATAAAATATATTATGCTCACTTTGTTAAAGATGGCGCTGCCCACGTGGAGGCCATCGCCCAGGTGATATTAATGTGTGTTTGGGGCAAGCTGTGGGCAGACAGGATCCTTGAAGCCTGAAGCTTGGTTTTAGGACTAAGCCTATCCCACCCTTTTTGATGTGGGGTGGTACAATCCCATCATGTCTCTGATAAGTGACTTTGAATTAGAGACTTCCCTATTTTGTATATTGGATTAAAGGTTTTGATTTCTACACTATAAAATGGGGGCAGAATGGGAGCTTGCTCTCTTGGTTCCTGAGATTAGCATTAGAGAGCAGAGAGAGCAGAGAGCAGAGAAAGGCCACGTGGAGGAGGCCAGGAGAGGCAGCCAAGATGGTGGAGTGTTGAGTGAGAAGCCAGTTTGTGTAGAGTTTGTGCAGGGAGAAGGAAGGAGATGGGGAACAGAGGTGAATAAGTCTGGTGAGCTAGAAACCTTTGATTCTAGGAAACTCGGATAAGTCAGTAGCTTTGTGAGTACTGAATGTGAGTGTGTTTTGAAGCCCAGTGTGTGTTTTTACTTGCTCACCGGGTGCAAGTGTAACATCCACCAGGTACAAGAACAAACGTCGGTGACTTTCAGGAGTATAGATGTAACTTTATTGGCCAGTTTTACCTGTGCAGGGGCAAATTCCTGAGGTGTCCAGAGACACTGTGCTCACAAGGAGCTGCAGATGGGAATTGCACCTAGCTCTCACAGCTAAATCTTTTTTTTTTTTTTTAATTTTTTTTTATTTATTCATTTTAGAGAGGAGAGAGAGAAGGAGAGAGAGACAGAGAGAGAGAGAGAGAAGAGAGAGAGACGGGGGGAGGAGCTGGAAGCATCAACTCCCATATGTGCCTTGACCAGGCAAGCCCAGGGTTTCGAACCGGCGACCTCAGCATTTCCAGGTCGACGCTTTATCCACTGCGCCACCACAGGTCAGGCTAAATCTTTTTATAAGCTGAGCAAGCAAGCATATAATACAGAAGCAGATGTGGCGGTAACCTATTTGCTAAGGGGTTGCACATAGCATAGCAACAGGGGCTGGGGTCTAGCTCATTGGCGAATTCCAAACATAAACTTCTGATAAGGGTCTTTCAACCAATAGAATGCAAACGTTTGTCTTTTTTTTTTTTTCTTAGCCTCACAGGGTCCCTATCTGTCTCTGCTTCTTGAATGACCTTGGGCATGTTATTCCTAACAAAACAGGAGCAGGACCTGCCTGTAACCCTTAAGTTCCCAGTTCCATTAGTGCCCTGCCTATTTTCTGATCTTCTCTTTGTCCTTACATTCCCTACTCCTGTTAGGGCATAAATCACACCCTTGATTCTTCGTCAGTGGGAAGAATGGTATAAGTAGGTTGAGATAGGACCATTACCTTTACAGTTTCAATTCTTTCCTTTATAAATGCAAGGAGTTTATTAAGAACTATAGGCCCAACAGTGAGAGCTAACAAAAGTATCAGTAATGGCCCAGCAATTGTAGATATAAGAGTAGTTAGCCAAGGGGAAGTTCTGAACATAGAGGCATACCAACCTGAGTTATCTTCTTCATCTAACTTCCTATCCTTTAATCTATTTGCTAACACTTTAATATTTTCTCTAATTACTCCAGAATGATTAGCATAGAAACAGCATTCTTCTTCTAAGGCACATAGTCTTCCTTGCTTGAGGAAAAGGAGGTTTAGTCCTCTCCTATTCTGTAGGGCTACTTCCGCTAGGGAATCTATTTGCTTTTCTAAGAAAATTACCTGGTTCTGGAGTATGGCAATGTCCTTTGAGAAAGTATGAGACAATTGCTTCAAATTCAAGTCTCCCTGTATTAGAGCGGCAGCTCCTACTGATGCCGATCCGATAACACCTATAGTAGCTATAATAGGTATTAGAACGGGAGCTCTCTCTTCCCTTACAGGTGGGACAAGAAGGAACTTAGGGTTGCCTCCGTACAGATACACTTGTGGGATGATGTATGCACTGACACAGAGTTCAGGGTTTGTAGGAACAATACACTTGAATATACTTTGGGTGCACACAAACCATAACCCTTCCAGTGCTTTCATTACCTTAGGCCTTTCTGGATTACTGGACAGAGTTTCTTGATTAAGACAATAGTCACTGTAATTGGAATTAGTTAAAGTGAAATTTGCTAGGGAATAACAAGTTCCTTTTCCATGGAACTCAGCAATGGTGAGAGATCCTTCAGAAAAACAGTCTTCTATTTGGTCTTGTTTCCCCGTGGTGGGAGGGATTACAGTGCTAGGAACTAAGTCCCCTCCTTTTGATGTATTAACCCCTATTCCAATGTAGAAAGGTGGCTTAGGACTAAGGCACAGCCAACAAGACTCAGTGATGTTGGGCTGTGTGTTGTTAAAGTAAGTAAACACCTTGTCTAATAAACCTAATTCTTCCAGTTGTCCGTCCAGTGAGGGATGGAGAGTGTGATAAGGTACCTTCTGATTTGTCCTTTCTGGTACACTATATGAAGTTGGACTAACTAAGTTTATCTTGCTTATGGAAGGACTAGTCGAAGATGTGGTTGGTAGCCTGGGTGCTCTCGGGGCTAGCTTATTCATTCCTCCCTCAAAGAGAAGCTTATTCTTTGTTGGTAGCTTTCTAATAGTAAAGAAGTTTCCTGGATCCGCACCTGCAGTATAAAGTCTTAGTCCCCATGTTTTTCCCTTACTCCAATTTGGGTCTTGAGGCCTCTTGATAGTGACAATGGTAGGGTTACAACTGTTTATAAAACATTGGTAATCTATACCTTCATTAGGCCTTTCTCCTCCATACTTAGTTCCTAGGCGGAGGAGATCTATGTCGGGGTCTGGTCGTGGCAGCTTCCATTTCCATTGACTAGTAGGGGTTTCACAACCCCATGCTTTACAATAAAATTCAGTGGTAGAACCACAAGTGTAGCGTTGCCCTGGAAGAGGCTCAGGACACGCAAAATGTGGAGTATACCACAATGCCCTATTGTGGCGTAAGGGCGAACACACTTTGATATTCTCCCATTCTGGTAAGCATAAAGGTGCCCGAGGCATCTACTTTACAGACCTGTGTGCTGCGGGAGAGTCACAGAATTCATCACCAAAAACCTTTGAAAAATCTACACTAAAAGTTATTTGGTTGCCCCATGTATTGTTTTGTGCTATTGTAATGCTATCTGCTGTTCTAATCAATACCCATTCATTTAATTCTAGTTCCCTACTGGGTAAAATACAGAAAGTCATTAGTCCTAAGTGGAGGAGAAGGTGAGCTTTAAAGGCTCTCCAGGGGTCTGCTTGACTTGCCATCTCCGGGATCCTTCCTAGGGTGGTTGGGCTGGTTTCACGTGGGAGAGATGGATCCAATAGGGCTTTTCTACTACTCGGACTGCAGAAGGGGTGCTGAGCAATACCTGGAACGGTCCTTGCCATCGCGACTCTAGGTTCCCTCGACGGTGGTTAAGGACCCAAACCCACTGTCCAGGGTCCAGTGGCAACAGCCTCTGGGCGTTGTCTTCTAATGCTGCAGTCCTCTGTTCTCGCAGCTCCCTTACTTCTCTCCGAATCTGCTGCAATGCCTGTAGGGACTTGAGGAAATTATGATTAGACATCTCTATTTCCTCTCTGGTGAGCTGGGGAACCAGTGGAATGGGTTGTCCAAACATGAGCTCATAGGGGGTCCATTTATTAGTGTTAGGTGTACATCTAACCCGGAACAGGGCAAAAGGCAGTAACTCTACCCAGTTTTCGCCAGTCTCCTCTCTTAACTTAATTAGAGTTTCCTTTAATGTCCTATTCATTCTTTCTACTTGTCCTGAACTCTGAGGCCTGTAAATACAATGCAATTTCCAATCAATTCCTAGCCTCGTAGCTAATTCCTGGGAAATCTTAGAGATGAAAGCTGGTCCATTGTCAGATCCTATGGCTATGGGAATTCCATATCTAGGGATGATTTCTCTTAGCAGGATCTTGCAAACTGTGGAAGCAGTTTCACCTTTGGTGGGAAAGGCTTCTGTCCATCCTGTAAAAGTATCTATTAGCACAAGTAGATACTTAAATCCTGCCTTTCCTGGAGTCATTTCTGTGAAATCTATTTCCTATAACTCTCCTGGGCACTTTCCCCTATATCTAACTAAAGGGGGAAGCTTCTTGTTTATAGCATTGACCTTAGCACAAGCCTTACATCTAGAAACTATAGATTGTACTATATTTCTAATCTGAGGTCCCCCATAGTACTTCTTCTTCTTTTTTTTTTATTTGTATTTTTCTGAAGCTGGAAACGGGGAGAGACAGTCAGACAGACTCCCGCATGCGCCCGACCGGGATCCACCCGGCACGCCCACCAGGGGGCGATGCTCTGCCCCTCTGGGGCGTTGCTCTTTTGCAACCAGAGCCACTCTAGCACCTGGGGCAGAGGCCAAGGAGCCATCCCCAGTGCCCGGGCCATCTTTGCTCCATTGGAGCCTCGCTGCAGGAGGGGAAGAGAGAGACAGAGAGGAAGGAGAGGGGGAGGGGTGGAGAAGCAAATGGGCGCTTCTCCTGTGTGCCCTGGCTGGGAATCAAACCAGGGCACAGACTTCTGCACACCAGGCCGACGCTCTACCACTGAGCCAACCGGCCAGGGCCAAGTACTTCTTAATTTGTTGTTCCATCTTATTTTGCCCTAAGTGGGAACTTGCGTGGATTTCCTTTGCAATTTCTCTTATTATTCCTTGGGGTAGATAGAGTCTGGTGTCAGGAAGTTCTATCCACCCCTGCTTATTTCTTTTACCCCCTAATTGCTTTCCCTCCTGCTCTTCCTCAGGAGTATACTTAGGGTTTGGAGGCAGCAAGGGTTGAGGCAAGAGCGGTAGAATGTCTGCAGTTCCTTCTTTTGCAGCTTCTCTGGCAGCGATGTCAGCAAAACAATTTCCTTGAACAATTAGAGAGTCCTCCTTTTGATGTCCTTTGCAATGAATTATGGCTACTTCAGAGGGAAGCCAAATGGCATCAAGCAGGGCTAAGATCTCAGTCTTATTCTTTTTTTTCTTTTCTTTTTTCTCCCTGCATTCCCTCTGAAGCTGGAAACGGGGAGAGACAGCCAGACAGACTCCCGCATGCACCCGACCGGGATCCACCCGGCACGCCCACCAGGGGCCACGCTCCGCCCACCAGGGGGCGACGCTCTGCCCCCCCCCCCCCCGGGGCGTTGCTCCGCCTCGACCAGAGCCACTCCAGCGCCTGGGGCAGAGGCCAAGGAGTCATCCCCAGCGCCCGGGCCATCCCCGCTCCAATGGAGCCTTGGCTGTGGGAGGGGAAGAGAGAGACAGAGAGGAAGGGGAGGGGGTGGAGAAGCAAATGGGCGCCCCTCCTATGCGCCCCGGCCGGGAATCAAACCTGGGTCCCCCGCACGCCAGGCCAACGCTCCACCACTGAGCCAACTGGCCAGGGCCGATCTCAGTCTTATTCTTAATTTCTTTTCCCCCTGCCGTTAGCAAGCCTCTTTCTTTGTAAATGGCACCGTGAATGTGAGCAGTGGCAAAGGCATATCTGCTGTCCATGTAAATGTTGGCCACTTTGCCCTCAGCTATCTGGAGGGCCTGTGTAAGTCCAATTAGCTCTGCTCGCTGTGCAGATGTACCTTTTGGTAATGCCCTCTGCCATAAGACACTGTCCTGGGTAGTTACAGCTGCTCCTGCATATCTTTGTCCATCTCGGACATAACTGCTTCCATCAGTGAACAGCGTGAGGTCTGCCTTCTCATAGGTCTAGTCCCGAAGGTCCAGTCTGGCCCCTGTGACAGTGTCCAATATCTGTCTGCAGTCATGGACCACTGATGGGTCTGGCAACTGTAGCAAGGTGGCAGGATTTAAGACTGCCGTCTTCAAGAACTGCACTGCCGGGGGATTCAATAACTGTGCTTGGTACTGTGTCAGTCGGGCATTGGAGAGCCACCTATCTGGTGGGGCGCGCAGCACTTGTTCTAGATAGTGTTCTCCAATAACCTGGATGTCCTGACCCAATGTCAGTTTGTTGGCCTCCTTAACTAGGATTGAGGTAGCAGCAAGTGCCCTCAAACAGATTGGCCAGCCAGACGCTATGGAGTCTAGCTTCCTGGATAGGTATGCTACAGGCCTCTTCCATGGCCCAAGCTCTTGGCTGAGGATTCCCAAGGCTACGCCTCTCTTCTCAGCAATGTACAACTGGAAAGGTTTGGCCATATCTGGTAGGGCCAATGCTGGGGCAGCTACTAGGGCCTCCTTCAGTGCCTGGAAAGCCTTCCTTTCCTTGTCTATCCAAATAAACTGTTCTTCTTTGCCCCGCATCAATTCATGGAGGGGCCTGGCCAGCTATGCAAATCCTAATATCCAGAGTCTGCAATATCCTACTGCTCCCAGAAATTCCTGCACTTGCCTTTTGTTAGTGGGTTCTGGGATCTGCAACACAGTTTGAATCCTTTGACTGGATAATGTCCTTTGTCTCCCTTGTAAGTTATATCCCAAGTAACTTACAGTTTGGGTGACAATCTGGGCCTTCTTGGCAGAGACTCAATACCCCATCTGCTGGAGATCCTGGAGTAGGTCTAAGGTGGCCATCTTACATTGCTCTTCTTCTGCTGCAGTGATGAGGAGGTCATCCACATATTGGAGCAACACAGTTAAAGGGTGGGCAGCTCAAAACCCCTGCAAGTCCTTACACAAAGCTTCATTAAAGATAGTGGGAGAATTCTTAAACCCTTGAGGAAGCCTGGTCCATGTATACTGTCACACTAGTCCATTTTCCGGATCATTCCGTTCAAAAGCAAATATCTCCTGGCTTTTGGGGGCCAATGGAATGCAAAAGAAAGCATCCTTCAAATCTAGTACTGAATAATATGTACAAGTAGGGGGTAACAAACTTAGCAAAGTGTAGGGATTTGGCACTGTTGGGTGCATAGTCTCTGCCCAGGTGTTTACTTCTCGTAGATCTTGCACCGAGCGATAGTCCTGGGTTTCAGGCTTCTGGACTGGGAGCAAAGGTGTGTTCCAGGCTGACTGGCATTCCTGGAGGATACCAGCCACTAGTAAGCGCTTCAGATGCTGTGCTATGCCCTGCTTAGCTCGTGCTGGTATGGGATATTGCCTTACTCGCACGGGGCTAGCAGTGCTCAGCAACTGCACTATGACAGGTGGCTGATGAGCGGCTAAGCCTGGTGGGTTGGTTTCTGCCCACACCCCTGGCACCTTTTCCTGTATTTTCTCTGGGACCCCGATGACTTCATCCTTACCTTCCTGTAGAACTGCCATCAAGTATTCTTCAGATATGGGCACTGTTACCTCGAGACTGACTTTTTCCTTTCCCTCTTGGGAACTGCTGTCCTCTTGCTTAAAGGTTATCGTGGCTTGAAGTTTCTGCAAGAGATCTCGGCCCATGGGAGGATAAGGACAATCTGGAATGACTAGAAATGAGTGAGTAATAGTGCCTCGGCCCAAATTTGTGATTCTTGCGGTGGTCCGTGGATAAGCTATTGCTTTTCCCGTTACCCCTATTATTTTTGTAGTTTCTTTTTGTATGTGTCCTTGTGGCTTCTTTAAAACTGAATAGGTGGCTCCTGTGTCAACCAGGAAGTCTATTGGCTTTCCTTCGACTGTTAGGGTGACCATGGGCTCCTGGGAGCCGACAGAAATGGAGCCCTGGCCCTGTCAGTCTAAGGTTTGGAGCAAGACCTCTGGATCTTGCTTTAGCTTCTGACTGTTAACCCGTAACTTTGGGCAATCTCTCCTCCAGTGTCCTTTCTCCTTGCAATAGGCACACTGGTCCTTGCCTATTTGCTTCCATGGTTGACCTTTCTCTTTGCCCTTTTGCTGCTCTCCTTTTCCCTTCTTCTCTGACTTATGAGCTGCAATGAGGATCTTGACAGCTGCTCTCCCTAGTTCTGAGTCATCCCTATTTATATATACTTTCTGAGCTTTTTCAATTAGCTCATGTAAAGCCAGGAGCCACGGCCAGGGCCACTATCACAGCAGCCTTCTGGCCTATGCAGGTTCGCATTGGATTCGGACAATCAGTAAAGAAACAACGGAGCCACAAACTGGTGGGCCATAGTCTTTAATCCTAGCTGGCACCCGGCGGGCAAGTAAAAACACACACTGGGCTCTGAAACCCAGTCACACTCAGTGCTCACAAAGCTACTGACTTATCCGAGTTTCCTAGAATCAAAGGTTTCTAGCTCACCAGACTTATTCACCTCTGTTCCCCATCTCCTTCCTTATCCCAATACAAACTCTACACAAACTGGCATCTCATTCAGCACTCCGCCATCTTGGCTGCTTCTCCTGGCCTCCTCCACGTGGCCTTTCTCTGCTCTCCTCTGATCTCTCTTCTAATGATAACCTCAGGAACCAAGAGCGCAAACTCCCGTTTTGCCCCCACTTTATACTGTAGCTTCACAACCTCTAATCCAATATACAAAGTAGGGAAGTCTCTAATACAAAGTCACTTCTCTGAGGCATGATTGGATTGTACCACCCCACATCAAAAAGGGTGGGAAAGGCTTAATCCCAAAACCAAGCCCCAGGCTACTAGGATTCTCAACACACATTAATATCACCAGGGCGACGGCCTCACGTGGGCAGCGCCATTTTTAACAAAGTGAGCATAATACATTTTATCTGCCCAACAGCTCACTTCTATTTTTCCCTTCAAATCCTTCTAATTTCTGAAGCTTCTTCCTAATGTCTGATGCAGCTTGTGTCACAAAAGCTATATTTACTAACCTGCAATTCTCCTCAGCTTCTGGATCTATAGGGGTATAAACCCAGTAGGCCTCCATTAGCTGCTCTAAAAATGCGGCGGGGGATTCTTCCCTTCCCTGGATAACCTCACTTACCTTACTGAAATTAGTGGGTCTCCTGGCTGCTGCTTTTAAACCCCACAACAGAGCCCGGCAATACTGGAAGAGTGCTTCCCTTCCCCCTGAGGTATTCGGGTCCCAGGTCGGGGGCTGTTTGGGAAGGACATTCTCGACTTCCCCATCCATTCCCCCGTCCTCTAAAACTGCCTTTGCTGCTTCTCTCATTATTATATTTCTTTCTTCTGTAGTAAAAAGAGTTTGTAAGACCTGTTGGCAGTCATCCCACGTTGGCTGGTGGGTCCTAAAAACTGTCTCAAGCAAGGATATTAGTCCCTGCGGTTTCTCAGAAAAAGGAGGATTTTCCCGCTTCCAATTGTACAAATCACTGGTGGAAAAGGGCACATAGATGAAGCGAGGGGGCGCTCGTGGACCAGCATGTGGTGCCAGTGGCGCTTCCCGGAGCGGTAAAATGGCCGCGCTCCCCTTGGTGCCCCCACTGGAGGAGACAAAGGCAAGATGGCGGCGCCTCCTGCAGGAGACAAAGACAAGATGGTGGTGCCTCCTGCCGAAGGAGAAGGCGAGATGGCGGCACCTCCTACGGAAGGAGAAGGTGAATATATCACCCCTCCTCGGGTGTGTGGTGGACTCAAATATCCAGTCACATCCTGCTGTGTGGAATCAGGTTCTCCCTGCCGCTGATAGGGAGGAGGGAAATTTATTGGGTCTAGCAGTGTTTCCCAATCTTTTTTGTGCCATGCCCCACCTTAACCTTTCTAAAATTTTTATGTCCCCCCTATGTAACATACATAATTTTTAACATTAAAAAATTGATTTGTTCACTTAATAAACATAAATGATAGGTTCTAGGAAGAAATCACTATGAAACTGTTAACAAAACACAGTAAAATTTCAAAACATATAATGAAAAACAAATTTAAATTCCAAAGAATTTTAATACACATTTTTCTATATTAATTTATTATTTTAATTTAGTGTGATCCTTGCACTTGATGCTTGCTGCACAGAGTAAATCATTTACAGCACTAAATCCACATTCAGCTAAAAATGAAGATGAAAACGGTAGCAATAGTTTTCTTGCACATTTGGTTGAATTTGGGTATTTAATTTCTGTTTCCTCACAAAGCCATGCCATCGCTCCTTTGATATTAAATAAAGCTTTAACTGACTCATCCTTTTGCAATTCTGTGAGTTCTTCTTGATACTGCATATTTGATATATCAGACAAATCCACTAACATTGGCTGCATCATCCATGTTGGGAAATCAATTTGTTTTAAATCAGAAAATCTTTCTTTTAAATCAGCCGATAGATTATTCAAATGATTGACAATAACAAGTAAAGCGGTATCAGTTACTTCACATTTTTGGAGCCAATGAAACTGTTTAAAGTTTTTGTTGTTAATATGTTTCTGACATAACTCAATATTGGTAATGAAACCAAACATCTTTGCTTTTGCATCGACAAGAGTTTTATTTGTTCCTTGAAGTTGCTTATTTAATATATTTAGTTTTTCAAAGATATCGGCTAAATAACTCACAAATGCTTTACCATCTATTGTTAACAGATACTTCATTTCAGGTTTGTCGCTTAAAAAATCACTAAGAGTATCAAACAGTTCCATCAATCTTTTCAAACAGTTTCCTTTAGATAGCCATCTTACTTCAGTATGAAGTAAAAGTCTCACATGGTCTTCATTTTGTTCTTCACAAAATAGCTTGAAAAGACGCTCACATTTGGCACTAGCTTTAATAGCATTAACACACTTTATTACTGTCAGTAATACTTCATTCAGAACAGGCGAGATGTTTTTAGCTACCAAGTTTTCCCTATGAATAACACAATGCACAAAAATCATTTCTGGATTTGCATCTTTCATCAATTTTAAGCAGCCATTTTTCTTGCCCATCATATTGGGAGCACCACCTGCAGCACAAGATGTTCTATTTTTCATTGGTATATCATTGACATCTAAGTAGTTTTTTAGCTTATTATATATATCTTTGGAGGTAGTGGTGCTTTCTAATCTTTTACAGAACAACATTTCTTCAGCAAAATGTCCTTTATCAATATATCTTACATAAGTTATCAATACTGCCTCACTGTCTCTCAAAGTTGATTCGTCCATTTGCAAGGAGAATTTTCTTGTTTTCAGCTTTTCAATAAGTTGTTTTTCAATATCCTCACTCATTTTGTCTATTCTTCTGCTAACAGTATTGTCACTGAGTGGCATAGCTTTTACATCTTTGTCATCTTTTTCAAGAACTGTTTTAAGAAATGCTGATATTGACGGTTTTATTAAATTCTCTCCTAGGCCTGACCTGTGGTGGCGCAGTGGATAAAGTGTCAACCTGGAAATGCTGAGGTCGCCGGTTCAAAACCCTGGGCTTGCCTGGTCAAGGCACATATGGGAGTTGATGCTTCCAGCTCCTCCCCCCTTCTCTCTCTCTGTCTCTCCTCTCTCTCTGTCTCTCCCTCTCCTCTCTAAAATGAATAAAAAAAAAATTCTCTCCTATAGTGTGATTTTCTCCAGTTTTAGTGATGAGTAAAGAAATTTGATAACTAGCCTCAAGAACACGATTATTAGTTGAGTATGAGCAGTAAATAGAGACTTTAGTGTTGTTCTTTTTTCAAAATTTTTCTTTAAAGTTTTAAAGTAACTCAAATCTGAATTAATATGAGCACTATGTTTCACCTTCAAATGCGCCTCAAGACGACCTCGTTTCATTGATTCGTTGGTCAAACATCGCTGGCATAAAAGAGAAAAAGGAATCTGCTCATTGTGAAAAGCGGGTATGAACCCAAATTTTAAATATTCCTCCGAATATTGACGAGTTTTTTTCTTGCTTGCACCACTCATTTTACTATGGGATATAATAAAAATAAGATCAATTAAAAACTAATATTAAAATATGTGTTAAAATATATTCAATGTGACATAGAGTAAATGTATTCTAAAAATTCATATTTATTTAAATGTATATAACACATTTACTACACTACCACCGCAGATCAAAAGGTATCTATATTTTTTCCACTTGACAAAATTTTCTGGAAAGTTATGCTTCTAAAATTAAAATTGTCGTGCATGCACTATTATAGCCCCAATAATATTTATAAAATATTAGTGCTTTCTAGCCCTGATGCAAGAAGTACTTAATAAAGAGTTTAATATTGATAAAAATAAAATCAAATACTTACCAATTATATCTATACAATATATGTGTATATTTATTAAATCAATGAGCTTTTACATCAGTTTTGACTGACACTTATTTCAAATTAACACCAACTGAATGATGTGAAACACTACAGAAGTTGCGATGGGCCAATTAAGTGAGAATAACTGCATTGTTTAGCGAGTTTTTAAAACGTCTGGGGTTCTCCGCTGCAGACGGCATGCTCCGCAGTGAACCCAGGACGAAGTTTACTTGACGACGCCAATCACCCAGTTGATATTTTGGTCTCGTCAAACGAAATTATACTTAATAATTATTTACCACAATTATTTAAGAATTGCATTTTTTGTTAAATTTGGCACCGATACCTAGCATTGCATTTAAATGGCCCGGGGTGAAAGAGTTAAAGTCGTGTCGAGTCCATTTTCAAATTGCCCCCCTTAACTATTGAATTGCCCCCCTGTGGGGCGTGGGTCCCACGTTGGGAAACACCAGTCTAAGGGATCCTCCAGCGGTTCAGGCAAGACAGGGTAAATTCTAGATGATGGTACAGTGGACCATACCGGGGAATTGGTCTTCTCCTTTTCCTTCCTACTGCCTTTCCCTGTCCTCTGGTTACTTGCAGTAACACATACTGCCCTTTTCTCTCTCTTGCCATTCTTTATGTACTTTCTGATATACCCTGGCTTCTCTGTGGCAATATCAACCCACACATCTATATACAAATATTGGTCTGGATGGGGCACCTGGTAGATAATAGCTCGGACAGCAAACACAATAGGAAGATCAAAAGTTCCCTCAGTGGGCCACCCTACGTTGAAGGTGGGCCATTCTAACTGACTCAAGGTCCAGAGGGTCTCTTGGTCCGGAGGTGACCCTCTGTACCCCTGGGCTCTTTTCTGAAAATCAGAAAAGTTGTTTAGCAGGCACTCAAGTGGAGAACCGAGTACAGACTCTTGTTGTCCCATTCTTCTGTATCCCGCTTTGTCTGCTTCTAAACCTTCAAGAATTAACAAAACAATTATCAAAATACCCCAACCAATAAGCAAAAAGGCTAGAGACTGTCTCACACTCAATTCAGGCATTCGCACACAGACAAAACGCAGCGCAGCGTGGCACAGAAATTCCTAATGTGACCGGTCACTTCTAATGTTAACTCCTAGAGTTAACAATTCCTTTCAGAAAACGGCGTCCCGTTCTCAAAGCCCTGGGTAGATTACCAGCGGCATCCCACCTACTACCTCAGGTTTATATGCTCCGGAGCTCAAAAACAAAACCAGATGAGGATCCTCGAAGAGTACTTACTCAGCTTGAGCTGTCCCTCCGGTCTCCGAGCAAAAACTCCACCAAGGGAAATCCCGGGTGAGCCCCCAGAGATGTAATATCCACTGGGTACAAGAACAAACGTCGGAGACTTTCAGGAGTATAGATGTAACTTTATTGGCCAGTTTTACCTGTGCAGGGACAAATTCCCGAGGTGTCCGGAGACACTGTGCTCACAAGGAGCTGCAGATGGGAATCGCACCTAGTGCTCACAGCTAAATCTTTTTATAAGCTAAGCAAGCAAGTACAGACTCTTGTTGTACTTACTGCCACAGAAGCAGATGTGGCGGTAATCTATTTGCTAAGGGGCTGCACATAGCATAGCAGCAGGGACTGGGGTCTAGCTCATTGGCGAATTCCAAACATAAGGGTCTTTCAACCAATAGAATGCAAACGTTTGTCTTTTTTTTTTTTTCTTAGCCTCACAGGGTCCCTATCTGTCTCTGCTTCTTGAATGACCTTGGGCATGTTATTCCTAACAAAACAGGAGCAGGACCTGCCTGTAACCCTTAAGTTCCCAGTTCCATTAGTGCCCTGCCTATTTTCTGATCTTCTCTTGGTCCTTACACAAGCTAGGATTAAAGATAATGACCCATCAGTTTTTGGCTCTGTTGTTTCTTTACTGACTGTCTGAATCCAATGTGAACTTGCATGGGTCAGGCTGCTGTGATAGTGGCCCTGGCTATTGCCTTTACACCTCAGATAAGTGACTTTGTATCAGAGACTTTCTTGTTTGTATATTGGATTAAAGGTTTTGATTTCTACACTATGAAGTGGGGCAGACCGAAAGCTTGCTCTCTCTCGGTTCCTGCTATCACCATTGCAGGGGCCTCCCTGATCCCTTGCCCTTCATGGGAAAAGCTGGTTTTCTGTTTTTCCCTTGTTTTTTCTTGTGGTTAGCCTGTCTTGGAGAGACACCAATAAACATAATGGCCTACCATCCTCCGACTCTGCCATTTCTTTACTGTCTGCCCAAATCCAATGGGAACCTGCATGTGAATGGCCACGATGGTGGCTCCTGGCCTTACATTCATTGATTGCCTTCTCATATGTGTCTTGACAGGTGGGGGGGGGCATGCTACAGCAGAGCTAGTGAGGGACTCCTTGCTCAGGCCAGCAACTTTGAGCTTTAAGTCAGCAATCTTGAGAATTCAAACCTGGGTCCTCTGTGTCAGTTTGATGTTCTATCCACTGCACCACCGCCTGGTCAGGCTAGCAATTGTACTTCTGAGTATATACCCAGAAGAACTGAAGTCAGTGTCTCGAAGAGATATTTTATGCTCACTTTGTTAAAGATGGTGCTGCCCACGTGGAGGCCGTCACCCAGGTGATATTAATGTGTATTGGGGGTGGGCTGTGGGCAGGCAGAATCCTTGTTGCCTGGGGCTTGGTTTTGGGATTAAGCCTTTCCCACCCTTTTTGATGTGGGGTGGTACAATCCCATCATGCCTCAGATAAGTGACTTTGTATTAGAGCAGGGGTCCCCAAACTTTTTACACAGGGGGTCAGTTCACTGTCCCTCAGACCGTTGGAAGGCCGGACTACAAAAAAAACTATGAACAAATCCCTATGCACACTGCACATATCTTATTTTAAAGTAAAAAAACAAAACGGGAAGAAATACAATATTTAAAATAACAAACAAGTAAATTTAAATCAACAAACTGACCAGTATTTCAATGGGAACTATGCTCCTCCACTGACCACCTATGAAAGAGGTGCCCTTTCCAGAAGTGCGGCGGGGGCCAGATAAATGGCCTCAGGGGGCCGCATGTGGCCTGTGGGCCATAGTTTGGGGACCCCTGTATTAGAGACTTCTCTATTTTGTATATCGGATTAAAGGTTATGACTCTACACTATAAAGTGGGGGCAGAACAGGAGCTTGGGCTCTTGGTTCCTGAGATTAGTATTAGAGAGCAGAGAGGAGAGCAGAGAGAGGCCACGTGGAGGAGGCCAGGAGAAGCAGCCAAGATGGCGGAGTGTTGAGTGAGAAGCCAGTAAGTCAGTAGCTTTGTGAGCACTGAATGAGTGGGTTTTGGAGCCCAGTGTGTGTTTTTACTTGCCCGCCGGGTACAAGCTAGGATTAAAGATGATGGCCTATCAGTTTTTGGCTCCATTGTTTCTTTACCGACTGTCTGAATCCAATGCGAACCTGCATGGGCCAGGCTGCTGTGATGGTGGCTGTGGCCACTGGCTTTACACTCATGTTCACAGCAACATTATCCACAATAGCTAAACTGTGGAAGGATAAATAAAATGTGGGTATATATATACAACAGAATATTGTTCAGCCTTAAAAAGGAAGGACATTCTGCAACACATTACAAAGTGGATGAACCTTGAGTATTTACATTAAGTGAGATAAACCAGTCACAAAAAGACAAATATTGTATGATTCCACTTTTATGAGGTACTTAGTCAAAACATAAATAGGAGAGGTATAATGGTTTGCTAGGGGCTGGAGGCACAGGATAATGTGGAGTTATTGTCCAGTGAAACTGTTTAAATACTTTCAGTTTTATACCATAAAAAGAGTTATGAGGATGGATAGTGGTGGTTTTGTTCACAATAACGTGAATATATTTGATACCATCGAACTGTGCACTTAACAATGGCTAAGGTGGTAAATTTTATCTGTATTTTGCCACAGACAGCAGATACACACACACACACACACACACACACACACACACACACAGAATAAAAGAAAACAAAAGCCATAATAACCACAAAACAGTGTCACAGCCTGTTCAGTGGGAGCAGCTGGCTAACCCAAGAAATATCCAAAGGTTTCCGTGTAGTTGAGTGGGTCAGAGGAGAGGGCTCAAGACACCCCACTCCACGGAGAGCATACTGTGAGGATCCTTGAGAGCTTCACAGGCCCCAGAGCATGGGCCTAGGGAATACCCCTCCCCTCAGACTCGTCCACCCCACAGTTGGCAAGAGCCTGACAAGAAAAATATTCTAAGATGTTCTAAATTAAAATTACAGGGGCTGGTGGGTGAGAGATAGAACAGCTTGTTAATAGCTGTTGACCAGCTCTGACAACAGTCTTTCACATTCATCTGTTGGGAATTTAAGAGTAATTTCCATGAGGCTGTGTCTATGATTATACAAAAGAGAGAGTAGCCAAGTACCTTAGAATCCCAGGAGCCACACTTCTTCTTCACTCAGGAGCTTTGCCCACGGTGTGGTGGACTCCCTGCAGACTCTGCCGCCTCTGTCCCAGAACTAGCCCTGCTTCCCTTTGTCTACAGCTAATGTAAATTCCTTCAGAACGCCTCACACTTTTCTCCCACTACTTGTATAAAAATGCTTGCAAAACTTGTACAGGTCGGATATCTCTTTTGTACCTAGCCTAAGGTGACTAATTTTTCTACAATGAAAAGGAGGACAAAAATAAATGGAAGAAAACAATATCGTAAATAAAAGAAACATTTTATTCATTGCAACAATACAGTATAATATGATTAATGAATAAAATTTGTAATATTTTATATTATAATTATGCTTACATGCCTATTGATTTTTAATAATAATTATAAGAAAAAAGTACTTATTTAGATACAAATATGTCACATCACACTCAATGGATCAACTCTGCATGGATCAAATACGGACATTTGCAGATTAGTCTTACAATATCAAAAAGGAGGACACGTAGGAGGACACTTTTTGAGGGAGGATGGAATTTACAAAAGGACAGTCCTCCCTAAGGGAGGACGATTGGTCACCTTAACCTAGCCACGCTGCTGGGTGTTTAGACTCCATGCCCAGGGTCGGTATTCTTATTTTGCTAGCAATTGCCTAACACTTTCTTCTAAAAAGACTTTCAACCCTGGGAGTTAAATTTTGTCTTTGGTACACTCACTGCAGCCAAGCAGGGCGTAAGGGCAGGGTAGGGGCACAGCTTCAACTAAGGTCTGGCCCGCTCTAGGACCTGCTTCGTAGCCCCAGCACACCAACTGAACTGCTCCTGCGGCCCGCCCCCGGGGACAAACCGGAGGAAGGAGCCCGTCCCTCCCCGGGTTCTACTGTCTCTTCCGCCGCTGCCGCGCGGAGCCACACCTCCTCCACCCAGACGGCCGAGCCTGGGTGGCTCCCGTCAGTTTGCAGGGCGGTGGCGGAGCTTGGAGGCTGCTGGAAGAATCTGAGTTTCTAATCTCCTCGGCAGGTAATGCAGGTGGGAGGGAGTGGGGGTCGCCTGCGGCTTTTATAAAACCTTCCAGCTGGAGCTGAAGAATGGTGCCAGCGTGAGCCCAGCGCTGCTACGCGCGGCTGGGCCTCAGACTGGAGCGGCTGTCGGGCCGTGGCGCCGGCCACCCTGGTCCTGCCGGCCAGGGATCAAGCTGTGCTCCCCCAGAGTCGTGCTTTCTAAAGTAAACAAAAGATAACCTATTTTAGCAATTAAATCTATATTTCATTTACAAAATGTTTGTGGTTTCGGTTCTTATGTAGATCTAACTGGGCCGCTGCGTCCCTGTACGGCCTAGGTAGTCGGGGCAGTTGGGTTTGAGCTAGTGGTTATATGGAAGTTATCTCCAATTTACGGTATGGATTAGGCCCGGGAAATCTGAGGGCATGCCAGGAGGTTGGGGCGCTACTACTTTGGTAATTAGAAGTGCGCAAGACACTAACGGCTCCTGGCCACAGTTTTCTCTTTGGAAACTGGAAAATACTACGTATTTTATAGACGTTTTTGTGAGCATTCTATGAATTAAGTGCACACTAATAAAAACAAAGACTAAGCTCCCACCAATAGCAGTGTTTATATATATAGATATTTCGAATGACTGATACCCTGAAATGTTCCACAAAAGAATTAAGGTAGTTTACAATAAAACCACATAAAATAGTAACAAATAAATATAAAATAAATATGACTAGATATTGGGGACAGAGGCAATGCAAGAACAGAAGATATTTGGGCTGGGGAACTAAAGTGTTATCAGTACTATCCAATATAACTTTCCATGATAATGGAAATGTTTCATATTTAATTTACTTACATTTAAATATCACATCTCTCTAGTAGCTACCTTATGGGACAGTGCAGGTCTATACTGATTTCTAGTTGAGTCTCAAATTTGTTTCTAGTAACTTCATTCCTCAAATATTAATGGCCTTGAAGGAAGCATAGCCTTCCTGATAATACCTGTTAGGACAATTTTCTATGGGTTTCATGTCATCAATAATAATGACAGTTTTATTTCTTCCTTCCCAATTTGGGTGCCTTTTTGGGGTTTGGGGGAGACAGGCACATCAGGCTGCTCCTGTATGTGCCCTGACCTGGGAATTGAAAGCATAACCTTGTGTTCTTGGATGACACTCCAACCAACCAAGTTATCCAGCCTGGGCTTAATTTTTATTGATTTTTAGAGAGAAAGAGAGAAGAAGGGAGAGAGAGGGGTGGGGGAAGGGAAGTATTTGTTATTCCACTAAGTTGTGCATTTTTTGTTTGCTTTCCGTGTGTGCCCTGACCTGGGATTGAATTCACAACCCTGTTTCCAGACCAGGCTGGATGTCTTTTAGTTCTTCCTCTTATCTGATTGGTGTGCCTAGGACTTCTAGTACTGTGTTGTATAACAGTGGTGAAAGTGGACACCCCTGAGTGGAGATAGTGAGACAGACTCCTGCATGTGCCCCGATCTGGATCCACCGGGCAACACCCCATGGGCATCAAACCAATTTCAGCCACTGGCTGTGGGAGGGGGAGAGGGAGAAACCGGAGTGGGAGGGGAAGAGCAGATGGTTGCTTCTCTTGGGTGCCCTGATCAGGGATCAAACCTGAGATGTCCATACACCTAGCCAAGGCTCTATGCACTGTGTCACTGTTCATCAGTGATATTGGCCTATCTTTTTTTTGTTTTTGTTTTTCTTATAGTGTCTTTACCTGGTGGTTTTGGAATTAGGACAATTCTTGCCTTGGAAAATTTTCCTCCTCTTGAATTTTTTGGAATAGTTTGAGAAGGATAGGTGTTCTTTGAATGTTTGGTAAAATTCACCTGTGAAGCAATTCAGTCCAGGACATGTTTGTTTGTTTTTAAATTACTGCTTCAATTTCATTGGTTGTAATCTGTGTGTTCAGGCTTTCTGATACTTCCAGGTTCAGGTTTGGAAGATTGTATATGTCTAGGAATTTCTCCATTTTGGCCTGGTTGTCCAATTTTTGGCATAATATTTTCTTATAATCCTTTGTATGTATATCTGTGATGTCAGTTGTCACTTCTCTTTTATTTCTAATTTTATTAATTTGGGTCCTCTTTATTTCTTTTTTTTTTTAATTAATTTTAATTTATTGTGTTAACATGGATTCACGTGTCCCACTGAATACAACACCCTCCCCCCTCTTTATTTCTTGATGAGTCTAGTTAAAGATTTGTCAATCGTATTTATCTTTTCAAAGAACCAGCTCTTGGTTTCATTGATCTTTTGTATTTTTTTTTTAAGTTTCTATGTTAATTATTTCCACTCTGGTCTTTATTATTTCCACTCTGATCTTTATTATTTTCTTCCTTTTACTTCCTATTTCTTGGCTTTGTTAGTTCTTTTTCTAGTTCTTTGAGGTGTAGGATTAGATTGTTTGAGTTTTTCTTGAGGAATGCCTGTAATGCTACGAACTTCCTTCTCAAGATTGCTTGTGCTGTGCCCCATAAATTTTGGGTTGTTGTATGCTTATTTTCATTTGTTTCAAGGAAAATTTAGATTTCTCCTTGAGCTCATTGTTAACCCATTCATTGTTTAATAACATGGCTGTTTAGCTTCCAAGTGTTTGAATGTTCTTCAGTTTTATTTTGTTTATGTAGTTGATGTCTAGTTTCTTACTATTATGGTCAGAGAAGATGCTTGATATGATTTCAATCTTCTTAAATTTATTGAGACTTGTTTTGAGCCCTAACATTTGATCTATCTTAGAAAATGTACTATGTGCACTTGAAAAGAATGTATATTCTGCTGCTTTGGGTTGAAATGCTCTGAAGATAAATCCAGCTGATCTAGTATGTCATTTAAGGCTGCTGTTTCTTTGTTCATTTTCTGTCTGGAGGATCTATCCATTGAGTTCAGTGGGGTGTTAAAATTGCCTACTGATTGCATTGCTGTTGATCTTTTCCCTTATGTCCTTCAAAATATGCTTTATTTTATTTTATTTTTTATTTATTTTTTGTATTTTTCTGAAGCTGGAAATGGGGAGAGACAGACAGACTCCCGCATGTGCCCGACCGGGATCCATCCGGCACGCCCACCAGGGGCGATGCTCTGCCCACCAGGGGGTGATGCTCTGCCCCTCCGGGGCGTCGCTCTGCGGCGACCAGAGCCACTCTAGCACCTGGGGCAGAGGCCAAGGAGCCATCCCCAGCGCCCGGGCCATCTTTGCTCCAATGGAGCCTTGACTGCGGGAGGGGAAGAGAGAGACAGAGAGGAAGGAGGGTGGGGGTGGAGAAGCAAATGGGTGCTTCTCCTATGTGCCCTGGCCGGGAATCGAACCCTGGTCCCCCGCACGCCAGGCCGACGCTCTACCGCTGAGCCAACCGGCCAGGGCCAAAATATGCTTTATATATATTTAGGTGCTCCTATATTAGTTGCATAAATATTTACAATAGTTAAATCTCCCTGATGGATGTTCTCTTTATCATATGTATGTAATGACTGTCTTTGTGTCTCTTACTACAGCTTTTGTTTTAAAGACTTATTTTGTCAGATATAAGTATTTCTGCCTGACCAAGCAGTGGCGCAATGGATAGAGCATTGGACTGGGATGCCGAGGACCCAGGTTCGAGACCCCAAGGTTGCCAGCTTGAGCGCGGGCTCATCTGGTTTGAGCAAAAAACTTGGACCCAAAATTGCTGGCTCAAGCAAGGGTTTACTCAGTCTGCTGAGGGCCCGTGTTCAAGGCACATATGAGAAAGCAATCAATGAACAACTAAGGTGTTGCAGTGTGCAACGAAAAACTAATGATTGATGCTTCTCATCTCTCCATTCCTGTCTGTCTGTCCCTGTCTCTGACTCTCTCTGTAAAAAAAAAAGGGATTGCGATCCCAGCTTTTTTTCATTTCCACTTGCATGGAATATATTTTTTATCCATTCACTTTTATCTGTGTATCTGTGTCTGAGATGGGTCTATTGTAGACGGCATTTATATGGGTCATTTTTTTTTTTTTTTAAACAGAGACAGAGTGAGTCAGAGAGGGATAGATAGGGACAGACAGACAGGAACGGAGAGAGATGAGAAGCATCGATTATCATTGTTGCGACACCTTAGTTGTTCATTCATTGCTTTCTCATATGTGCCTTGACCATGGGCCTTCAGCCGACTGAGTCAGTAACCCCTTGCCCGAGCCAGCGACCTTGGGTCCAAGCTGGTGAGCTTTTGCTCAAACCAGATGAGCCCGCGCTCAAGCTGGAGACCTCGGGGTCTTGAACCTGGGTCTTCTGCATCCCAGTCCAATGCTCTATCCACTGTGCAACCGCCCGGTCAGGCTATATGGGTCATTTTTTTATATTCATTCAGCTACTCAGGCTCTTTTGATAGGTGCATTTATTTCATTTACATTTATGGTTATTATTGATATTTACTTATTTATTGCCATTTTATTCTTTAAACCTACAATCCCTCTTTCTCTCAATTTCTATATTACTTTCCTTTTTTTATAGCCCAACCTTTAACATTTCTTGCTGTACTGGTTTGGTGGTAGTGAATTCTATGAGTCTTTTTTTTTTTTTTTTTTTTTTTTTTTTTACTCTGGGAAGCTCTTTATTTTTTCCTTCAATTTTAAATGATAGCTTTGCTTGATAGAGTTGGCTCACTACTGTTATAAACTCCTCATATTTGTACATTTTGTTATCTGACTTGTCCACTTTGTTGTAAGCTCCAGGGGAGACATAAAAATGGAAGCAAAGCATCACAACGATCTGATAAGAAAGCTTATCCATTTTATCACTCTGCTTTTTAGAGTTCGTCTTCTAGTAAGTTTTCTTTTTTCAGATTTTCAGGAAACATTAAAAGTTTCCAGATTTTGACTAGGAAGAGCCTGTGTGCTGGCAAGATTTTGACCTGCTATCAAGTAGGAAGAAGAAATGGAAAGAGAAAAGGGAAAGAAATTACTGAAAACATTATTTTTTAATGTACAGCCCAGATAATTACCCAAGTGTTCTGTAAAGCCAGTAGCCATGGCCACCATCACTGCCACCTGGCCCTGTGGGTCAACTAAGTTTGCAAATATGATGGATATGTTTGCTCACTTATAGTTTGCATTGGGTGTGGGGACAGGCTGTAAGCAGGCAGGGTCCTTATAGCCTAAGGCTTAGTTGTTGTTTTTTTTTATAATAATTTTATTTTTTTAATGGGGTGACATCAATAAATCAGGATACATATATTCAAAGATAACAAGTCCAGGTTATCTTGTCGTTCAATTATGTTGCATATCCATCACCCAAAGCCAGATTGTCCTCTATCACCTTCTATCTTGTGTTTTTTTTTTGTGCCCCTCCCCCTCCCCCTTTCCCTTTCCCTCTCCCATTCCCCCCTTCCCCCCCCCCCAACCACCACACTCTTATCAATGTCTCTTAGTTTCACTTTTATGTCTCACCTACGTATGGAATAATGCAGTTCCTGGTTTTTTCTGATTTACTTATTTCGTTTCGTATCATCTTATCAAGATTCCACCATTTTGCTGTAAATGTTCTGATGTCATCATTTCTTATGGCTGAGTAGTATTCCATAGTGTATATGTGCCACATCTTCTTTATCCAGTCATCTATTGACGGGCTTTTTGGTTGTTTCCATGTCCTGGCCACTGTGAACAATGCTGCAATAAACATGGGGCTGCATGTGTCTTTACGTATCAATGTTTCTGAGTTTTTGGGGTATATACCCAGTAGAGGGATTGCTGGGTCATAAGGTAATTCTATTTTCAGTTTTTTGAGGAACCACCATACTTTCTTCCATAATGGTTGTACTACTTTACATTCCCACCAACAGTGTATGAGGGTTCCTTTTGCTCCACAGCCTCTCCAACATTTGCTATTACCTGTCTTGCTAATAATAGCTAATCTAACAGGTGTGAGGTGGTATCTCATTGCCGTTTTGATTTGCATTTCTCTAATAGCTAAAGAAGATGAGCATCTTTTCATATATCTGTTGGCCATTTGTATTTCTTCCTGGGAGAAGTGTCTGTTCAAGTCCTCTTCCCATTTTTTTATTGGATTGTTTGTTTGCTGTTGAGTTTTATGAGTTCTTTGTATATTTTGGATATTAGGCCCTTACCTGAGCTGTTGTTTGAAAATATCATTTCCCATTTAGTTGGCTTTCTGTTTATTTTGCTATCAGTTTCTCTTGCTGAACAAAAACTTCTTAGTCTGATGTAGTCCCATTCATTAATTTTTGCCTTCACTTCTCTTGCCTGTGGAGTCAAATTCATAAAATGCTCTTTAAAACCCAGGTCCATGAGTTGAGTACCTATGTCTTCTTCTATGTACTTAATTGTTTCAGGTCTTATGTTTAGATCTTTGATCCATTTTGAGTTAATTTTTGTACAGGGGGAGAGACTGTAGTCCAGTTTCATTCTTTTGCATGTGGCTTTCCAGTTTTCCCAGCACCATTTATTGAAGAGGCTTTCTTTTCTCCATTGTGTGTTCTTGGCCCCTTTGTCAAAAATTATTTGACTATATATATGTGGTTTTATTTCTGGACTTTCTATTCTGTTCCATTGGTCTGAGTGTCTATTTTTCTGCCAATACCATGCTGTTTTGATTGTCGTGGCCCTATAATATAGTTTGAAGTCAGGTATTGTAATGCCCCCAGCTTCATTCTTTTTCTTTAGGATTGCTTTGGCTATTTGGGGTTTTTTATAGTTCCATATAAATCTGATGATTTTTTGCTCTATTTCTTTAAAAAACATCATTGGAAGTTTGATGGGAATTGCATTAAATTTGTATATTGCTTTGGGTAATATGGCCATCTTGATTATATTTATTCTTCCTAGCCAAGAACAAGGTATATTCTTCCATCTCATTATATCTTTTTCGATTTCCCTTAACAATGGTTTATAGTATTCATTATATAAGTCCTTTACATTCTTTGTTATGTTTATTCCTAAGTATTTTATTTTTTTTTGTTGCAATCGTGAAGGGGATTATTCTTTTGAGTTCGTTCTCAATTGTTTCATTGTTGGCATATAGAAAGGCTATTGACTTCTGTATGTTAATTTTGTATCCTGCGACCTTACTGTATTGGCTTATTGTTTCTAGTAGTCTTTTTGTGGATTCTTTGGGGTTTTCGATGTATAGGATCATATATCTGCAAAAAGTGATACCTTTACTTCTTCTTTTCCGATATGGATGCCTTTTATTTCTTTGTCTTGTCTGATTGCTCTGGCTAGAACCTCTAGTACCACATTAAATAAGAGTGGAGAGAGTGGACAACCCTGTCTTGTTCCTGATTTAAGGGGGAAAGCTTTCAGTTTTGTGCCATTTAATATGATGTTAGCTGATGGTTTATCATATATGGCCTTTATCATGTTGAGATATTTTCCTTCTAAACCCATTTTGTTGAGAGTCTTAAACATAAAATTGTGTTGTATTTTATCAAAAGCCTTTTCTGCGTCTATTGATAATATCATTTGGTTTTTGTTCTTTGTTTTGTTGATATGGTGTATTACGTTAACCGTTTTACGTATGTTGAACCATCCTTGAGATTCTGGGATGAATCCCACTTGATCATGATGTATTATTTTTTTAATATGTTGTTGTATTCGATTTGCTAGTATTTTGTTTAGTATTTTAGCATCTGTATTCATTAGAGATATTGGTCTGTAGTTTTCTTTTTTTGTGCCATCCTTGCCTGGTTTTGGTATGAGGGTTATGTTGGCCTCATAAAATGTGTTTGGAAGTATTGCTTCTTCTTCAATTTTTTGGAAGACTTTGAGTAGAATAGGAACCAAGTCTTCTTTGAATGTTTGATAAAATTCGCTGGTATAGCCGTCAGGGCCTGGACTTTTATTTTTGGGGAGGTTTTTAATGGTTTTTTCTATTTCTTCTCTACTGATAGGTCTGTTTAGGCTTTCTGCTTCTTCTTGACTCAGTCTAGGAAGGTTGTATTGTTCTAGGAATTTATCCATTTCTTCTAGGTTGTTGAATTTAGTGGCATAAAGTTTTTCATAGTATTCTACAATAATTCTTTGTATATCTATGGTGTTCGTGGTGATTTCTCCTCTTTCATTTTGGATTTTGTTTATATGAGTTCTTTCTCTTTTTTCCTTGGTAAGTCTTGCCAAGGGTTTGTCAATTTTGTTGATCTTTTCAAAGAACCAGCTCCTTGTTCTGTTAATTTTTTCTATAGTTTTTCTGTTCTCTAATTCATTTATTTCTGCTCTGATTTTTATTATCTCCTTTTTTCGGCTGGTTTTGGGTTTTCTTTGTTCTTCTTTTTCTAGTTCCTTAAGGTGGGAAGTTAAGTGATTCACTTGGGCTCTCTCTTGTTTGTTCATATATGCCTGAAGTGATATGAACTTCCCTCTTATCACTGCTTTTGCTGCATCCCATAGATTCTGATATGTCGTATTGTCATTTTCATTAGTCTGTATATATCTTTTGATCTCTGCACTTATTTCTTCTTTGACCCATTCATTTTTTAAAAGTATGTTGTTTAGTTTCCACATTTTTGTGGGATTTTTTCCTATTTTTTGCAGTTGAATTCTAGTTTCAAGGCTTTATGATCAGAAAATATGCTTGGTACAACTTCAATTTTTCTGAATTTGCTGATGTTGTTTTTGTGGCCCAACATATGGTCAATTCTTGAGAATGATCCATGTACACTGGAGAAAAATGTATACTCAGTCACTTTGGGATGAAATGTCCTGTAGATGTCTATCATATCCAGGTGCTCTAGTGTTTTGTTTAAGGCCACTATGTCTTTGTTGATTCTCTGTTTGGATGACCGATCTAGAGCCGTCAGCGGTGTATTGAGGTCTCCAAGTATGATTGTATTTTTGTCAGTTTTTGTTTTAAGATCAATAAGCAGCTGCCTTATATATTTTGGTGCTCCTTGGTTTGGTGCATATATATTAAGAATTGTTATGTCTTCTTGATTCAGTGTCCCCTTAGCCATTATGAAATGGCCATTTTTGTCTCTGAGTACTTTTGTTGTCTTGTAGTCAGCATTATCCGATATGAGTATTGCTACACCTGCTTAATTTTGGATGATATTTACTTGGAGTATTGTTTTCTAGCCTTTCACTTTGAATTTGTTTTTATCCTTGTTACTTAGATGAGTTTCCTGTAGGCAGCATACAGTTGGATTTTCTTTTTTAATCCATTCTTCTACTCTGTGCCTTTTTATTGGTGAGTTTAATCCATTTACATTTAGTGTAATTATTGACACTTGTGAGTTCCCTATTGCCATTTTATATCTTGCTTTCTGGTAGTTTTGTGTCTTGTTTGATCTTTCTCTTTTGTTTTTCTATCTTTTGTTTTTATTTGGTTGTATTCCATACATCTTTCCTCTGTTGCTATCTTTTTAAAATCATGTGCTTCTGTGGTGGTTTTTTCAGTGGTGGTTACCATTAAGTAATGAAAAGGGTTTCTACCCTGTTCATTGTTGTGGACTATCTTGTGAGTACTTTTGCACTCCATCGTCCTTTGCTACTGTTAATCTCCATCTTCTCCCCCCCTTTCTTTTTGTTGTTGTCACAGTTTAAATTTGGTTTTATTGTGTTCTTCTTGGAGCTTTTACTTGTGGCTCTGTTTTTTTTTTTTGTTCTTTGTATCTGATTGGAGAACCCCCTTTAGTAATTCCTGGAGTGGGGGTTTTCTGATGATAAATTCCCTCATCTTTTCTGTATCTGTGAATGTTTTTATTTCTCCTTCATATTTGAAGGATAGCTTTGATGGGTATAGTATTCGTGGCTGAAAGTTCCTCTCTTTCAGGACTTTAAATATTTGGGTCCACTCTCTTCTAGCTTTTAGAGTTTCTGCTGAGAAATCTGATGATAATCTAATGGGCCTTTCTTTATATGTTGTATTCTTCTTTTCCCTGGCTGCCTTGAGAATTTTTTCTTTGCTGTTGGTTTGTGTCAATTGCATTATGATATGCCTTGGAGTAGGTTTGTTGGGGTTAAGGAAACTCGGAGTTCTGTTTGCTTCTTGACGTTGAGGCTTTAGTTCTTTCCACAGGCTTGGGAAGTTCTCATCTATTATTTGTTTGAGTATGTTCTCCATTCCATTTTCTCTCTCTTCTCCCTCTGATATACCTATTATTCTTATGTTATTCTTTTTGATGGAGTCAGATAATTCTTGTAGGGCTATCTCATTTTTTTTTAATTTTTGAGTCTCTTTCTTCTTCTCTCTGTTGTGCCTCAAGTTGCTTGTCTTCTATTTCACTAATCCTCTCTTCTATCTGACCTGTTCTATTAGCTAAGCTTGTTACTTCGTTTTTTAGCTCGTGAATTGAGTTTTTCATCTCTGTTTGATTTGTTTTTATAGTTTCAATTTCCTTGGACATATATTCTTTGTGTTCATTGAGTTGTTTTCTGGGCTCCCTAAATTGCCTTTCTGTGTTTTCTTGTATATCTCGGAGGATTTTTAGGATTTCTATCTTGAATTCTCTGTCATTTAGCTCCAAGGTTTCCAATATATTAAATTTTTTCTCCATAGATTTTTCCTCATCTAGCTGTGTTACCTCTCTTTCTTTTGTATCCATGATATTTGATTTTCTCTTCCTTAATGGCATCTGAGGGTGGTTTTGTTGATAGTATTAATGAGATTTAATAAAGAATAAAAAGTTAAAAAAATAAAAAATTGAAAAGAGTTTTTTTTAAAAAAATTAATAATGAAATAAAGAAAAATAAAATAAAATAAAAATTTTTAAAAAAGGAAATTATTCCCCCCCTCCTTTTTTCCTCTCCTCTCCTCTCCCCTCTTTCTTGAGAAAATCTTGTGGTGAACTGTGAATTATAACAAGCAATGCCTGTGATGGAGGGCCTGAATTGGGGAAAAGTAATAAAGGGGCAAAAAAAAGAAAAAAAAAGAAAAAAAAAGAAAAAAAAAGGGGTATGGACCCACAAAAAGCAAATAAGGAAAAAATTTGGGTCAAGAATAAAATGATTTGCTTTTAGGTGTTGGTTGTCTAAGATTTATGATGAGAGGAATAAGAGGAAAACAGAAAAATGGGGGGACAAATTAAAAAATTACTATTGTATTTAGTGGAACAAGAACTAGATAAAATGGAGAGCCAGGGATGGGAGCACTGCTAGTGAGTTAAAAAGGTGAAGTAAAAACCCCCCAAAATGCCACAAACATAAGTTTGAGTCCCAGATAAGATAATTTGTTAGTTATTGAGGTTTGAATGAGAGGAGATGTAAAGGAGAAAGGAAGAAACTAATATAGAGGGAGAAAAGAAAGAGAGAGAGAGAAAAAAAGAGGGAACCAGTAAAAGAAGAAAAAAGAAAGGAGAGAGAGAGAGAGAGAGTTAAGGGTTTTGGAGTACAACCCTCATAGAGAGAAAGGAAGAGGAGAGAAAAGATAATGGGAGATGTAACACTTATGGGTAGTGTAGTTCAAGGAGAGGAGAGAGTAAGACCGGTAGAGAGTTAATTGGCCAAATTGGAGGAGGAAAAAAAAGTATCAAGAATGAAGATAAGAGAAACAAACAAACAAATATAATAAAATGGGATAGGTTATAAAGTCTGCAGATTATTCTTGATTTTTAGAGGTTATCTTCTTGCTTTTTCTTTTCTCTCCCTCTTCCTGGTCGGTGACTCTGTACCCCGGGTTCTGCCCCTTTGGCACGCTCAGGTAGAGGTTTGCAGTTTATAAGTCTCTATGGCAATGTCATGTATTGTGCTTTAGTCTCGTTGGCAGTCGAGGCTCATTAACATTTATAGGCTCCGACAGTGAGAGAGTCCGTGTTCCTGGAGCCTTTCTCCTAGTCTTTCCTTCCTCAATTAGTAGCCTGATAATCCAGCTATGGGGTTGCTGCTGCCTCTGCCTGGATAGTAAGAGGCTCAAAGAGCTGGCAACTCCCCACTCTATTTCCACTCAGCACAGGGCTCTGGGTAAGGCTCAGTCAGTCAGAGCTGCTAGCATAATCAGGCGGGCTTTCCGCCCACTCAAAGACCTCTGGCTCTGCCACTCTTTCTTGTAACACAGGTGGGCGCCCACTTCCGGGGCGCTTGGAGGAAACTCTCACTCACTGTCTGGCGCGCAGACCAGGATATCCGGCCAGCAGTCTCATGCTCTGAGTGAAACCCCCAACCGCATGGAAAAGTTGCAGCGTTGGAATTGTCTTTCGCTCTGTCCCCGTGCGTGGGTTTTTCAAGGCGCTGGGGCAGCCCGAGATTCCGCTTTGGCCCACACCAAGGCCCCTGACTCTGCCCCTTTGTGCGATAACACTGGCGCACACTGCCGAGGCACTCGGAGTAATCTCTCACTCCCTATCTGCGCGCGCAGACCAGGATATAAGGCCGGCCGCGTTTCCCTCTGAGTGAAACCCCCACCAGCACGGAAAATTTCCACCGTTGGAATTAGTTCTCGCTTCCTCCCGTGTGCGGCTTTCCCAGGGCGCTGGGGCTGCCTAGAGATTCTGCTTTCGGCCCACAGAGAGGTCTCTGACTCTGCCTTTCGGTGGTGTAACACAGGTACCCACTCCCGGGGCTTAGGAAGAAATCTCTCGCCCACTAACTGCGCACCAACCAGGAGATCGGGTAAAATGGCTGCCCTGCTTGTCTTTCTTTGTTTGGGTTTGGCGCGAGTGTTAGCTTGTATTGCCCGGGTTGCCACAGGATCAGTTTTTCCTCGGCTTGGATCTCCGTGCCACAGCCTGATTCGGCCGTTTGTGCCGCGGCCTCGATCTATTCACCCCCTTTGCCCGCCTCAGTTTCTATATTCACAGTTACCAGAGAAAGCCGCCCTGTTTAGGTTAGTGAGGAAGGCGGAGCATTTCTTACTCCCTATTTCCTTCGGGGTTTGGTTATATATTTAGCCAATTTTTCACTCGACCATACCTGCTGGTGTATTGCGAAGCATCTGGAGGCTCCAAGTATAGGTTTTTCTGTTTCTGGTTGAAGATCTTGTTGAGTTTTGGGGGAGATTTATCGGTATCGCTTCCTACCCCGCCATTACTCTGATGTCATCCTCTAAGGCTTAGTTTTAAGACTAAGCCTTTCCCACCCTCTTAATACTAAGATCTTTTCAAAAGTAAACTTTCCCCCACATCCTTGACTGTTGCATGATGTGAGTGGCGTACTCTTATGAGGAATCCCATTTATGTCTCAGATAAGTGACTTTGTATCAGAGACTTCCTTATTTGTATATTGTCTTAAAGGTTTTGATTTCTACACTATAAAATGGGGCAGACTGGAGGCTTGCTCTCTCTTGGTTTCTGAATTAGCATTGTAGAGAAGCAGCCAAAATGGCGGAGTGCTGAAAGAGAAGCCAATTTGTGCAGAGTTTGTGCAGAGAGAAGATGGGGAACAGAGGTCAATTACCCTCTGTCTGAATCAAAGCCGCTGTGATGGTGGCCATGGCTACCGGCCATAATGAAACAATGAAGCCAAGAAGTGGTGGGCCATTACCTTTCATCCTAGCTTGCACCTGGCGGTCGAGAAATACACACAGTGGGAAAACACTTCCCTTTCCATTCAGGGCTCCCAAAGCCACTGACTCATCCGAGTTTCCTAGAATCAAAGGCCCCACTGTTGCAGGAGAGCAAAACCTCGCAGGATTGACACTCAAATAACTATAAGAGGAAAAAGAGAATTTATTAATAAAAGCCAGCAAAGCACGTGGGGCTATGGCTCCAAAGACACGTGCTTCCTGAAATTAGATTTCTTACATCTTATACAGTGTATACCCTTTACAGAATGTAAGTTCACATTCATGTGTTATAAAGTACTGCACCTCAGATTCTGAAAGGCACCGTACCTCACTTCATTGAGTCCATGTAGAGTCACCCTGTCCAGATAAATTTTGAACAGTTTTATTAAAGGAGGACAATTTAAATATGCCGGCCAGGGCATATGGCCGACACAGGGCAGCTGCAGGCTCAAATTGTGCAGTTCCTAAAAATAGTTCAGGGGCTGCTTATATACCTGTTGGGCAGATAAAATGTATTAAGCTCACTTTGTTAAAGATAACATGAGGAGGCCGTTGCCCAGGTGATATTAATGTGTGTTGGGGTGGGCAGGCAGAATCCTTGTAGCCTGGGGCTTGGTTTTGGGATTAAGCCTTTCCTACCCTTTTTGATGTGGGGTGGTACAATCCAGTCATGCCTCAGAAAGTGACTTTGTATTAGAGACTTCCCTATTTTGTATATTGGATTAAGGTATTTGAATCTTCACTATAAAATAGTGGTAGAACGGGAGCTTGGTTCCTGAGATTATCATTAGAGGAGAGAGCAGAGCAGAGAGCAGAAAGAGGCCACGTGGAGGAGGCCAGGAGAAGCAGCCAAGATGGTGGAGTGCTGAGTGAGATGCCAGTTTGTGTAGTGTTTGTATCTAGGATAAGGAAGGAGATGGGGAACAGAGGACATAAGGCTGGTGAGCTAGAAACCTTTGATTCTAGGAAACTCGGATAAGTCAGTGGCTTTGTGAGCACTGAATGTGAGTGGGTTTTGGAGCCCAGTGTGTATTTTTACTTGCCCGCCGGGTGCAAGCTAGAATTAAAGATGACAGCCCACCAGTTTGTGGCTCCGTTGTTTCTTTACCGACTGTCCGAATCCAATGCGAACCTGCAAGGGCTGGCCAGCTCTGATGGTGGCCTTGGCCCTGGCTCCTGGCTTTACAATACCCTTAATCACACACGGGTGGAGGAGAGCATGATATTATGGCACAATCATTAACAAGATTATAACATTTGTCTAGGGGGTACTGTTGGTCAAATAAGTTTGTAAACATGATATATATGTTTGCTCGCTTGTGACTTATAATGGGTGTGGGGGACAGGCTGTAAGCAGGCCAGGTCGTTGTAGCCTGAGGTTTGGTTTTGGGACTAAGCTTTTCCCCACACCCTTGACTGATTGTATGATCTGGGTGGTGCACTCTCATGAGGAATCCAATTATGCCTTGGATAAGTGACTTTGTATCAGAGACTTCCTTGTTTGTATATTGGATTAAGGGATTTTGGTTTTCTACACTATAAAGTGGGACAGACCAGGAGCTCGGACACACAGTTCCTGCTATCACAATTGCAGGGGCTCCCCTGATCCCTTGCCCTTCATGGGAAGAGCTGGTTTTCTGCTTTTCCCTTGTCTTCTTTTGTGGTTTGCCTGTCTTGGTGAGACACCAATAAATATGATGGCTCCCCATCCTCTGACTCCGCCATTTCTTTATCGTCTGCCCGAATCCAATGGGAACCTGCATGTGAATGGTCACGATGGCGGCTCTTGGCCTTACAGGTACACAGAAACATTAAGACTTTCAAGGAAACACAATCAAAGATATTTACAACTCTTTCAGGGTTCCTCTTCCCTCACTAGCCTAGAGGTATTCTACTCTCAAGATTCCAGGAAAGGAAGGAACTACAATCAATGCAAGGTGGTATGTAAATTATGCTTCCTATTGAAAGAGAAGTTTCTCAGTTAACCTTAATCCTTTCGGAGAATTTAAGACCAAATGACCCTAGTCGTCCTTGTAAGTCAGGAGACTTCTACATTCCTTTTCCTCCATTTTCCAAGGAAAGGACAGGAAAGCCTGACCTTTTCTTCTTAGAATATCATTAATTTGCAGCTTTTTGGTACCTTACAACACATGGGTCTCGTGATTCCTTTGTCTTGAGGTATATTCATCAATCATATGATTTCAGAATAGGAGGGGGCTTACAGGATGCCAGAGGATAATCATTTGTAAATCACCCATGTAAAGCCAGTAGGCACGGCCAGGGCCACTATCACAGCAGCCTTCTGGCCTATGCAGGTTCGCATTGGATTCGGACAGTCGGTAAAGAAACAACGGAGCCACAAACTGGTGGGCCATAGTCTTTAATCCTAGCTTGCACCCGGCGGGCAAGTAAAAACACACACTGGGCTCCAAAACCCAATCACATTCAGTGCTCACAAAGCCACTGACTTATCCGAGTTTCCTAGAATCAAAGGTTTCTAGCTCACCAGCCTTATTCTCCTCAGTTCCCCATCTCCTTCCTTATCCCAGATACAAACTCTGTACAAACTGGCATCTCACTCAGCACTCCGCCATCTTGGCTGCTTCTCCTGGCCACATGGCCTCTTTCTGCTCTCTGCTTTGCTCCCTCCTCTAATGATAATCTCAGGAACCAAGAGCAAGCTCCCGTTCCGTCCCCATTTTATAGTGTAGAAATCCAAACTCTTAATCCAATATACAAAACAGGGAAGTCTCTAATACAAAGTCACTTCTCTGAGGCATGATTGGATTGTACCCCCCCCACATCAAAAAAGGGTAAGAAAGGCTTAATCCCAAAATCAAGCCCCAGGCTACAAGGATTCTGCCTGCCTTTAGCCCACCCCAACACACATTAATATCACCTGGGCAACGGCCTCCTCGTGGGCAGCGTAATCTTTAACAAAGTGAGCATAATACATTTTATCTGCCCAACAACCCATTAAGGAGGAAGAAAGGGGAGAGGAAAGGGCTACTCAAATCTCCCTTCTTCCTCCTACATTCCTGGCTGTCTTACCTTCTTTCACCCAGGTGTGGAGAAGGGAGGGGGTCCAAGTCTCCTTCCTCCTTCTATTCAAAACCTTCTAAGTATGAAAACCTCTCCATTTACAATATAACAGCCCTTCCGAAGCAGGAATATGATCGATGATCGATTGGACATCTTGAGCTGTTGTAAATTACACACAAGTATAAAAATCATATTTACATACTCTCTCTGAATGCTTGACCTAAATTATAAAATATCTTTGAAACCTCTTATCTCTAGGGTGGTTTCCTTCCTCACCACCAGCCTTATTCACCTCTGTTTCTCATCTCCTTCTCTTTTCACTAACTCTGCATAAACTGGCTTCTCCTTCAGTACTCTGTCATCTTGGCTGCCTCTCCACTGCAATGATAATGGCAGGATCTGAGCGAGAGAGCCACCCTGTAAAGCCAGTAGCCACGGCCACCATCACAGCCTCCTGGCCCATGGAGGTTCACATTGGATTCGGACAGACAGTAATGAAACAACGGAGCAAAGAACTGGTGGGCCATTACCTTTAATCCTAGCTTGCAATCTGCGGGCAAGTAAAAACACACACTGGGCTCCAAAACTCACTCATTCAGTGCTCACAAAGCTACTGACTTAACCGATTTTCCTAGAATCAAAGGTTTCTAGCTCACTAGCCTTATTCACCTCTGTTCCCCATCTCCTTCTCTCTGCACAAACTCTGTACAAACTGGCTTTTCCTTCAGCACTCCACCATCTTGGCTGCTTTTCCTCTCCTCCACGTGGCCTTTCTCTGCTCTCCTCCAGCATGGGCTTCTCTGCCCCATTTTATAGTGTAAAATAAAAAACTTTAATCCAATATACAAACAAGGAAGTCTCTGATACAAAGTCACTTATCTGAGGCATAATGGGATTCCTCATGAGAGTGTACCACCCTACATCAAAAAGAGTGGGAAAGGCTTAGTCTTAAAACTAAGCCTTAGGCTATAAGAATCCTGCCTGCTTACAGCCTGTCCCCCCACATCCAGTGCAAACTATAAACGAGCAAACATATATATTATTATTTACAAACTTATTTGACCAACACCCCCCTACCGCCCACCTCCCCATCTGCCTTATCTTATAGTGTAGAAATTAAAGCCTTTAAGCCAATATACAAATAAGAAAGTCTGATACAAAGCCACTTATCTGAGGCATAAATGGGATTCCTCATAAGAGTGCACCAGCCCACATCATGCAACAGTCAAGAGTGTGGGGAAAAGCTTAGTTTTGAGAAGATCTTAGTGTTAGAAAGATGTTGAAAAAATCTTAGTATTAAAAGGGTGGGAAAGGCTTGGTCTTAAAACTAAGCCTCAGGGTATGAGGACTTGAGAGGTTACAGCCTGTCCCCCACACCCAATGCAAACTATAAGCGAGCAAATGTTAATCCAAATTCGGAGGGACCCAAAACATGAAAGACAGAAATAAGGTCCGTAGTTTACACACCAAAGCTTTATTGTTTAGCTTGGCCAAGCGGCGGCAGCTCTGACAAAAATCTGAGGGAGAGCGCGCCGGCCCTTTGTTCTACTTAGTTTTTATAGTTTTGTAAGTGGGAAGTACAGAAGCAAAAATTGCAATTAGGAGCCCCTTACCACTATTGGTTATAGTCATATGTCCTTTAACATGATAGGACCACGTTCAATTTGCAAGCTATACATCATTTTGGGGAAAACAAAATTTACAAGCCAACACAATGGTAGAAAGATGTCTCTTTACATATTAAAGGCATTCCTATATTATCTAGTGTGTATCTGCTATCTCTCTGTCCAGAGTCACACACACATTTACATAGGAGAGGTAGTTTCGGTGGGGACAAATGCCCGCAAAATGACTCATTGCTATAAGAAAAGGTTTATTTTGGCTTTTCTCTCCCTGTACCTGGCTAGCCATTCACCCCTTTCCCCACAGGTGTGGTGGAATGTCTGGGAATCCATGTTTTCCTCCCCTTGTATTTACAATACAATGCCAAGGGCCATCCTGGTTATGCCAATCACACAGTACAGAGACTATTCTCACAATTTCTCTGCACACCTTAATCCAAATTAATAAAATGTTCTCCAAGCCTCCTAAAATATTAATATTAATTCTGTAGCCTTTGGTACTTTACAACACCTGCGGGTGAAATGGCTCAGTGGCTCCTCACAAACATATACATATATCATATTTACAAACTTATTTGACTAACATGTTCTTAGGATTGCCAAGAGTCAGAGTTTTTTAAAATGGGTATTATTTCATTGTTATTATTTATGAAAATCATGACTATGCTTAAGCCTTCTTATATTTTTAAAGAGAATAAGATCAGATGCAGAGCTGGGTGTAAGGTATTTCCCTCCGAGGAAGAAAGAAGGATGTAGCCACCAAATGTGGACAAGCAAAAGATTTATTTAGAGCGGTCCTGGGTTAGGTTTACTGGTCCGCAAGACAGGGGCCAAGGAAGTCGTGCAGCTTTTCCTGCCTGGTGGTGGGGGGGGCGTAATTTATAGCGTTGGTAGCGTGGGGGTGGATGGCGAAATTTCATTGGCTGACAGACAGTTGTTCTTTTTCAAAATGCTCCTGGGCCATTTCTTTTGGCGGGCATGGGTGTGGCCATTTCTTTTGCCCGTCATTGGCATGTGTGGTTCCTCATGTGACCTTTTCCCATTGCCAACCGACCTCACACTGGGTCCACGGACAGGGGTTACCACAGCCTTGCCTTCCCAGAAGCCATGGAAGGCCCTTCCTCCTCCTTTAAGTTCTGAGCAGTCATGTTCATTAGCATCTTGAATATCCCCCTAAGGTAGAACAGCTGAAGAGGCATCTTTAGTCTTTTCTTTGTCACCTCTGGTTACCACACTCACTCTGCAGTTACCTGCCCAAGTCTTAGTTAAAATAAAATGGCAATTCTAATAGTTCTGAAAAATTAAGGAGAAAGTTAATTTTTAAGGGTCTCTGTTCTACTTTTAAGTTTTAGTTTTCCAAATGTGACTCTGACCATCTGTATATGATCTCTTGGATGCCTATTGGAAGTGCACATTCTTCACCTCCTCTCTGCTATAGACTTTCTGATTCAGAATATCTGGGGGTAGATCCCAGAAATACCCATTTTCAACAAGCAGTTTTAGGAGTACATGAAAGTTTGGAACTAGTGTTATTCATTACTAGTTCCTTATTTCTTTTCCTTCTTTCTCCTGTTTCCCCATATCTTCTCTTTATTCCCCTCATTCCTGCTCACCTGTTTCCTCCCTTCTTCCTCCTCCTTAGTGTAAGGGTTCAGAGTAGCCTTTTGAACTGTTCTTTTAACATAATAAATTTAAGTTCTCTGAGAACTCAGCTAGGAGGGAAAAATAATTAAGTATATCTTACTGCCTTGCTTGTCCCCATAAAAGAAGGGTATATACAAAGCTATCCTCTCTGAGCACCAGCTTTGGGAAGTGCGTCATTCTCTCAAGTACACAGAGGCATAATGTTCATAGCTAGTCTTCCAGTATACGGGATGTACCGTGGGGATTGGAAATGTTCTTTAGAGAAACATCACTGTGCCCTGGCTGATGGCTCGCTTGGCTGGAGCATTGTCCTGTAATGCAGAGGTGGCTGGTTTGGTCCTTGGCCAGGGCACATACAGAAACAGATTGATGCTTCTGTCTCCCCCTACCCTCCTTCCTCTCTCTGGATTCAACAAAAATAAAAGAATAAAAAATAAAAAAAAAAATAAAGAGAAACATCACTGGAATGATGTCCCAGGAGACTGAGCTACGATCAACCTCAGAATTACACACTGGCCCTTGCTGAAGGGTACAAGGTGTTAAAAACATTTGAGGAAGATGAGGTCATTAGTACAGGAAATGCCGGGGTCCAGCCCCGGGGGGGATCCAGGGGTCCCACAGGAGGAGACGGCGTCGGCGAAATCGAGTGAGAGAGCCGAATTCTTTTCTTTCTCTTTATTCTCTAGTTAGCATTTACTGCCAGGCATCTCTCCCAAATGCTAGTACAGCTCCTTTTTTATACACACACACCAAGTTACAATTACATGGTATTTTGTTTCACTATGGTTACATGTTTCCAGATAACAGTTAATTCATATCTATAAACTATAAATCAGGTGGTAAGTTATTCAAAGTACAGTTATACAATAGCAATAACAATATTGGTACAAAGTTCTAAAAGATTAGTACTAATTAATAACTCTACTGTTGTTGTGAGTCAAGGGCGCAGAGAGAGATTAGCAGACGAAATCATTAAGGACTAGCAAAGGACCACTGCTTGCTTAGGCAAATGGCCTTGAGTTCATGCAGTGTCCTAATTTTTCTCACAAGACTTCAAAAGGCTTGCTTATTAAGAAATTGTCATAACATCAAGAGTAACTTTTGCTTAAAGATATATAGAGTACACCTGCAAGATAGCTTAGTAGCAACATAATATCAGAAGGCATTAATTGCTATTGCTTCTATGGATTCTTCCATATTCCTCTTTATTATCTGAACGAAAAACCTTGGGAAAGTATATAAATCTCATGAGAATGTCTCACTGAGAAAGCCCAGTAACTGCCTTTAGTCATAAAACAAGTCTCTTAGCAAAACATTCTTTTCTTGCTGACTGCATTCCCATCCCAGGCCACACAACAGGCCATTCTATTACTCCTTTCCTAAGATTCTATTGTCTAGTCAAATTTTATTTATTTACTATATTCACACACTAGTAAATTCTAACTATATTCTTCTTAGAGTGTTCCACTATTTGCAGATCAAATAAGCGAGAAGAAAGGAAAGTTTCTCTACTCTATCACATGAAAAGGCTAGGGAGGAAAAATGATGAATTAAGTGAAGGCCGAAAGGTGCTTTGTGCACAGCCACTGCCTTCTACCCATTCACAAGTCACAATCTATTCTTTCTAACATGATTAAGAAGAAATTCTCCTACAAACTTAACCCTTTACGAGGGATATCATAGCCAGCCTCTTATGTTTATGAGCCCAGTTCAAGGGGCTTACAGGCTTTTCTGTGGAACTTACACCTTCTGTCTCATTTCCAAAGAAATTACTACGAATCTACAGGGAAAGCACGGTACTATTATTCCTGTGCCATAAATAATAGCACACACCCAGAAAAGGGGGGAATATAAGGCCAGATTAATTCAAAAGATTAAAGGGGGAAGTATCGTTGTGCCTTTCCTTTGCGGTGACTTTGTCAACCCACAGCTGTTGGTCTTTACTGCGGTGACTCTATCTTCTTTTGCTGTGACTTTGTCAACCAGCAGTTGTGGATCTTCTCCTGCTGTGACCTAGTTAGCCAGCATTAGTGGATCGGCTCCCGACAAGGAAATAGCGGGGAAAGACATGTTGCAAAGGGGTGCGTCTGCATGGAGTTTGGGGCAGGTGCCACCAGGGTCCTGAACCTCTGCTTTTGTCTTCACAGCCCCTGAAATAAGAGACCAACATGAATGCGGAGGTGAGTTCTTTAAAAAGTACCAGTTTAAAGAATATTTTTCTTGCATTGTTCTTCATTTGTCCTTTACAGTGTGTCTTCTCTCCCTACAGAGCAATCGGAAATATCAGCACAAACTTGAAAGCATTTCCCTCCAACCTGCCAATGTGTACATGGCTCTGGGTGATATGGGAAGACTTAGGTTCCTCTGAGTTCTTACATGTGTCTTTCCTGTTTCACTTAGATTAGAATTTATCTACTGCAGTTAATCCTGAACAACACTCATGGGCTGGGGGTGGGATGGACCGCAGTATGGAGGGCACTGGGGTTTATGTTATTTGGGGGACATTTCTGTTTAATAGAACCTTTCCCTGTATCATCTTGGTGCTCTCACTTCTACTGTACCTCTTCTTTGATCCAATAAGATGTCTAGGAGAAAGAAATTCAGCTCTCCCACAATAGTGGCAACCTCTTTTCTTGAAGCCCCACCAAATGTCTTCTTAGGTTTTATTGGTTAGAATCAGTTCATATTCCCATTCCTGGATCAGTTACTATGTAGAGGAGCTAGTATCTTGCCAGTTGGTCTATATTTAATCCGGCCCACCCTGCCACATTTTTACCTCTCTGCTACTGGGATAGATATAGGAAAAAGAAAAGAGGATGGGCATAGGAAATAGATGCATTGCATTACAAGACATTTCTGGTGAATGTGGACCCCTCTTTGTGCTCTGAATTGCTAACTCTGCTGCCTATTTAGACCTAGCTCTGCCTCCCTAATTACCTCCTTTACTACTGTAAGGCCAGTAGCCATGGCCACCATCACAGCCGGCTGGCCCATGCAGGTTGGCATTTGATTCGGACAGACGGTAATGAAACAACAGAGCTAAGAACTGGTGGACCATTATATTTAATCCTAGCTTGCACCCGGCAGGTGAGAAATACACACAGTGGAAAAACATTTCCCTTTCCATTCAGGGATCCCAAAGCCACTGACTCATCTGAGTATTCCTAGAATCAAAGGTTTCTACCTCACCAGCCTTTTTCACCTCTGTTCCCCATCTCCTCTCTGCACAAACTGCACAAACTGGCTTCTTCAGCATTCTGCCATCTTGGCTGCTTCTCCTCTACAATGCTGATGGCAGGATCTGAGAGAGAGAGCCCCCTGTCTGCCATATTTTATAGTGTAGAAATTAAAGCCTTTAAGCCAATATACAAATAAGGAAGTCTCTGTTACAAGCCACTTATCTGAGGCATTAATGAGATTCCTCATGAGAGTGCACCACCCCTTATCATGCAACAGTCAAGGGTGTGGGGAAAACCTTAGTTTTGAAAAGATTAGTATTAAAGAGGTGGGAAAGGCTTAGTCTTAAAAGTAAGCCTTAGCCTATAAGGACCTTGCTGGCTCACAGCCTGTCTCCCACACCCCGTGCTAACTATAAGCAGGCAAACATATACATCATATTTACAAACTTACTTGACTAACATCTTTCTATCCACTGTCCTTGGGAGCTCAGCTGATCCCACAGCTATTTGTCAGTCATACATTTAGGGCAGGGGTCGGCAACCTTTTTGGCTTGAAAGAGCCATGAACGCCACATATTTTATTTATTTTTTTAAATTTTTAAATTTTTTTATTTTTAATTTTTAAAATGTATTCATTTTTAGAGAAGAATGAGAGAGAGAGAAGGTGGGGGGAGCAGGAAGCATCAACTCCCATATGTGCCTTGACCGGGTAAGCCCAGGGTTTTGAACTGGTGACCTCAGAGTTCCAGGTTGACGCTTTATCCACTGTGCCACCACAGGCCAGTCAAATGCCACATATTTTAAAATGTAATTCTGTGAGAGCCATACAACGACCCGTATACGTTACGCATTATCCAATAAAAATTTGGTGTAGTCCAGGAGGACAGCTGTGATTAGCTCCAGCCACCTACAACCATGAACATGAGCAGTAGGAAATGAATGGATTGTAATACATGAGAATGTTTTATATTTTTAACATTATTTTTTTATTAAAGATTTGTCTGTGAGCAAGATGCAGCCATCAAAAAGAGCCACATCTAGCCCTGGCCGGTTGGCTCAGTGGTAGAGCATCGGCCTGGCGTGCAGAAGTCCCGGGTTCGATTTCCGGCCAGGGCACACAGGAGAAGCGCCCATCTGCTTCTCCACCCTTCCCCCTCTCCTTCCTCTCTGTCTCTCTCTTCTCCTCCCGCAGCCGAGGCTCCACTGGAGCAAAGATGGCCCGGGCGCTGGGGATGGCTCCTCGGCCTCTGCCCCAGGTGCTAGAGTGGCTCTGGTCGCAACAGAGCGATGCCCCGGAGGGGCAGAGCATCGCCCCCTGGTGGGCGCGCCAGGTGGATCCCGGTCGGGTGCATGCGGGAGTCTGTCTGACTGTTTCTCCCTGTTTCCGGCTTCAGAAAAATACAGAAAAATACAGAAGAAAAAAATAAATAACTTAAAAAAAAAAAAAAAAAGAGCCACATCTGGCTTGTGAGCCATAGGTTCCTGACCCCTGGTTTAGGGAGATCCCAAATGAATCTGTTCAACTAGGTCTTTCTCTTCATCTCTAGATCCATATAATCTAGAAGCCTGGATTGATCATCTGTATTTAAGGGTTCCACAGGCACCATGACTCACTGTAACCTAAGATGGATTTGCTGTTTTATATTTCCCCAAATACGCTACTCCTCATGGGGCTCTTCCAGGAAAGGACACCACTGCCCCAAAAGCCTCATGTTTCCCTCACTCCTTTCCCACATTGCATGCTGCATATCCTGTTACTTCCTTGATTTAATCAGTCACCAAAATTTATGTGAAGACATGCTTTGCCACACTCTAGATTTGGCTTTATGGCAAGTAATAATAAAATCTAGTATCTATCTATCATCTATCTATCATCTATCTATCTATCTATCTATCTATCTATCTATCTATCTATCTATCTATCTATCTATCTATCTATCTATCTATCTATCTATCTATCTATCTATCTATCTATCTATCTATCTATCTATCTATCTATCTATCTATCTATCTATCTATCTATGTATCTATCTATGTATCTATCAATCTTTCATCATCTATCATCTTCTAGCTAGCTAGCTAACGTTTTTAGAGGTAGAGATACAGATACGGTATTTGTACTCATGGAATTTATCAAACTAGTGAGACCAAAATATCTTTCAAATTAGTCTGTTTCTTACCTTAATTTCTGCTTACTTATCACTTCCTCACTTCTCTAATTCTGTACTTAACTCTCCTTTATATTTCTTACCCTCTTCTAGGTCCTTCTCTTTCTTTTTTTGAGGGCAGAGGAAGAAACCTCAGACACAGGGTACTCCTCAAGCCCAGTGCATGACACCTTATCTTTGTAGGTCTGTGCAAAGCCACTCTTTTATATTTATTTTCTTTTTTTTTTTGTCTCCCAAAGACAGCTACTCTAATGTATTAAGTTTATGTTCATGAAAATATCTGTTGTTTTTATACAAATACCTTTTATATTTACATACAGTAAAACTTTTTTAAGTGTACAGTTCTGTGAATTGAAATAGACATGGATTTGTGTGCCCATCAGTATAACAGAATTCAGATCCTCTCACACATTCCCTTCTGTTGCCTCTTTGTTGTTGTAACCTTCCTGACCCTTAAAATTCTAGCAGCCACTGTGTGATATAATTTAATTTAAGTAATTGTATTGTATTACTTTTTATTTTTTTAAGTGAGAGGAGGGGAGATAGGCAGTTTTCTGCAAGCACCTGGACCAGGATCCACCTGTCAATCCCCGTCTGGGGCTGATGCTCCTACCAGCTGAGCCACTCTCAGTGCATGAGACCAACCCTGGGACTAGCTGAGCTACTGGTTGCGAGAGGAAGAGAGAGGGGAAGAGAGAGCCGAAGAAGGAAAGGGAAAGGAAGAGAACCAGATGGTTGCTTCTCTTGTGTGCCCTGACTGGGAATTAAACCCTGGATGTCCATACGCCGGGTTGGCACTTTATCCACTGAGCCAACCCGCCAGGGCCATAAATCTTATTTTAGTATGAATATGGTAAATTATAACTTTTCTTTATAAATTTATATAGATTTATAAATTTTATTTATAAAATAAATAAATTATAATTTAAATTATGATATAATTTGAATATAACTTTATTATATGCCAAAATGGATAGTGTATCAGTCAACTCTTTATACAATGTAAAATGCCCAAGTCTTTTTTTTTGGAGGGTACAAAATAAAACAAGTCTATTTTCTGTATAACACTTTTTTTATAGTTTCTTCAAAAATATTTTTTGCATACACAAGCATATATTTGGGTTTTTCTTGGTTTAAATAAATCTTTTGAAAACAGAAATGGAAGCAAACTTAATACACTGTTCTTCATCTTGCTTACCCCCTTTAATTCACTTTATTTTTTTAAAATTTTACTTAGAAAATGAAATTTAATGGGGTCACATTGATCAATAAGAGTATATAAATCTGTTTTCTTTCCTATTCTAATTTTTTTATATCTTTTAAAAAAATTTTATTGAAGTTATCGGTATAACATTGGTTAATAAATTTATATAGGTTTTCAGTGTAAAACTTTATAACACACCATTTGTGTATTGTATTGTGTGCTCACCACCCAGAGTCAAGTCTCCTTCCATCACCATTTAGCCTTCTTTACCCTCTTCCTCCTCCCATCCCCTTTCCCTCTGTAATCTCCATATTGTTGTCTGTGTCTATGAGTTTTTCTTTTTTGCTTAGTCTTTTCATCTTTTTTACCCAGCTCTACAACCCAACCTGCCTTTTGACAGCTGTCAGTCTGTTTTCAGTATCTCTCAGTGTGTTTCTATTTTGTTCATTTGTTTATTTTGTTCATTAGATTCCACGTATCCATGGAATCATATGGTACTTGTCTTTCCCTTACTGGCTTATTTCACTTAATATAATGATCTCCAGGTCCACCCATGCTGTCACAAAAGGTAAAATTTCTTTCTTTTTTATGGCCATGTAGTATTCCTTTGTGTAAATGTACCACAGCTGTTTAATCTACTCATCTACTGATGGGCACTTGGGCTGCTTTCAAATCTTAGTTATTGTAAATAATACTACAGTGTTTTGGGTTTTTTTTGTATAAATTTCCGGATGTGGAATCACTTGGTTATAGGCTACTGTATTTTTAATTTTTGGAGAAAACTCCATACAGCTTTCCACAGTAGCTGAACCAATTTGCATTCCTATCAACACTGTATGAGGGTTCTCTTTTCTCCACATACCAGTCAACACTTTGTTAATTTATTGATATTAGCCATTCTGATAGGTGTGAGGTGATAACTCATTGTAGATTTATTTTATGTTTTTCTGATGATTAGTGATGTTGATTGTTTCATACGTATTTTGGCCATCTGTATGTCCTCTTTGAAGAAGTGTCTGTTCAGGTCCTTTACTCATTTTTTAAATAGGATTTTTTGTTTGTTTGTTTGTTTTTGGTGTTGAGTTGTATAAGTTCTTTATAAATTTTGGATATTAACCCCTTTTCAGATGTATTGGCAAATATGTTCTTCTATTCAGTGGGTTGTCTTTTCATTTTGTTGATGGTTTCCTTTGCCGTGTAAAAACTTTTTAGTTAGATGTAGTCCCATTTATTTATTTTTTCTTTTGTTTCCCTAGCTTGAGGAGATATAGCAGAAAAAATATTGGTATGAGAAATGGCCGAGATTTTACTGCCTCTGCTTTTTTATAGGATTTTTATGGAAGATGCCCAAGTCTTGATAGTTCTGAAGATGTCCTCCTGTGTACAGTACAGAGAAGTTAATTTCAGGCAGGGAACAGGATTTGCTGACATAGAGGTAGCAAGTAGTCATTTGTGTTATGCATACTTTCAAGTTATTTGGAAAGTCAGAAGCCTAAAGTTACATGGTGGAGGAGGTGACCTGAAGATAATGCTTGAGAAGCAGGCTGAAGCCAAGTTCTTGAAGCCTTATATGTTTTTTAAAGAGCTTGGATATTTTTCTCCCTTTAGTTGGTATATTAGGTCAGTTTGGGCTGCTATAATAAAGTCCCATAAATCGAGTAGCTTATAAACAACAAAAATTTATTTCTCATAGTCTAGAGGTTGGAAGACCAAGATCAGGCTATCAGAATGATTGGGTTCTATTTAGAGCCCCCTTCTGGGTTGCAGACTGCCAGCTTCTTGCTGTATTCTCACAGTGGCAGAAACAAGTTCTTGATTTTTTTACTCTGATACTAGTCACATATAGCCTCCATTAGTATACCTAAATAATAAGTAGTCGACTGCAGTAGAATGGAACTGAAGTTGGTTGGAACTTAGGACGCTATAATGAAGAGTCTGAATAAGATGATATCCCATGGTTTGCCCATTTCCATATCTGCCAGCATCTCAGTAAGTATCTGTAGCCTCTGAGTGACTTCCAGATATATCAGAGTTACTTGTTCGCTGGAGTAGGGATTCAGATAGGACAGAAGTACCGAAGTATGGGCTACGTATGGCTTAAAGTGGAAAATCTCTCATTTTTGGAGAGGTAGCAGTAGAAGTGTTGAGCCAAATGTGAGGAGCCTTTTCTGTGGATGACATGGTGAGAGCACTGGTAGAGATATGTTTTAGGTGGAGCTGATTTCTCTCTGAACTCGTCGTGTATTGGGACCCCGTGTGTTCTAGTTTGGCTCCTTTCCTTGCTTGTCTGAACCTTGACTGGTTCTGCCAGCATGTCTTTGTTTTGCTATTCTTTGCTAGATCTGTGGACAGTTTTTAAACCCCACCTTGGTTTTTTGTGTTTTAGCCAGAGAAGAAGTTTGGCGTGGTGGTGGTTGGTGTTGGCAGAGCTGGCTCTGTACGGATGAGGGACTTGCGGACTTCCCATGCTTCCTCGGCCTTCCTGAAACTAATTGGATTCGTGTCCAGGTGAATCACATTTGCTTTATGCCTTGTAATAGGAAGCCCAGTAGGATGGAGTAGGCCTTGGGACTTGGAGATCCTCTAGACCCAGGAGAGAGAGAACCAGTTCCAGGGTTATTTCAGAGAATTTTGCTCAGGGTCAGTCCCACAAGATCTCAAGTTTGGATGGGTCTAGGAACTGAAGAGTGCTGGGCCTGCAGATGGGGTGTCCTGTGACTCAGCCTAAAAGGGATGACAAAGGCAGAGGCAGGGAAGATGAGCACAGGGCCTTATACATGGTGGACTGGCCTGAAAGAAGGCTTTAGGTCTGTAACAATTAATCATTACATCGGTTATTATAACAGTTGTTCATACAATAGCCCAGAGCTTTATAAGCCTTACTAATTATTTGACTTAGATACCATTTCCATTATCAACCCCACTTTACAGATAAAGAAACTGAGCTACAGAAAGGTTGGGTAATTTGCCTGAGGTCACACAGCTTGAACATCTAAAAATTGGATTTGAATGCAGGTCTATTTGAGTCCAAAGGCCATCTTTTAAACACCAAGTATTCTTTTTCCTTTGATAATTTTTAACCCCTCTTTTAGGCTTCATTTCTCTCCTATAACCAATCAGAACCAAATTTATTGCATGTTTATTATTTATTAGCCCATGTTCAGCTTTTTCCTCCATCCCTCACCACTTCCTCACACACACATTAGTTGCCAAACTAATGCTAAGTAACATCATTTATCAATATTGTTAACTAGAGGTAGGCATTGTGTTGGCTGAGAAATGTGGTGAGTAAGGTAGGAATATATCTCTACTTTCTACTGCTTTAGAGAAATTGAATAAATACTTAAACAAAGCATAAGGTAGAAATATCTATGCTTTCTACTGCTTTAGGGAAATCAAATAAATCCTTAAACAAAGCATAAGTAACTGCTGTGATGATCTGTGCAGATTTTTAAAAATTTTAATTTATGGGACCTACTTTCTTTCAGTTTGCCTGTCTCACTCCTTGGCTTTTCCTTTAAGGATTTAAAGTGGACTTAGAGCCCTGGCTGGTTGGCTCAGTGGTAGAGCATCGGCCTGGTGTGCAGGAGTCCTGGGTTCGATTTACGGCCAGGGCACACAGGAGAAGCACCCATCTGCTTCTCCACCCCCCCCTCCTTCCTCTCTGTCTCTCTCTTCCCCTCCCGCAGCCCAGGCTCCACTGAAGCAAAGTTTGCCCGGGCGCTGAGGATGGCTCTGTGGCCTTTGCCTCAGGCGTTAGAATGGCTCTAATTGCGGCAGAGCGACGCCCCAAGATGGGCAGAGCATTGCCCTCTGGTGGGCATGCCGGGTGGATACTGGTCGGGCACATGCGGGAGTCTGTCTGACTGCCTCTCTGTTTCCAGCTTCAGAAAAATCCAAAAAAAAAATAAATAAACAAATAAATAAATAAATAAAGTGGACTTAGAGTCATTAGGGAGACTGGGAAGTATTTGGAATCTGCTGTTGGTCAGTCTTCACTTCCCAGTACAATTCTAAGGGAGGTGCACACAAATGGGAGATCAAACTCATCACTACCCATCCTGTAACTCCTGTTGCACCCCTATTTGAAGCTCTGTTTGAGTATGATGAAGTAGAACTTCTCCTTTTTTCTTAAGTCCTACTCCTCTGCCCATTGACTGCCAGGACTGATGCAGTGGGAATTCCTGAATTATCCAGGTCATGTGGGAAAATATTCAGCTCATACCCACTGCTTTACTGTACCCCTGCCAGTGTCACACTGTTACCCTTCTCACATACCTTGTTCCTCATGACCTACCTGCTAAGAGTCCTACTTTCTCCCCAGGAAGCCTTTTCCGAAACCCTAAACATAGATATTTGTTGTCTTTCTTGAACCTTCTACATGGACTCCAGGACAGCACTGTTCATGTTAGTCTTGTATTGTTGTTATGTATGTGTATGTGTGCCTTCCTCTATCTACATACTGGGAGCTCATTGGGAGCTGAGGATGTTGAGCATACAGAAGGCAAACAATAGATATTGGTTAAAATGAGCAGTGTAGGTCAGGTGGCCCCCATAGGAGAAACCCACCATAATATCTTTTGGCAGGCAAACATGCCCAAATGCCTTCTGCCTGCTGCAGCTTGAGTGGAACTCTGACCTGGCTGAGAGCCTTTTGCTTACTGCCCTGTTTCCTCTATGGCATCATCTTTGGAGGACTGCTCCAGTGATGCAGAGACTGCTCCAGCCTCTGCACTAGGGTAGTGTGCAGATGGCCAGGATTCTTATATCTTCTAAATCGGGGGTTTCTTCTTCTGTAAAAGTAAAAAAAAGGCTTAAGGTTCCTGTCCTGCCTCTGCTACTAGTTAGCCATGGCAGCTACTGCCTCTGAACTTTCTCAGTTGAGCTGCAAAGAAGGCAGTGATACCTGCCTTCCATTTGACCATCACAAGGCCATGATGTATGTGAAGGAGCTTGAAATCACATAATAGTTTGCACTTTAAAGGTGTTTGTATATTAGATTTGAGTTAGGTTTGGTAGCTATAGTGTTTGGACAGGTAGTTGGAGCTGGCAGCAACCATAGAGATTATTCCTTGAGATAAAAGCTCAGTTCTTTTCTAGATATGAAATAATTCAAGAACTTCTACATCATACAGCAGTAGTATTATCACTCAATTCCAGGTTCCGTGACTTCAAACTTGAGGCTGTTTTTTTTTTTCCACTCTGTCATGGAAAATGCCCTGAACATGGGGGAGGAAATTAATTTCTTTATTTTCAGAAGCTCATGATCAAAATATTGTTGGGGGGGGGGAATGATGCTCATTCATAGTTTTTTCTAATGTTCTGCCTGCTTTCTAAGTTTCATTTCTGTTATTCTCAAATAGACGAGAGCTCAAGAGCATTGATGAAATACAGCAGATTTCTTTGGAAGATGCTCTGTCTAGCCAGGAGGTTGAGGTTGCTTATGTCTGCAGTGAAAGCACCAGTCATGAGGACTATATCAGGTAGGTTTCAGTGCAGGCAATCTTTGCCTTGCACAGTAGTGTGGGACTATAAAAATAACTAGGCAAGCTCAAGTCTCACAAAGGGATCTTAATAAGCACTGGGAAAAATTATAATGGATTCATGATCTTTAAAAATTGTCAAAATATTAAAAACTCTATTAGTTATACATGTGTAAGAAAATGAAAATATAGTAAAGTAAATATTTAGTACACTCTCATTTAAAACATTAGAAACATTAAGAATTAAAGTGTTTTATTTCTTTGTAAAATATTGAGAGTCGTTTGAACAGTGTCTGCCTTTTTCTCATCATATAATTTAGGATACAGAGCCAGCATCTTTTCTGTGCCTTGGTGAATTGTCATAGTTTTTTCTAAATTTGAGTAAGTTTCCAAAATTTTATCCTTTGCACTCTCCTCATTGTGTAATATCTCTGAGAGTTCCTTTAATTTGAAGTGTTTCTGCCATGTGATAAATATAGAAGTAGTGTTGGCCTCAGAGGGGATATGGAATTTGTTTATGAAGCAAGAGAAGCAGGTGTTCCCCTACCCCACCTTTGAATGAAAAGCCTAGATAGAGCTCTTCAAGCATTTGGTGGGATTGAGCCTAGAACGAGGAGCCCCATGTAGGACCTGGCAGCTAACAGGACCGTACCAGCTGTCTCCCTGAATCTCAGCTTCCCTGTTAGATTCTTAATGTTAATCTATACTTGTTGTTCCATCTTTATTATGCCTTCTGCTGTGTGGACAGAAGCAACTTTCTCTGGTTTTTCTTAACCTTTCTGGTACCAGAGTTTTTTTTCTTTAAAAAAGCGATTATGTAATTTCCATGCTTATCCAGTTGACCTTTCAATAAAACAGGTTTAAACTGCACAGATTCACTGATATGTGAATTTTTTCAATAAATATGTTGTAAAATTTTTTGGAGATTTGATAATTTGAAAAAACTTGCAGACAAACTATATAGCATTGAAAATATCAAAAAATTGAAGAAAAAGTTAAGATTTCTCATAAATGCATAAAATATGTAGATCATCTACTTATTATTTGGTACCATAAAATATATACAAATCTATAATAAAAAGTTAAGATTTATCCAAAGTTTTGTACACAAACACACCATACATGATGCCACTTACAGTTGAGAGAAATGTAAAGAAATGTAAAGATGCAGTACTAAATTATAATGACCCACAGATACAGCTGCCTGATGCCATGAAAAGCAATTACATGACACAAGTGCTGATGAGTAGGAAAGAGGTTTATTCAAGCACCTGACACCTGAGAAGATGGGGGAACTCCTAACCTCAAAAACCCATCTCCCTCTTCTGGTGCAGGCAGGGTTTTTTTTTTGTTTTTTTTTTCTGAAGTTGGAAACGGGGAGGCAGTCAGACAGAGTCCCGCATGCGCCCGACCGGGATCTACCTGGCACGCCCACCAGGGGGTGATGCTCTGCCCATCTGGGGCATCGTTCTGTTGCAACCAGAGCCACTCTAGCGCCTGAGGCGAGGCCATGGAGCCATCCTCAGTGCCTGGGCCAACTTTTTGCTCCAATGGAGCCTCGGCTACGGGAGGGGAAGAGAGAGACAGAGAGGAAGGAGAGGGGGAGGGGTGGAGAAGCAGATGGGCGCTTCTCCTGTGTGCCCTGACTGGGAATCGAACCCGGGAGTCCTGCACGCCAGGCTGACGCTCTACCACTGAGCCAACTGGCCAGGGCCCGGGCAGGGTTTTTTTTAAGGAAGGAGAAAGAGAGGGAATAAGTGAAAATGAAACAAAGATAGAAGGAGGGGTTTGAGAGTTCTTTGCTGAAGGCTGGATGGCCAGTGCAAGCTAGCCCAGAGTGTTCAGATAACAGAGTGAAGGCCATACATCTTCTGGAGCTGGCACATCTAAAAGTCAGAGTTTATTCTCTTGATTGTTACAGGAATTGAAGTTAGCAAGTAGCTTGTAGACTAGGGTTTTTGTTTTATGTAACAAGTTTCCTCAGATTCCCACAGTCAGGTTGTCTTCTTTGTCTTGAGCAAGAATCAGAACTGCGTGCCTCAAGGTTGTAGGAGCAGCAGAAGGAGAGGGAGGCTGAGGTGCATGTATCTCTTGGTTTTGGGTAATCTTCTTGCTCAGATGTTAACCCTTGATATGCATCGGCCAGAGGGGAACAGGCCCTTTAACTGTAATGAGAGTTTGGCCAGAGGTGAAAGCACAGGATTGATTATATACTTTTGATTTGTTACAGAATCCATAACTATGATTGCCCAAACTAATAATATTAAATTATGGTTATAAGAGCAACAAACTGGATTTAACATTTTATAGGAATCTTTTTATAAGCTCACTTTGTTAGTACATTTTTATTTAGCTCTATTTTATGGCTAGTCAGACTAATATAAGTAAATCAGTAAAATAGCATATTTATTTTCAATTATAATACCTGTATGAAATTAGCTGTAGTATATACTATATTGCTGTAGTAATTTTGTAGCCAACTCCTGTTGCTTTTGTGGTCAGTGTCAAGTATTATGATGCTGTGTGACACCAATCATCTCCAGCTAAGCATTTCGTCTCTCTAGTAATTTCATATCAAAGTAAAAAGTGATCCCTCACAGTTTACATATATTTCCATTGTGTCTCATGCAATATTACAAACCTTGAATGACACCATGAGACCTGTAGGAAGTGCCATTAGGGATGTTAGAAGTGCTCCCTGGAAACAGAAAATAAATGATATTACAAGAGAGAGTTGAATTGCTTGATATGTACCTTAGATTGATGTCTGCAACTACAGGCACTTGCCATTTCAAGATAAATGTGTTTAGCATAAAGATCATTGTGGAAAAAGAAAAGAAAATGTGTGTGTGTAATGCATGTGGCCAAGGCCAGGCAGGTTCACATTGGATTTGTGTAGACAGTAGAAAAACTGTGGAACCAGAAAGCATTGGGCCATTCCCGTTTAATAATTTCTTGCAATGGCAGATGAGCAAACAGGCAGAAGAAAACCTCTTCTCATGGCAGCAGGTGAAAACAGCAAAATGGCCCCTTGCAGTGGCCGGCAGGCAATCTGCCCTGAGGGCAAGTACCCATAGCCTTACATAGGCTACACACATGTGGCTCTGCCATGTGCTCACGCACTAATCAAGCAAAGTACAAGTGAGCAAGCCTAACACAGCTGTTTTCCCTACATTCCACTCCTTTAGGGTTGCTTGCCTAACAATCATTGTGACAGGTATTTCCGTGATGGTCCCTGTGTGAGGAATGAGATACATCACAGAAACAGTACAGGCTACAGCAACAGAATTACAAAAGCACAAGCTATTCCCAAAAGGACAATAATTACAGAGGTGCCCTTCACAATGTCTCCCTGAGCACTCTTCCCAGACAGTTAACTGGAGGCCTACCTGTATCCTCCATAGTACCTGTACCCCATAGTAGGTGGGAAGGCCTGTATAGTCCAGGGCCATGTCCATTGAAGCTATAAAGGGTCCTTGGTGTGTCTCTGCAACTGGATGGGAGCACCTTCCCAGTGGAGGAGGGCATCCACAGGTGCTGTGGCATCCCATCAGGGTCTCTCATACAGACCATAAGCAGCATGTCCCTGCAACAAGGGAGCCACTACCCCCCCTGTTGTCAAAGTCCCTGCTTCGAGTCCATAATATAGCTCAATGATCAGTCTGTGATAGTGCAGCTGTCTGTACAAATCACCCAAGGTGAAAGTCCATTACAGACAACTAGTCATACAGCTCTTTGATAACGAACCTCAGCACCTTCCCATAAATGCTGTGTCTACTGCCACAAGCCCTGTCCAAACTCCTCAGCAAGCTTACAGGGCTTGGTAGGGTTAAACACATTCAAGGCCTGTTCCACCTTGACATTTCTTTTAGCTGCTGCAGCAAAAAAGCACCGTTTCTAATGCCAATACCTGCTGCATATTAGAAGGGGACCAGTGGATAGTCAATTCAACATGAGTCCTCCACCACCCAATCCACCGCTCATCTCTGTTAGGCAGGTTCCTCAGCCTTTCCCCTATTCAAACTAAGACAATGGGTCTTGGGGATTCTCCTCTCTCTCAGCTGTCTCCATCATAGAAGCTTGCAATCGTGCAACCCAAACACCAGCCATTTTTTTGGCAGCTGCTGGGGTCACCCATTTTCCCCACTTTTTCAGCGGCTGAAACATTTTTTTCAGCTCAAGCTGCTGCCAAAGCTCTAACAGGACTCTGTTATACCAGCCATCCAATTTCTATCTGCCCCGGCCACAATCAAATCTACCCACATCTGTGTTCAGGTAATCTTTACAGGCACATTTCTCTTGTTAGTTGGGTGAGGGGCAGCACAGGCAGCAGCCTGCACATCCTGTGGTGCCATGCTGCCTTTACCTTTCCCAAATCTACCACCAACTGTGTAACAGTGTTGATGGGCTCAAGAAAACCACTCGTGACCCAAAAAGGGATAATGGGGTGCTACAGAGAATAAGATCCCTCACCCCTGCCATTAATACTTCCTTATCTGGCCTATGGGACCTCATGTTGAAAGCAGCATTCTTCATATTTAGCTCCTGGAGTCAGTATGACTGCCACTGACTCATCAACCCCATCATGTCAATGGCATTCTGCCAGACTGTATGAATGGCAGTCATCACCCATTCTAATAGGGTATGGTTTCTTGGGTTGTCATGGCAATTCTGAAGATGCTGCCTCAAGGAGGAGTATGTAATAATGTAGGCTAATTTCTCCATCTCTGTTCTAGAGAACATGATGCCATCCATCCCTGTGTCCCACAACTGCAGCAACCAAGCTGCCAGGGACTTGGTGGGTTTCTGCCTGAATTTCACCCCTAACTCCATCAACTCTGGGTGTAGGGCTGGACCACAGAATGGAGGTTTTACCTGCCCCTGAGGTACTTTTTGCTGCTGGGTTTTTACCTTCTGGGTTACCACTGGCCAGGCTCTGAGTCTGTGGACAGTAGTTTCAGCCCAAACCTCCTCTTCCTCAGAAGAGGCATAATTGGAAACACCTGCTACTGCCATCTGAGAGCCACTCTGCTGGCACAGATGCTGCTTCTTCTTCTCCCACTTTGGCTCTTGCAGCTGCTGACTCTCAGCCTGAAGCTGAAGCTAGAGCTCTTGAATCCACAGTTGTTTCTCTATTGACTGTCACTACCAACTTTCAGCTTCCAGGGCAAATTGCAGATCTCAGACCTGTATTTCTTTTCTCAAGCAACCATTCCAATTCAAGGTGCCATTAGTGTTCAGCCTGCATTTCATACTGGAGCTCTCAAAAGTGGACAGCCTCCTTCTATAGCACTTGTTCCAGTTCAAGCCTTCATTGGTTCTTACCCTATGTCTGAACTGGAGTTCTTGAATCTGCAACTATTTCTTCAGTGACCGTTCCAGCTCATGCTGTTGTCAGTTGGCAGCTCATCCTGGAGCTTTTGACCTATTACAGCCTTTCGCACAGAACATTTGGTTTCTTCTCGCAGGGCTGTAAAAAACACCTAGCCCATGGTCCCTAAAAAGGTAGCTGCAGGGAACCATGTGATGAAGAACAGTGGCCACTCCTCTATTCCACCCTTCAAGGGTGTTGGCGTCCATGCGTATATGATCCGAATACTGCCCACTACACCAGATATAATAACGAGGCTAGGCAGGTTCTCATTGAATTTGGGAAAACAGTAGAGCCAGAAAGCATTGGACCATTCTCATTTAATATGTGGTCTTGCAATGGTGGATGAGAGAACAGGCAGGGGAAAACTTCTCATGGCAGCAGGTGAACGAAAAGCAAAACAGCACCTTACAGTGGCAGACAGGCAATCCACAATCTGTTTTGAGGACAAGCATCCCTATGCACATAAATGACTCATCCACGTGCTCATGCACTAATCAGGCAAAGTGAAAGTGAGTAAGCCTAACACAGCTGTTTTCTCAACAAAGTGTGTGTGTGTTTTAAAGAAAATTGGGAAGCTGCTTCAGCAGGCATAAAAACCTTATACTTTTTCTGGAATACCTTTTTACTTTGTATTGAAAATTCAGGGTTGTTACAGAAAAAGCCTAGCATATAGACTAATATGAATTGGAAAATAGTGAAGTTATTATATGACAACTTAAAGGAAAAGGAATGTGAAGGATCTAAAGCTGGAGAATGCCAGAAAGGAGTGTTAGATAAATTTAAACAGAGATTGGTTTTAAAAAAGCAAGAAAATTAAAAAACAAACGAGAAGCAGCTTCTGCCAACCAATAAACAGCAGACAAGTTTTCAGATGTCATTAAAACATTGAATAGAGCCTGACCAGCCGGTGGTGCAGTGGATAGAGCGTCGGACTGGGATGCAGAAGACCCAAGTTCGAGACCCTGAGGTCGCCAGCTTGAGCACAAGCTCATCTGGGTTGAGCAAAAAAAGCTCACCAGCTCGGACCCAAGGTCGCTGAGCAAGGGGTCTCTCGGTCTGCTGACGGCCCACGGTCAAGGCACATATGAGAAAGCAATCAATGAATAACTAAGGTGTCGCAATGAGAAACTGATGATTGATGCTTCTTATCTCTCTCCGTTCCTGTCTGTCTGTCCCTATCTATTCCTCTGTCTGACTCTCTCTCTGTCCCTGTAAAACAAACAAAAAAAAACCCCCCAAAAACAAACAAACAAAAAATTGAATAGAAAGATATCTGCCTAAAAAGGTTTGCAGTGCAGATGAAAGTGCCCTATTCTGAGGGGGGGGGGTGCCACAAAAGACATTTATTAGTAAGGAAGAGAAGTGGGAAGCAGCAAGCACCAGGATTTAGGGCAGGAAAGGGTAAGCTAACTCTCCTCATTTGTGCAAATGCAGTTGGTTTATGATCAAGATCACCCTTATCTGTGAAGCTGCTAACCCCTGAGCCTTGGAGGGAAAAGTTTTTTGGTTCTACGACAAGAAGGCCTGTACAATGAGAATCTTTTTCCTGGATTGGTTCTATTGATGCATTGTCCCTAAAGTCAAGAAGTGCCTTGCTAAAAAGAGACTATTTTTTTAAAGTTCTCTTGATTTTGGACAATGGCCCTGGCCACCTGAAACTCCATTAACTCAATGCCAAAGGCACAGGATTGTTCTACTTCTTGTCAAACACAACATCTCTAATTTAGTCTTTAGATCAGGGGGTCATAAGGATCTTGAAGGCTCATTTTATACAGTACTCTATGGAAAGGATTGTCAGTACTATGGAAGGGAACCCTGATAGTGAGAAGATTGTGAAAGTATAGAAAGATTACACCTTTGAATATATCATAATTGTTATAGAAAAGGATGTGAGCCTGACTTGTGGTGGCACAGTTGAATGAAGTGTTGACCTGGAATGCTGAGGTCACGGATTCAAAACCCTGGCTTCCCTGGTCAAGGCACATATGGAATTTGATGCTTTATGCTCCTCCCCCTTCTCTCTCTCTTCCTCTCCTTTCTAAAATAAATAAATATATAAAATCTTAAAAAAAAAAAAAAGAAAAGTTTCTGAAATCCATTAAACCTAAAACAGTAAATTCTTGCTGGTGAAAACTGTCCAGATGTTATGTATAAAACTTCACATTATTCACAGTTGCCAAGACATGGAAACAACCAAATGTCCTTTGATAGAGGATTGGATAAAGGAGATGTACATATACACAGCCATAAGAAATGGTGACATAGTGCCATTTACAACATAGTTGGATCTTGAGAACATTATACTGAATGAAATAAGTAAATCAGAAAAAGCTAAGAACTATGTTTTCCATATAGGTGGAATGTAAAACTGAGACTGAGACTCATGGACATAGATAAAAGTGAAGTGATTACTGGGGCAGGGGGAAATCGGGGCAGAGGGTGGGGGGAGGAGATTGGGGCAAGGGTGTAAAGAGTGACAAATGTAAGGTGATGGAAAATGATTTGACTTTGGGTGATGGGTATACTATTTAATCAACAGTTCAAATGCTATAGAAATGTTTACCTGAATCCTATGTACTTTTTTTTTTTTTTGGTAATTTTTCCAAGTGAGAAGGGAAGTGAGGAAGATGGACAGATTCCCGCATGTGCCATACCAGGATCCACCTGACATGGCCACCAGGGGGCGATGCTTGGCTGCAACCGGAGCCATTCTAGCACCTGAGGCTGAGGCCATGCAGCCATCCTCAGTGCCTGGGCCAACTTTGCTCCAGTAGAGCCTGGGCTGTGAGAGGAGAAGAGAGAGAGGAAGGAGAGGGGGAAGGGTGGAGAAGCAGATGGACACTTCGCCCGAGTGCCCTGGCGGGGAATTGAACCCGGGACTTCCACACACCGGGCTGATGCTGTACTACTGAGCCAACCGCCAGGGCGAAACCTATGTACTCCTATCGATCAGTGTCACTCTGTTAAATTCAATTTTCTAAATAAAATACAAAAAAAAGAATTTTAAAGCATGTGGTAAGAGAATATACACTGCTCAGAAAAATTAGGGGATCAGGGAACCTGCAGATACTCCAGTACTTTCAGCCTTTTGTTTAGTACAGTTTCACCAATGAAATAAAAGTTGGTTTTGCATTTAATTTGCATAATTAAATGACTTTCTTTGACTTGTCATTTGCTTTTCTGATGTTCTTAATTAAAAAAAAACATGCTTTTTTATCACTTTATATTCATTTTGAAATATCCTCTAATTTTTGTGAGCGGTATACTTGGTATAATTTTATTCTTGAATTTATTGAGGCTAGTTTTGTGACCCAGCATATGGTCTACCCTTAAGAAAGTTTCATATGCACAGGAAAATATACAATATTCTGGAATGAAAGGCTCTATAAATGTCATTATGTTCATTTGGTTAATGTGTCATTTAAGACATATATTTCTTTACTAATATCCTGTTTGGATGATCTGTGTATAGCTGTCAAAGGGGTATTTAGGTTTCCTACTTTGTGTTTTTATAAGTCTTTCCCTTTAGTTCTGTTAGTAGTTGCTTTATATCATATATACTGCTCACAAAAATAAGGGGATATTTCAAAATGAATATGAAGCAATAAAATATTCCCTAATTTTTGTGAGCAGTATATTTTGGTGATTTTCTATTGACTGCATATTCATAGTGTAGCAAAAGTAGGTTTACAGTTGTGAGCATGAAACACAGAGTTTATTCTTGTATTATTATTTATTATTGTATTATTTTCCATATGAACAACTGTAAACCTACTTTGCCACAATCTTTATATTGAGATGTGTTATGTCTCCTAGATGTAGTGTTCCACTTATCATAAAATGTCCATCTTTGTGTCTTGTTACCCTTGTTATCCTGAGATCCTTTTTGTCAGATGTTAAGTATGACTATTCCTGCTTGTATGTGGATGCCATTAGCTTGGAGAATCATTTTCCACCCTTTCACTTTAAGTCTGTTTTGTCTTTGCAGCTTAGACATGTCTTCCGAAGGCAGCATATGGTTGGGTTCCTCCCTCCCCTCTCCCCTGGTAACCACCACACTCTTGTCCATGTCTCTGAGTCTCATTTTTATGTCCTACCTATGTATGGAATCATAATTTTTAGTTTTTTCTGATTTACTTATTTCACTCAGTATAATGTTATCAAGGTTCATCCATGTTATTGTAAATGATCCGATGTCATCATTTCTTATGGCTGAGCATATTATTTTTACTTTTTTTTTTTTTTTGTATTTTTCTGAAGCTGGAAACGGGGAGAGACAGTCAGACAGACTCCCGCATGCGCCCGACCGGGATCCACCCGGCACGCCCACCAGGGGCGACGCTCTGCCCACCAGGGGGCGATGCTCTGCCCCTCCGGGGCGTCGCTCTGCAGCGACCAGAGCCACTCTAGCGCCTGGGGTAGAGGCAAAGGAGCCGTCCCCAGTGCCCGGGCCATCTTTGCTCCAATGGAGCCTTGGCTGCGGGAGGGGAAGAGAGAGACAGAGAGGAAGGAGGGGGGGGGTGGAGAAGCAAATGGGCGCTTCTCCTGTGTGCCCTGGCCGGGAATCGAACCCGGGTCCCCCGCATGCCAGGCCGACGCTCTACCGCTGAGCCAACCGGCCAGGGTCTGAGCATATTATTTTTAATATTCTTTCTGATGGATCCAGATAGTCCCCATACTGTTATTTCACTTTTTTTTTTTTTTTTTTTTTTTTTTTTTTTTTTTTTGTGACAGAGAGACAGAAAGGAACAGATAGGGATAGAGAGACAGGAAGGGAGAGAGATGAGAAGCATCAGTTTTTTGTTGCAGCTCCTCAGTTGTTCATCAATTGCTTTCTTATATGTGCCTTGACTGGGGGACTACAGCAGAGCAAGTGATCCCTTACTCAAGCCAGTAACCACAGGGTCATGCCTATGATCCCACGCTCAAGCCAGCAACCCTGTGCTCAAGCTGGTGAGTCTGCACTCAAGCTGGATGAGCCTGTGCTCAAGACGGCAACCTCAGGGTTTTGAACCTGGATCCTCTGCATCCCAGTCTGACATTCAATCCACTGTACCATTGCCTGGTCAGCCTTTTTTTTTATGCTCAAGTCTTTCTTCTTTCTATGTCATTTCTGGATTTCTATCTTTGCTATCATTAATTTTTTCTGTATCTGGTCCACTCTATTTCTTTGCTAGGTTATTCCTGTCCCCTTTTATTGAGTTCTCCATCTCCAAAATTTCTCTTTGGTTCTTTTTAAAAGTTTCAATCTTTTTGTTAAGTACTCATTTGTTTGTTTGTTTTCTGAACCCATTAAACTGTTGTTTTTTTGTTTTGTTTTGTTTGCTTTTTATTTATTTGTTTGTTTATTTTTCTTCTTTTCCAAGTGAGATGAGAGGAGATAGAGAGACAGACTCTTGCATGTACCCCAATCAGGATCCGCCTGGTAGCCTCCATCTGGGGCCATACTCACAACTGAGCTGTTTTTAGCACCTGAGTCAGATGGCTCCATGGAGCCATCCTCAGCGCACTGGGCATGAAGTGCCAGAACCAGTTGCTCCATGCTGTGGGAGGAGTGGAAGAGAGAGGAGAGAGAGAGATGGTCTCTTCTCCTGTGTGCCCTGTTGAGGAATCAAACCTGGGGCATCCACACACTGGGCCGACACTGTACCACTGAGCCAACAGACCAGGGCCTTGCTGAGTATTTTTTGAACTGCAATCTTGAATTCTCTGTCATTTATATCACATATTTTCATGTCCTTAAGCATGTTTTATGGAGACTTTTTTCTTTTTTTTCCTGAGCTTCTTGCTACGTTGGTTATTGATGGCATTTGATGGATTCCTTCTCTGTCTAGGCATCTGTGTATGCATGACACTTCTCTAGTAGATTCATATGAAAGAAGCCTTTCTATTATTTTCCAGTAGGTGGCACTCAGTCACTAGTTTTGTTTTGTTTTTTTTTTTGTCAATTGCAATTTTTTAAAAATTTATTTATTTATTTATTGTGTTTACATAGATTTTAGTGTTTCCCTTCCCTGTATTCCCCTCAACATCTCCCTTGTCCCCCTCCCAACAACTCCCTCCTCCCTTCCCTTCAGGTTTAATTCCGTTCCTCAGTTCACATTGTTCCTTGGATTCCTCAAATGAGTGAGGTCATGTGATATTTTTCTTTCTCTACCTGGCTTATTTTACTTAACATAATAGTTTCCAGGTCACTCCATATTGTTGCAAAGGTAATATTTCCTTCTTTTTCATGACCCCATAGTATTCCATTGTATATATGTACTACAGCTTTTTAATCCACTTGTCCACTGTCGGACACTTGGGCTGTTTCCAGATCTTCACTATTGTGAACAATGCTACTATAAAGATGGGGGTGCATTTCTTTTTTCAATTGGTGATATGGTGTCCTTGGGATATATTTTTATAAGTGGAATGGTTGGGTCAAAGGGTAGTTCCATTTTTAATGCAATACCAATTAAAATACCAATGACATACTTCAAAGGTATAGAACACATATTCCAAAAATTTATATGAAACCAAAAAAGAACATGAATAGCCTCAGCGATTTTGAAAAAGAATAAAGTGGGAGATATCACACTTCCTGATACCAAGTTATACTACAAGGCCATCATACTCAAAACAGCTTGGTATTGGCGTAAGAACAGGCATATAGATCAATGGAACAGAACAGAGAACCCAGAAATAAACCCACACCTTTATGAACAATTGATATTTGACAAAGTAAGTAAGAGCATACAATGAAATAAAGACAGTCTCTTTAACAAATGGTGTTGGGAAAACTGGACAGCTACCTGCAGAGAAATGAAACTAGTCACTAGTTTTTTAACTCTCTTGAAGTACTTATTTGACTTTTAAGGTTGCTGTGGGGTCATGGACAATGGGAGGTGGGAGGCTCTCCTGTGATATTTTTGCCCCAGAGACAAGGGACCAACCCTGTAGGAGAATCTGCTTGCAGGCATGGAGCTCGAAATCTGTGAAATCCCAGTGCTATCCTCTGCAGCCAGATGCTTTTGTCAGTATAGCCACAATGTGTGTCTCTAGGCTGTTCTGGGGGAACACAGCTGCCTTAAAAATTTTTTGCCCTTCCCGTAATGGTGACTTCAGACTTTAGTGGAGATCCCCTTGCATACCAATCCTGGGACCAGTTACAAAGTACACCCTTTCCTCAGGGTAAGAGTGATTCTGTAGTACCTGTTCTTGGGTTTACAGATAACATGCTCCACAATCCCAACCCCAAGGGTGAAGGGAGGTGAGCTCTGGAAGGTTAGGGGGTGGACGGTGTTTGTGGCTTTGTTTCTCTTTCTAGGATGCCTACTGCCAGACTACAGTGGCTGCACCTGTGTGCTGTGTTCCTCTCCAGGTCACTTGGCTTAACCAAAGCTTGTACTGCCCACTTGTGAGGGAATCACCACTAAATCTCTGCTCCCTCCAGCTAAAGGGAGTGCCAGCCACAGCCTGTTTTTTCCCCTCTTCAATCTGAGCTCCACCATGAGCTCCAAGTTGCAGAGCTACACCCTTGGCTCTCCTGGGCGTTTCTCCTCACCTTCCTAGTTTACTCCCACTTGCCAACCTTTAGATGTTTCAATGTGCTGATCTTTCAAATGCTTTTGTGTGCTGAGTGTGGAATCCTTGGTTGAACTATATATGTTCACATTGTTGAAACTTCAAGGGGAGAGACCAAGGGTATCTCTTACACTGACATTTTTCATTCAACTGCCAAGGGTATCATTCAACACTGTCTTTTCTATAGCTATCTAAGTGTAATAAAATGATACATAATTCATATAACATAGAGAATATGTGGTAATCAACTGTTTATATTGTCATTAAAGCTTCCAGTAAACAGTATATTATTAGTAGTTAAGTTGTGGGAGAGTCTAAAGTTATATGCAGATTTTTGATTGTGTGGGTGATTGGTGTCTTTAACGACTGCACTGATAAGGGTACACTACATGTTTATACGCTGGAATATTTAGAGAATAAAATCCAAACTTCTGTGCACAGCATTCTAAATCCTCTATAGTCAGGCTCTCTGCTACTATTATGACTTCATTTCCCTTTATTCCCTTAACCTTCTTCTCTGCTGTGCTGAAATTAGTATTATTATCTATATGAACAAAGGCCCAGAAAATGCCCAAACCTTGCATATGCTGTTCAAAGTGAAATATGCTCATTCCTTTGCACCTGGAAAATATTTGCTCATAATTCAAGAGTCAGTTCAGTTGTCATTAGTGAAATTTTTGTAGTTTTCATTATAGCTGTCATATGGTAACAGAAATTTAGCTGTTAATGTGCTGTTATTTATTCTCCGGAATAACTGGTAAATGGTACTTAGTTGAATATGTGAGTGGATAAATGAATGTTTAAGTTAACACATAACTAGAAAATCGTTCTCTTATAGTATAGTAGAAAATAATCTGAGGTACAAACCATACTTCTTATCCTCTGTGGGTTTTGATTCTCTCCTGCATGGCATATTAGCACACAGAGACTTTTGGTCATTTATAGTATTTTGTACTCTGTTATGCAAGGATCTTAATGAAGCTTCTCTTGTTTCCAAAGGCAGTTCCTTAATGCTGGCAAGCATGTCCTTGTGGAATACCCTATGACGTTGTCATGGGCAGCAGCTCAGGACCTGTGGGAGCTGGCTGCGCAGAAAGGTGATATATGCTTTGTTTGTATAGAGCACAGACCCTCTTAGAATTGCTGCCACTAAGATATCTGTGGTATCATCTTGATGCCTTTCAAGTTTAACCCCATATCAGGTATATCACTAGTCCAAAAGGCTCCCACACTTTTCCCCCTCAATACTGTAAGCACATATAAGGGGATGTGTGGAGGGCCAACAGGGCAGAGGGATGGGTGGGAATTTGCAAACTTTTGCTAGAGACTTGTCAGTTTTTACTCTAATTAAAATAGGAATTAGATTCTACTTATGGTATAGTACCATGGTATTATTTTAGTTTTACTCACGTGATAGTTATGTTACTAATGGAAAAATGTCTAGGTCAGAGTAACCTGGACATTTCACACTTTGTAGTTTTATATTCACACTTTGTAGTTTCTGTTGTTTCTTAAGAAGAATACCATTTATATTATATGTCAGAGAACTGATAAGCTCATCATATATTATTTCTTAATTATTCTAGAAGTCCTTAGTGATACATATTTTCTTTAGCTTATATGTAGGAATCCATGGTTCAGAGAAGTACATAATATGTGATAGGACACAAAGCTAGTAGCATGACTACTAAATGAGAGATGGAGATTTGAATTCAATCATATGGGCTCTGAAGTTCACAGTTGTTCTTCTGAATCATCTTGCCCTCCCAAGATTTTTATGGTTTTATAGTAACCAGACAAGTTGCTCTATAGAAGTAATTAGAATTAACTAGAATATTTAAGCATGAAAGGAGCTAGTTAAATGAAATTTAAGCCACAGACTCTTTTTTTTTTTTTTTTTTTTTTTACAGAGACAGAGTCAGAGAGAGGGATAGATAGGAACAGACAGACAGGAACAGAGAGAGATGAGAAGCATTAATCATCAGTTTTTCATTGTGACACCTTAGTTGTTCATTGATTGCTTTCTCATATGTGCCTTGACTGTGGGCCGTCAGCAGACCGAGTAACCCCTTGCTCAAGCCAGCAACCTTGGGTCTAAGCTGGTGAGCTTTGCTCAAACCAGATGAGCCTATGCTCAAACTGGCGATCTTGGGGTCTCAAACCTGGGTCCTCTGCATCCCAGTCCAATGCTCTATCCACTGTGCCGCTGCCTGGTTAGGCAAACCACAGACTCTTAACCTTTGCTTTTGAAAATATTTGTTATATGGAAAGTCATGGTGAACAGTTATAATAAAAATTACCAAAGAAAGCACCTTGTGTGAAACTTTCCTATTATTATTATTTTTAGTGGGAGAGATAGAGACAGACAGAGAGAGGGACAGACAGAGACAGGCAGGAAGGGAGAGAGATGAGAAGCATCAATTCTTCATTGAGGCACCTTAGTTGTTCATTGATTGCTCTCCCACATGTGCCTTGATGGGGTGGGGGTGCTAGAGTAGAGCGCATGATCCCTTGCTCAAGCCAGTGACCTTGGACTCAAGCTAGCAACCATGGTGTCATGTCTGTGATCCCACACTCAAGCCAATGACCCCATGCTCAATCTGGTGAGCCCACGCTCAAGCTGGTGACCTTGGGGCTTCAAACTTGAGTCCTCCATGTCCCAGGCCAATGCTCTATCCACTGTGCCACCAACTGGTCAGGCAACTTTTTATTATTACCATTATTATTGAAACTCTTGATGTCTTTTTTTAGCACTGGGTTGTACTCCTGGAGGACAGAGCCCATCTTTCTCCTCTGTAGTCCTGACAAGATAAACCTAAACACTGACTAGAACTTAGTAGGTATTCTGTCGATGTTTGTTGAATGAACAGATGAAAGAGTGTCTATTAAAATGATTGGGGAGTTTTGAGGTTATCACCTTTGAGGTGTTTCTCATGGCACAGAGGTCCATGGACAAAGTACTAAATTCCAAAATATACCCCACAGATTTCTTGGTAATTGCAAAAATAATGTCCCTTTACAATGAAGAGCTCTGCTGTTACCATCATAACCAAATGATTGCTAATATGGATCATTCTGACATGACAAGGCATCTGGTGTGCAATGCGTGGCATCAGCCATGTAATTAAGATTTAATTTTAAACTTTCTGTTCACAGGACCTATAGGGATAAAAGTGACAGCAAATAAAATCAAACAAACTAGAATGTAGAATGCTCCACAAGAAAACAAGCTAAGTTTCTTCAGGAAGATAATGTCTTGCCTGTAGTGACTTTCTTCCAGAGAGTACAAGATAGAAAGGGAAAAAGATTAATTTTATACTGGAGAAACCAGACACTTCCTAACCCAGGTGATTATAATAGTGATAAGTTGTGTTAATAGTATGTACCCTTGATATGATATGAAAACGGCCATTTATTTTTTTCCTAAAACATATTATCTCAGTCTAAATATGAGGGAAAGAAAATCACAAATTTCCCAGTTGAGGGTCATTGTACAAAGCACTTGACCAGTATTCTTAAGAACTATCAAAGTCATTAAAAACAAGGAAAGCTAGATAAACGTTCCAACTCAAAAAGAAACTAAGTAAGGAGGCATGAGAACTACAAAAGCACATTAAGTAAAAACTAAAGAAATGTGAATATAATATAGACTTTAGTTAAAATTTTTAATGAAGAAGAAAGAGAAACAAAATATTAAGGATTGGTGTTAAATTGGAGCCTTGGTATTAGCTCCTTAAGCAAGTAGAATCTGGATGAATATGCACAGGTTGCAAATGGTTTTAAAAAAAGAAAAAAGTTCTTAAAAATGAAAATGACCTTTATTTTCTAGGCAAGTATTCATAACCCCTACTAGAACATTCATTAAACAGGTTTTACATGATAGTGAACTTTATATATGAGCTGTTGTACATGACAATAGGGATAACTAAGGGGACCCTTGTCCTTTAGGAGCCCACGTTGCCAAATGTTCACAACTAGTGGTATTAACTTACCTGCTGAAAGTAACTATAGCATTTATATTGTAGCCTAGGAATTAATAGTCTTAGTAAATGGGGCATGCCTAAATTACAAATGTTTATCAACTTACGACCTATGCAACTTATGACCATTTGACTTTATGACCACACATGACTGCTCCGTGTCTGGCAGCGCAAGCGTTGCCCAGCTGGGCATACAACAGTGTGGACCAGCTTCCGGCAGCACTACCATCTCCGCGTGTATCATTTCAACTGTTATCCCAGACTCGGCACAGCAATATGTGTTTTGTGTCTTGGATATTTTTCATCAAACCCCTCCCAAGATGTCTACCAAGAGGAAATTGTCTTTGCAAATATTAAACCAGTTGTACTGGTAATGCAGTGTTTTACTTAAACCTGACAAATGTAAAAATAAGAAACAAAATGGTGTAGTGATGATACAAATGGCATAAAATGAACAAAGAAAATTATGATATATAACAATGCAAGAAAATTATGATAAAATATGACTTAAAGATTTTTATAACATCATTTCACAGCACTGTACATATAGCCTACTCAACTTACAACCAAATCGTGTTACGACTGGTTTGTCGGAACCAATTGTGGTCGTAAGTTGAGCACTAGCTGTATATTATTTTGGATGGCAAAAGTTATGGATAATTTGGGAGTGATGTCAGCAAAGTGGTGGAATAAGGAGCCCCAGGACCTCATTCACACATAGAGAAACTGACTTAACAATATTTAGACCAAAATGCCTTAGTAAAAACTGCAGAAATCAGTTAAGTGGTTGAAGTGCCCCATGTAAGTGCAAAGCTAAGAAGAGCTGCATTGAAATAGGTAACTTTGAATCAAAGGGGTGAAAAGAAAAAAGAATGAAGAGAAGTGAAGAAAGCTTATGGGTTATGGGATATCATCCAGTAAATCAATATATGTTAAAAAAATTTTTTAAAAATGAAAAGAGAGAAAGGGGAGATAGCTTATTTAAAGAACTAATGGCCCTGGCCGGTTGGCTCAGTGGTAGAGCATCTGCCTGGCGTGCAGGAGTCCCGGGTTCGATTCCCGGCCAGGGCAAACAGGAGAAGCACCCATCTGCTTCTTCACCCCTCCTCCTCTCTTTCTTCTCTGTCTCTCTCTTCCCCTCCCGCAGCCAAGGCTCCATTGAAGCGAAGTTGGCCCGGGTGCTGAGGATGGCTCTGTGGCCTCTGCCTCAGGCGCTAGAATGGCTCTGGTTGCAACAGAGTGATGCCCCAAATGGGCAGAGCATCACCTCCTGGTGGGCGTGCTGGGTGGATCCTGGTCGGGCACATGTGGGTGTCTGTCTGACTGCCTCCCCTTTTCTTTTCTTTTCTTTTTTTTTTTTTCATTTTTCTGAAGCTGGAAACAGGGAGAGACAGTCAGACAGACTCCCGCATGCGCCCGACCGGGATCCACCCGGCACGCCCACCATGGGGCGACGCTCTGCCCACCAGGGGGCGATGCTCTGCCCATCCTGGGCGTCGCCATGTTGCGACCAGAGCCACTCTAGCACCTGGGGCAGCGGCCAAGGAGCCATCCCCAGCGCCCGGGCCATCTTTGCTCCAATGGAGCCTTGGCTGCGGGAGGGGAAGAGAGAGACAGAGAGGAAAGCGCAGCGGAGGGGTGGAGAAGCAAATGGGTGCTTCTCCTGTGTGCCCTGGCCGGGAATCGAACCCAGGTCCTCCGCATGCTAGGCCGACGCTCTACCGCTGAACCAACCGGCCAGGGCTCCCCTTTTCCAACTTCAGAAAAATACCAAAAAAAAAAAAAAATTTGAGAAGAAGAAATAATGGTTGAAAACTCCCCAAATTTGACAAAGGAAATGGTATGTAAATTCCAGGAACTTAGTGAACTCTAACTAGAATAAATTTCAAGACCTGCACCAGGACACATTATGATCATACTTTTGAGTGTCACATGTAAGGACAGAATCTTGAAAAAAAAGCAAGAGAAAAATGACTCATTATGTACAAGAAAGCTCCTTTAAGATTATTAGCAGAATTTTCAACAAAATTTTGAAGGCTAGAGGGAATAAGATGATGAATTCAGAGTATTGAAAGAAAAATATCTGCCCAATAAGAATACTATATTGAGCAAAACTGTCCTTCAGAAATGAAAGCAAAACTAGGTCCTTCCCAGACAGACAAAAGCTGAGGGAGTTAATCACCACTAGAACTACCCTATAAGAGCTACTAAAAGAAATCTTCCAAGTTGAAACAAAAGGATACAGCAACATGAAAGTATACAAAAATCAAAAAGTTTTCTAGTAAAGGTGACTATAAAGACAAATATAGAGACCTATAGGGTGTAGAGAGATGTCAGAGGAATGATGGCATGAGAAGTTCTCCTGGTCTATTTTTGAAGTTACAACAATTTGAACAAGGATAATTCAACAAAGGATTTCCTGCTTGTATGGCCAGTAGCCACGGCCACCATCACAGCCGCCTGGCCCATGCAGGTTCACATTTGATTCAGACAGAGAGTAATGAAACAACAGAGCCAAGAACTGGTGGGCCATTACCTTTAATCCTAGCTCGCACTCAGTGGGCGAGAAATTCACACAGTGGGAAAACACTTCCCTTTCCATTCAGGGCTCCCAAAGCCACTGACTTATTCGAGTATTCCTAGAATCAAAGATTTCTACCTCACCAGCCTTATTCACCTCTGTTTCCCATCTCCTTCTCTCTGCACAAACTCTGCACAAACTGGCTTCTCTTTCAGCACTCTGCCATCTTGGCTGCTTCTCTGCAATGCTAATTTCAGGAACCAAGAGAGAGCAAGCCCCCGGTCTGTCCCATTTTATAGTGTAGAAATCAAAACCTTCAATCCAATATCTGAGGCATAAATGGGATTTCTCATAAGAGTGTACCACCCCACATCATGCAACAGTCAAGGGTGTGGGGAAAACCTTAGTTTTTGAAAAGATCTTAATATTAAAAGGGCGGGAAAGGCTTAGTCTTAAAGCTAAGCTTTAGGCTATAATGACTTTGCCAGTTTACAGCCTGTCTCCCACACCCAATGCAAACTATAAGTGAGCAAACATATATATCATATTTACAAACTTATTTGACTGACACTGCTCAACACACAAATTCATCTGAGAGATTCATGCATTGAAACATCTGAAAGTGGAAAGGATGGTAAGGAGAAGAGCAGAGATGGGTACCACAGATGCAGCCCAGAGCTCACTGTATGTCTCATGAGAGGGGAGGAATCAGGTTCCCACTTGCACTTACTGCAGCCAGGAGGAGCAGAGATACAGTAAGAGTTTTTGCCAGTGTGGTGGGTGCACACTGCAGCTGAACACTATGACCTGGGCAGAGACAAAGCACAGAGTTTTGATTTTTTAGTGGCCATCATTCTGAGGCAGAAAAACAGAGCCATGAAGCCTGGCCACCTTTCTTTATCCTACCAGAGCTAGCAGTGGGCCCTAAAAGAAGTTATAATAGTGAGTACTGAGTTACAAAACACAATATATGAAAACCTTAGAATTCGAGTGACAGGAGGGTTTCTTCCCCCATGTGGCAGACACATACTGCAGTTAATCATAGTGATGGGTACAGATACAGAGATGAAGCAACTGAGGTTTGGCAATTATTGTTACTGAGAGAACAAACCACAAGTACAACAGCTGATCTTTCTCAGCTTAACCTGCCCCACTCACCCTTGTGATTTCACAGGCTCATTACCTCATCACCACTGCATTCCCTCACAGGGGTGGTGCTCTGTGACCTAGTCAGTCTGGTCACAGAAAAGGCTAGGGAATACAAGACATTTTATAGAGATCTCAGAAAATAAAATCCTAAGCTTTAGCTCCACCTACTGGAAAACAAGACTTCTTATCAACCAACTCCAAAAAACAAAAGAAAGAAAGAAAGAAAAACCCTAGCTAGGCAGCTCAGCTGGTTAGTGTTTCTTTCCCATGCACCAAGGTTGTGGGTTTGATACCCAGTCAGGTTACATACAAGAATCAACCAAAGAAAAGAATGCATAAGTAAGTGGAACAACAATTTGTTTCTTACTCTTCCCCTTCCTCTCTCTGTAAAGAATCAATAAAATTTTTTTTTACCAGATCTTATTCCCATAGACACTTAGAAAAGGAATCTATCAATTATGAATAACCAAGGTAGCAAGACAGCTCAGAAATAAAAATAAAAATCTGCAGAAAATAAAATTAAATACAGGGAAATATGTGATTTAAATGACTGAGAACTTGAGATTGCAGTTCTCAAAAAAAATTTCAATGATATATAAGAAAATACAGGCAGTTTGAACTCAAAAATAAAATCAACAAACAAAAGTAGTACTTTACCAAAAAGTTTGAAATTTCAAAAAGGAACCAAATAGAAGTTCTGAGGATGAAGGACTCAATTAATAGAGGAAGAATGTACTAGCAGGCTTAGGAAATAGTGCTGATCAGATGGAGGAAAGAATTAGTAATATTAAAGACAGAAATCTTTGCCTGACCAGGTGGTGGCGCAGTGGATAGAGCGTCAGACTGGGATGCGGAAGGACCCAGGTTCGAGACCCCGAGGTCGCCAGCTAGAGCGTGGGCTCATCTGGCTTGAGCAAAGAGCTCACCAGCTTAGACACAAGGTCGCTGGCTCCAGCAGGGGGTTACTCGGTCTGCTGAAGGCCCATGGTCAAGGCACATGTGAGAGAGCAATCAATGAATAACTAAGAAGTCGCAACACGCAATGAGAAACTGATGATTGATGCTTCTCATCTCTCTCTGTTCCTGTCTGTCCCTGTCTATCTCTGCCTCTGTAAAAAAAAAAAAAAAAAAAAGACAAATCTTTAAAAGTCGGCAGTATTAATGTGGCAGATAAAAGAATTGAGAAAATATATATAAAGGAGCTTTTTTTTTTTTTCAGAGAGAGGGATAGACAGGGACAGACAGACAGGAATGAAGAGAGATGAGAAGCATCAATCATTAGTTTTTCATTGCGCATTGCAACACCTTAGTTGTTCATTGATTGCCCTCTCATGTGCCTTGACCACGGGCCTTCAACAGACTGAGCAACCCCTTGCTGGAGCCAGCAACCTTGGGTTCAAGTTGGTGGGCTTTTTGCTCAAACCAGATGAGCCCACGCTCAATCCGGCGACCTTGGGGTCTCAAACCCGGGTCCTCTGCATCCCAGTCCAACGCTCTATCCACTGTGCCACTGCCTGGTCAGGCTATGAAGGAGCTTTATTTGAACTTAGTATATAGGCATACCTGAATAAGAAGAGAGGGAGAAGGGAAAAGAGAGCTTATTCGAACAAATAGTTGATGAGAACTTCTAAAACCTATGGAAAAAACTATGTAGATCCTCAAATCCAAGAAGCAAACAACACCTAATTATCTCAACCCAAAAAAGGCTTCTTTAAGGCACATTATATTAAAGCTGTCAAAAATTAATGACAAAGAATTCTCAGGACAGCCAGGAAAAAGAAGAGTGACCTACAAAGGAAATCTCATTAGGTTATCATCAGATTTCTCAGTGGCAACCCTACAAGCTAGAGGAGAGTAGAATCAAATACTCAAACTATTGAAAGAGAGAAATTATCAGTCAAGTATAATATATTCAGCAGTTGTACTTTAAATATAAAGGAGAAATAAGGACTTTTTAAGACATATAGAAGCTGAGGAAATTTACCACCTTAAGACTTCTATTACAGGAAATACTGAAGAGGGTATTCCACTTGATAGAAAATACAAGAATACAAAACCTAAAGATTACTAACAGACAAAAGTAGGATGTTGTAGCCCTTTTTCAGAATAGTGTATTATTGTACATTTAAATATAACAAAGATTAAAGTAAGTAAAAACATTTAAAAAAAGAAGACTAGCTATTGGAGTTTGGAAATAAACTCAGCATAAATAGATAATTTGTGACAGCAAAAATGTAAAAGTTTAGGAAGTAAAGGTCTGAATTTGAAAATGTCACTGGAGAAAAGATGCATTGCATAAACCTAATGGCAACCACACACACACAAAAATCTAAAACGATGACACATCACTTAAAAAGGAAAGAGGAAGTAGAAGGGAAAAATGTAGAATATCAAGCAAGCTGAAACAACTACAGAAACATAAGGGTAGAGAAACAGTGGAGACACAGAGCTACCAGAAAACAAAGGATAAAATGAAATCCTCATACATCAGTTTTTCACCCTAAATAGAAATGAACTGCCCTTCTCAATAAAAAGACACAGAGTCGCAGATTGGAGCAAAAACAAAATCCAGTGATATACTTTCTTCAGGAGACACATCCCAGCTGCAAGGGCAGATTTGGACTCAAAGTGAAAGTCTGCTTCTAAGTCTTTTCAGTGAAGTGATCTGGGAATATATGTAAATAAATATATATTTCTCTGTGTGTGTGAGCGCATTTGTGTGTTTATATGTATATTGAAATTGCCACATTTATCACAATAGAGCATTGCGTGAATGATAGAATAAACAACCAAAGATGCAGTTGAAAGATACAAAGTTTCCTTAATGACTATGCATATAGAAATACAGAAATGGAAATGTAGAAATACTGCTAGAGAAAGTAAACATGCTCTGAAACATGGTTTAACTTCCCAGATGGCCAACCTCCCCTTATAAGAATGCACATATGGACAGAATCACCCATAGAAAAGAAATTCTTATTGTAAAAAGCTTTTTTTTTTGCCATTACTTATGGGTTAGAGAGGGTGTGGAAGGAATCTCACTCTCCCACATACCTAACTCTCTGGAGATGCAGAAGACATTCCTCTAAGTGAGGTGAAAAACAAGCCCAGCACATTCTGCAGTGTTTTCTGTAAATCTGGATTAAGCAAACTCTGATGTCCCAGGAGTATTTTTCAGTGGCTTAGATTTATCTTCACATTTCAGTGAAAGTGTAGATCACAATCATGCTTTGCATTTAATCACAAAATAGTTTGGGTATTTTTTGAAATTTCTGGCTTAGATATATGAAAAAGCTACTAAAACAAAAATTTTTAAACCATTTTTTTAAGAATTCAAAATTTTTGTTATGAATATTAAGGTTTTATGTTCCTTCCAGCCAATATAATTTACAGTTATCTGGTTCTTCCAATTCTTTGAAATAAAGTCTAATTTTAGCTCCTCCTCTAATCTCGACAATCACTTTTCTTCTTTTTGTGTCTTAGATTTTTATGCTACAATATTCTTTTCTGCTTAGAACAGAAGATAACACTTAGCTCAGGGGTCGGGAACCTATGGCTCACGAGCTAGATGTGGCTGTTTTGATGGCTGCATCTGGTTCGCAGATAAATCTTTAATAAAAAAAATAATGTTTAAAATAGAAAACATTCTCATGTATTACAATCTATTCATTTCCTACCGCTTATGTTCATGGTTGCGGGTGGCTGGAGCCAATCACAACTGTCCTCCGGGACAACACCAAACTTTTATTGGATAATGTGTAATGTACAAGGGTCGTTGTGAGGTCAGGAAGTAAACTGTCTTCCTTTTAATCAAGTAGTCAGCTAGCTAATTGCAGAAACCCTTTTGATAAAGAAGATGGCTAAAAGAAAAAAAGATGAGGAGTATCGTACTTTTCAGCAGAAATGGACAGAAATATTTGCCTTTGTGGAGAGAGCAGGTTCTGCAGTGTGTCTAATATGCAATGATAAAATTGCATAGATGAAATGGTCAAATATAAAGCGGCACTTCGACACACGCCATACTACATTTACATTGAAATATCCAACGGGGGACAGCAGGAAGAAAGCATGTCAAGAGCTACTGTGCAGAGTGCAAGCTAGTCAGCAGCAACTCCGTGTTTGGACCCAACAAGGTGACTGGAATTCGGCTAGCTTTGTTGGTGCTTTAGCAATTGTGAGAAACAGAAAGCCATTCAGAGATGGGAGTATGCCAAAACATTCATGCTTGATGTTGCCAATGAACTTTTTGATGACTTTTCTGATAAAGACAAGATAATCAGACGAATAAAAGACATACCTCTGTTGGCAAGAACTGTTCACGATCGTACCATCATGATGGCAAATCAAATTGGGGCAACACAAGTGAAAGACATAAATGAAGCAACATTCTTTTCTCTCACTTTGGATGAGTCAACAGACATAAGCCATTTATCCCAGTTCAGCGTGATTGCAAGGTATGCTGTCGGTGACACACTACATGAGGAAAGTCTTGTTTTGCCTATGAAAGAGACAACAAGAGGGGAGGATTTATTCAAGTTTTTCACTGAGTTCGCTAAAGAAAAAAATCTACTGATGGATAAACTTATTTTGGTGTGTACTGATGGTGCTCCGTGCATGGTGGGGAAAAACAGAGGATTCGTAGCGCTTCTTTGTGAACTTGAAAAGAGACCCATCCTAAGTTTTCACTGCACCTACATCAGAAGGCGCTTTGTGCTCAATGTGTGGCAAGCAGCTTGGTGAGGTGATGTTGCTTGTCATTTGGGTGGTCAACTTTATTGTTGCCCGAACTTTAAATGATCGCCAGTTTAAAACACTGCTGGATGAAGTTGGGAATAATTATCCTGGTCTGCTTCTACACAGCAATGTGTGTTGGTTGTCAAGAGGGAAGGTGCTCAGCCATTTCGCGGCTTGTCTGAGCGAAATCCGGACTTTTCTTGAAATGAAAAATGTCGAGCATTCTTAGCTAACACTGATTGGCTCCTGAAGTTCTACTATCTCGTGGACATGACTGAACATCTGAACCAGCTCAATGTGAAAATGCAAGGCATTGGAAATACAGTCTTATCCCTTCAACAAGCAGTGTTTGCATTTGAAAACAAGCTGGGGCCTGACCTGTGGTGGCGCAGTGGATAAAGCGTCGACCTGGAAATGCTGAGGTTGCCGGTTTGAAACCCTGGGCTTGCCTGGTCAAGGCACATATGGGAGTTGATGCTTCCAGCTCCTCCCCCCTTCTCTCTCTCTGTCCTCTTCTCTCTCTCTCTCTCTCTCTCTCTCTCCCTCTCCTCTCTAAAAATAAATAAATTAAAAAAAAACTTAAAAAATTTAAAAAAAAAAAAGAAAAAAAGAAAAAAAAAAAGAAAACAAGCTGGAACTCTTCATCACCGACATTGAAACAGGTTGTTTATTACACTTTGAAAAACTGGGAGAGTTTAAAGATGCATGCACAGCAAGTGACCCTGCTCAACATCTTGATCTCTAGCAGCTAGCGGGCTTCACATCTAATCTCCTGCAGTCATTCAAAGTGCACTTTGGAGAATTTTGTGAGTGCACTCGTCTTTTTTTAAGTTCATCACCCATCCACACAAGTGTGCAGCGGACAACGCCGACCTGAGTTACATCCTCAGTGTTTCTGTCAGAGATTTTAAGCTACAAGCTGCTGACCTGAAGGCCTCAGACATGTGGGTGAATAAGTTCAAGTCACTGAATGAAGATTTGGAAAGACTTGCATGACAGCAAGCAGAGTTGGCGAGCAAACACAAGTGGGGAGAAATGAAAAAACTTCAACTCGCAGACCAGCTGATTGTCAAAACTTGGAACATGCTTCCCGTCACATACCACACATTGCAGCATGTCAGTATTGCTGTACTGACAATGTTTGGCTCTACGTATGTATATGAGCAGTCTTTCTCACATCTAAAGAATGTTAAGATCAACCTACCATCACGTTTAATGGATGGAAGTCTCAATGCCTGCATGAAGCTCAACCTCACCACGTATCAACCAGACACAAAGCCATCAGCAAAACCATGCAGTACCAGAAGTCGCATTAATGGTAAGAAGTACTATATTCATCATTGGTTAGCAACAGCATAACAACGTTGTTAAAAAGAATTCAGAGACTGATGGTACTTTAAAAGTGTTTGTCTTACATAAAATGCACACATTTACTTGTATTTAGTGTTAAACATATTGTATGGCTCTCACAGAATTACATTTTAAAATATGTGGTGTTCATGGCTCTCTCAGCCATAAAGTTTCCCTACCCCTGACTTAGCTGGTTCTCAGATATTTTCTGATCTCATCTTGTCTTTGAGGCAGATGGATCTCATCTTACTTTCTTAGATATTTATTCCAGTTGTAATTTTAGAGTTGGCATTACCTACAGCTGGGCTGTTTAAGAGTGTATTGAGTACTTTTAAATTTGTGTGTCCTGTGCTGGGAGAAGGCAAACACTGGGATGCACAGCTCTACACCATTAATAATGACTGCCTTTATATTCCATTCTTGTGACAGGGAAAGTCTTGCATGAGGAACATGTCGAACTCTTGATGGAAGAGTTTACATTCCTGAAAAAAGAAGTGATGGGGAAAGAACTGCTGAAAGGATCTCTTCTATTCACAGGTCAGTTTTAGGTGGGAACACAGGTCATGAATAACTGGTGAGGCTAGGATGCCAGCTGGGTTCTTTTATAGCTTTCTGGGATGTGAACTTTGATTTATTTCTGTTAAAGGCTGACTGAAAGCCAATTTAATTTGTTATGCATCGACAGACAATAACAATTTATTTTTCTTCTTCAAATGAAATTTAATTACTTGATGATTCTTGGGTAAAAAGTGTGTTAGATATTAGCTGATGGCTTGTCATATGGCCCTTATCATGTTAAGGTATTTTCCTTCTATACCCATTTTATTGAGTATTTTAAACATAAAGGGATATCATACTAAATGGTGAAAAACTGAAAGCTTTTCCTCTAAATTCAGGAACTAAACAAGGTTGTCCACTCCATTCCTATTCAACATAGTGTTGGAAGTTTTAGCCAGAGCAGTCAGACAAGAGAAAGAAATAAAAGGCATTCAGATCAGAAATGAAGAAGTAAAAGTTTCACTTTTTGCAGATGACATGATTCTGTATATAGAAAACCGCAAAGATTCCACAGAAAGACTAATAGAAACAATAAACCAATATAGTAAGGTTACAGGATACAAAATCGATATATAAAAGTCTATTGCTTTCATATATACCAGGAATGAAACTTTGGAAAATGAACTAAAAAAAATAATCCCTTTTACAGTTGCAAAAAAAAAAATACCTAGGAATAAACTTACCAAAGAATGTAAAGGATATATATACCAAAAGTAAAAAGCATTATTAAAGGAAATTGAAAAAAACACAATGAAATGGAAAAGTATTCCATGTTTATGGATTGAAAGAATCAACATAGTCAGAATGGCCATATTACCCAAAGTAGTATACAAATTTAATACAATTCCCATCTAAATTTCAATGTCATTTTTTAAAGAAATGAAACAAAAAATTATCAGGTTTGTATGGAACCATAAAAAACCCTGAATAACCAAAATAATCCTAAGAAAAAAAAAAAGAAACTGGAGGCATTACAATACCTGACTTCAAATTATACTACAGAGCGACGAAAATCAAAATAGCATGGTATTGGCAGAAAAATAGACACACAGACCAATGAATCAGAATGGAGAGCCCAGATATAAAACCTCATATATATGGTCATCTTTGATAAAGGAGCCAAAACCACACAATGGAGAAAAGAAAACCTCTTCAATAAATGGTGCTGGGAAAATTAGAAAGCCACATGAAAAAGAACTTCACTAGAGTTTGTCCCCCTGCATAAAAATCAACTCACAATGAATCAAAGACCTAAATATAAGATCTGAAACAATAAATTACATAGAAGAAAACATAGGCACCTTGGCCGTAGAGAACATTTTATGAATTTGATCCCAAAGGCAAGGGAAGTAAAGGTAGTCAAGTTTCATTCTTTTGCATGTGCCTTTCCAGTTTTGCCAGCACCATTTATTGAAGAGGCTTTCTCTTCTCCATTGTGTGTTTTTTATTTATCAAATATTATATGTCCATCTATGTGTGGCTTTATTTCTGGGCTCTCGATGTCTTTTTCTGTAAATACCATGCTGTTTTGATTATCTGGGGTCTGTAATATAATTTGAAGTCAAGTAGTGTGATACCTCTGGCTTTATTTTTTTTTCCTCAGAATTGATTTGGCTATTTAGGGTTTTTTTATTTTCCCATACAAACCTGGCATTTTTTCCTTCTATTTCATTTAAAAATGATGTTGGGGGCCCTGGCTGTCTGTCTCAGTGGAAAGAGCATCGGCCCAGCATGCAGACATCCCAAGTTCACATGAGAAGCAACCATTTGCTTTTTTCCTCCTCTTCCCTTTCTTTCTCTCTTCTCTCTCAGCCAGTGGCTCAGTTGATTCGAGTGTCAGCCCTGGGCGCTTAGGATAGCTTGGATGGTCCAAGCATTGGTCTCAGGCACTGAGGATAGCATGGTTGATTTGAGCATTGGTCTCAGTCAGTGGTCGCCAGGTGGATCCCAGTCTGGGTGCATGCAGGAGTCTGTATCTCTATCTCCCCTCCTCTCACTTAGAAAAAAAAACGACATTGGGATTTTAATGGGGATTGCATTAAATTTATATATTGCTTTAGGTAATATGGCCATTTTAACTATGTTGATTTCCCCAAATTATGAACATGGAATGTTTTTTTGTTTTATTGTGTCTTTTTCAATTTCTTTCAATAATGCTTTGTTGTTTTCAGTATATAGGTCCTACATGTCCTTTAAGTTTATTCCTAGGTATTTTTTGTTGTTGCAATTGTAAAAGGAATTGTTTTTTTGAATTCATTTTCTGAAGTTTCATTGTTGGCATATAGGAAAGCCAAAGCTGTAGACTTTTGTATATTGATTTTGTATCCTGCAACTTGACTGTATTATTGGTTTATTGTTTCTAATAGTTTTTTGGTGGAATCTTTGGGGTTTTCTGTATACAGGATCTTGTCATCTCCAAAAATGTGATAACTTTACTTCTTTTTTCCCAATAGGATGCCTTTTATTACTTTCTGTTGCCTGGTTTCTCTGGCAAAAACTCTAGAACTATGTTGAATAAGAGTGGAGAGAGTGAGCCGCTTTGTCTTGTTCCTGATTTTATAAGAAAAGCCTTTAGTTTTTTCACTATTATAGTGATAATGGTTGATGGTTTGTCATATATGCCCTTTATTATATTGAGGTACTTTCCTTCTATATCCATTTTATCTTATCGAAATCCTTTTCTACATCTGTTGATAGATTCATGATTTTTGCCCTTTGTTTTGTTGATGTGGTGCATTATGTTGATTGATTTTATATGTTTAATCATACTTGAGCTCCTAGAATGAATCCCACTTGACCATGATGTTTTATTTTTGTAATGTATTGTATTCAATTTGCAAGTATTTTGTTTAGGATTTTTGCATCTGTATTTATTAGAGATTGTTTTATCATTTGTTTTTTTGTTGTTGTCTTTGCCTGGTTTTGTTGGCCAGGTTATGTTGGCCTCATAAAAATGTGTTAGGGAGTATTGCTTCTTTTTTTTGGAAGACTTTGAGATAGATAGGTACCAAATCACTGAATGTTTGTTAGACTTCACTAGTGTAGCCATCTTGTTTGAGACTTTTATTTTTGGGGAGGTTTTTGATAGTTGTTTCTATTTCTTCCCTGCTTATGGGTCTATTTAGGTTTTCCACTTCTTTGTGATTGAATTTAGGAAGATCATAAAGTTTATGGAATGTATCTATTTCTTTCATATTCTTACATTTGATGGCATATAATCTTTCATAGTATTCTATCAATAATCCTTTGTATATTTATGATGTCTGTGGTAATTTCTTCTCTTTCATTTCAGATTTTGTTTATGAGTCATTTCTTTTTTTTTCTTAGACTAGCCAGAGGTTTGTCAGTTCTGCAGATCTTTTCAAAGAATAGCTGTTTGTTTTATTAATTTTATCCATAGTTTCTTTTTTGTGTGTTCTCTATTTCATTTAGTTCCACTCTAGTTTTTACTGTTTCCTTTCTTCTGCTGACTTTTTGTTGCCTTTGTTCTTTTTCTGGTTATTTAAGATGTGGTTAGGTTGTTTATTTGAGATCTCTTTTGTTTCTTGATATAGGCCTGTAATGATATAAATTTCCCTCTTTTTACTGTTTCACTGCATCCCAGAAGTTTTGATATGTTGTGTTCTTATTCTAATTTCTGTATATATATTTTGATCTCTGCTTTTAGTTCTTCTTTGACCCAGTCATTTATAAAAAGAATGTTGTTTAATTTACACATTGTTATGGGGTCCTCTTCTTTCTTTTTGCAGTTGACTTCTAATTTCAAAGCCATATGGTCAGAATATATACTTAGTAGAATTTCAATCTTCTTGAATTTGTTGATGTGGGGTTTGTGGCGCAATATATGGTCTATTATTGAGAATGTTCTGTGCACACTGGAAAAAAATGTATAATCTGATGTTCTGGAGTGAAATGTCCTATAAATGTCTATTATATTCATTGTGTCTAGTGTGTCTTTTAAGGCCTCTATTTCCTTATTGATTTTCTGCTTGAATGATCTATCAAAACTGTCAATGATGTGTTTAGATCTTCAAGTATGACTGTATTTTTGTCCTTTTCTAATTTTAGATCAATTTTAGTAGATGTATTATATATTATGCTTCTTGATTCCATGCATATATATTAAGAAGTGTTATATCTTCTTGATATTGTGTGCCATTCATAATGAAATTTCCATCTTTGTCTCTTGTTACCTTTGTTGTCTTGAAACCAGCATTCTCAGATATTGTATGTATATACCTGCTTTTCTTTGGGTGTTATTTGCTTGGAGAATTGTTTCTCAACCTTTCTCTTTGAGTCTACTTTTGTCCTTTCAGCTGTGATGTGTCTATTAAAGGCAGTGTACAATTGGGTTTTGCTTTTTGATCCAGTCTGCTACTCTGAGTCTCTTTACTGGTGAGTTCAATCCATTTACATTTAGCAAAATTATTGACACATGAAGATTTTCTGTAGCTATTTTATGCTTTGTTTTATGGTAGCTCTGTGTCTCCTTTAGTTCTTCTCTTTTGTGCTTTCATCAATTGTTTTTGTTTGGTGGTATTCTATACTTCTTTTTCCTGGTTCTGCTTTTTGTTATTTATTTATTTTTGTTTTCTTTTATTTTTATTTTAATTTAATTTTTTTTAATAATTTTATTTTTAATGGGTGACATCAATAAATCAGGTTACATATATTCAAAGATAACAACTCCAGGTTATCTTGTCGTTCACTAATGTTGCATAGCCATCACCCAAAGTCAAGATTGTCCTCTGTCACCTTCTATCTAGTTTTCTTTGTGCCCCTCCCCCTCCCCCTTTCCCTCTTCCTCTCTCCCCTCCCCTCGTAACCACCACACTCTTATCAGTGTCTCTTAGTTTCACTTTTTATGTCCCACCTACGTATGGAATAATGCAGTTCCTGGTTTTTTCTGATTTACTTATTTCACTTCGTATCATGTTATCAAGATCCCACCATTTTGCTGTAAGTGATTCGATGTCATCATTTCTTACGGGTGAGTAGTATTCCATAGTGTATATGTGCCACATCTTCTTTATCCAGTCATCCATTGACGGGCTTTTTTTTTTTTTTGTATTTTTCTGAAGCTGGAAACGGGGAGAGATAGTCAGACAGACTCCCGCATGTGCCCGACCGGGATCCACCCGGCATGCCCACCAAGGGCGACGCTCTGCCCACCAGGGGGCGATGCTCTGCCCCTCGAGGGAATCGCTCTGCCGTGACCAGAGCCACTCTAGCGCCTGGGGCAGAGGCCAAGGAGCCATCCCCAGCACCCGGGCCATCTTTGCTCCAATGGAGCCTTGGCTGCGGGAGGGGAAGAGAGAGACAGAGAGGAAGGAAGGGGTGGGGGTGGAGAATTGACGGGCTTTTTGGTTGTTTCCATGTCCTGGCCACTGTGAACAATGCTGCAATGAACATGGGGCTGCATATGTCTTTACGTATCAATGTTTCTGAGTTTTTGGGGTATATACCCAGTAGAGGGATTGCTGGGTCATAAGGTAATTCTATTTTCAGTTTTTTGAGGAACCACCATACTTTCTTCCATAATGGTTGTACTACTTTACATTCCCACCAACAGTGGATGAGGGTTTCTTTTGCTCCACAGCCTCTCCAACATTTGCTATTACCTGTCTTGTTAATAATAGCTAATCTAACAGGTGTGAGGTGGTATCTCATTGCCGTTTTGATTTGCATTTCTCTAATAACTAAAGAAAATGAGCATCTTTTTATATATCTGTTGGCCATTTGTATTTCTTCCTGGGAGAAGTGTCTGTTCAAGTCCTCTTCCCATTTTTTTATTGGATTGTTTGTTTGTTTGTTGAGTTTTATGAGTTCTTTGTATATTTTGGATATTAGGCCCTTATCTGAGCTGTTGTTTGAAAATATCATTTCCCATTTAGTTGGCTTTCTGTTTATTTTGTTATCAGTTTCTCTTGCTGAGCAAAAACTTTTTAGTCTGATGTAGTCCCATTCATTTATCTGCTTCTTCATGACTTACTCTAGGAAGGTTGTATTGTTCTAGGAATTTATCCATTTCTTCTAGGTTGTTGAATTTAGTGGCATAAAGTTTATCATAGTATTCTACAATAATTCTTTGTATATTTACGGTGTCCGTGGTGATTTCTCCTCTTTCATTTTTGATTTTGTTTATATGAGTTCTTTCTCCTTTTTCCTTGGTAAATCTTGCCAAGGGTTTGTCAATTTTGTTGATCTTTTCAAAGAACCAGCTCCTTGTTCTATTAATTTTTTCTATAGTTTTTCTGTTCTCCATTTCATTTATTTCTGCTCTGATTTTTATTATCTCCTTTCTTTGGCTGGTTTTGGGTTGTCTTTGTTCTTCTTTTTCTAGTTCCTTAAGGTGTGAAGTTAAAGTGGTTCACTTGGGCTCTCTCTTGTTTGTTCATATATGCCTGAAGTGATATGAACTTCCCTCTTATCACTGCTTTTGCTGCATCCCATAGATTCTGATATCTTGTATTGTCATTTTCATTTGTCTGTACATATCTTGTGATCTCTGCACTTATTTCTTCTTTGACCCATTCATTTTTTAAAAGTATGTTGTTTAGTTTCCACATTTTTGTGGGATTTTTTCCTCTTTTTTGCAGTTGAATTCTAGTTTCACGGCTTTATGATCAGAAAATATGCTTGGTACAACTTCAATTTTTCTGAATTTGCTGATGTTGTTTTTGTGGCCCAACATATGGTCAGTTCTTGAGAATGATCCATGTACACTGGAGAAAAATGTATACTCAGTCACTTTGGGATGAAATGTCCTGTAGATGTCTATCATATCCAGGTGCTCTAGTGTTTTGTTTAAGGCCACTATGTCTTTGTTGATTCTCTGTTTGGATGACTGATCTAGAGCCGTCAGCGGTATATTGAGGTCTCCAAATATGATTGTATTTTTGTCAGTTTTTGTTTTAAGGTCAATAAGTAGCTGTCTTATATATTTTGGTGCTCCTTGGTTTGGTGCATATATATTAAGAATTGTTATGTGTTCTTGATTCAGTGTCCCCTTAGCCATTATGAAATGGCCATTTTTGTCTCTGAGTACTTTTTCTGTCTTGTAGTCAGCATTATCAGATATGAGTATTGCTATGCCTGCTTTTTTTTGGATGTTATTTGCTTGGAGTATTGTTTTCCAGCCTTTCACTTGAATTTGTTTTTATCCTTGTTACTTAGATGAGTTTCCTGTAGGCAGCATACAGTTGGATTTTCTTTTTTAATCCATTCTGCTACTCTATGCCTTTTTATTGGTGAGTTTAACCCATTAACATTTAGTGTAATTATTGACACTTGTGAGTTCCCTATTGCCATTTTATAGATTTCTTTCTGTTAGTTTTGTGTCTTGTTTGATCCTTCTCTTTCGCTTTTTTATTTTTTGTTTTTATTTGGTTGTATTTCATACATCTTTCCTCTGTTGCTATCTTTTTTTTATCTCATGTGCTTCTGTGGTTGTTTTTTCAATGGTAGTTACCTTTAAGTAATGAAAAGGGTTCCTACCCTGTTCATTGTAGAGCACTATTTTGTGAGTACTTTTGCACTCCATCGTCCTTTGCTACTGTTAATCTCCATTCTCTCCCCCCCCTTTCTTTTTGTTGTTGTCACAGTTTAAATTTGGTTTTATTGTGTTCTTCTTGGAGCTTTTACTTGTGGCTTTGTGTTTTGTTTTTTTTTTTGTTCTTTGTATCTGATTGAAGAATCCCCTTTAGTAATTCCTGGAGTGGGGATTTTCTGATGATAAATTCCCTCATCTTTTCTGTATCTGTGAATGTTTTTATTTCTCCTTCATATTTGAAGGATAGCTTTGATGGGTATAGTATTCGTGGCTGAAAGTTCCTCTCTTTCAGGACTTTAAATATCGAGGTCCACTCTCTTCTAGCTTGTAGAGTTTCTGCTGAGAAACTTGATGATAATCTAATGGGTCTCCCTTTATATGTTGTATTCTTCTTTTCCAGGGAATTTTTTCTTTGCCATTGATTTGTGCCAATTTCATTATGACATGCCTGGAGTAGGTTTGTTGGGGTTAAGAAAACTCGGAGTTCTGTTTACTTCTTGAATTTGAGGCTTTAGTTCTTTCCAGAGGCTTGGGAAGTTCTCATCTATTATTTGTTTGAGTATGTTCTCCATTCCATTTTCTCTCTCTTCTCCCTCTGATATACCTATTATTCTTATGTTATTCTTTTTGATGGAGTCAGATAATTCTTGTAGGGCTATCTCATTTTTTTTAATTTTTGAGTCTCTTTCTTCTTCTCTCTGTTGTGCCTCAAGTTGCTTGTCTTCTATTTCACTAATCCTCTCTTCTATCTGGCCTGTTCTATCAGCTAAGCTTGTTACCTTGTTTTTCAGCTCGTAAATTGAGTTTTTCATCTCTGTTTGATTTGTTTTTATAGTTTCAATTTCCTTGGAAATATATTCTTTGTGTTCATTGAGTTGTTTTCTGAGCTCCCTGAATTGCCTTTCTGTGTTTTCTTGTATATCTCAGAGGATTTTTAGGATTTCTATCTTAAATTCTCTGTCATTTAGCTCCAAGGTTTCCAATATATTTTTTCTCCATAGATTTTTCCTCATCTAGCTGTGTTACCTCTCTTTCTTTTGTATCCATGATATTCGATTTTTTCTTCCTTAATGGCATCTGAGGGTGGTTTTGGTGCTAATATTTATGAGATTTAATTAAGAATAAAAAGTTAAAAAAAATAAAAAATCTAAAAGAGTTTTTTTTAAAAAAATTAATAATGAAATAAAGAAAACTAAACTAAAATAAAAATTATTGAGGTTTGAATGAGAGGAGATGTAAAGGAGAAAGGAAGAAACTAATATAGAGGGAGAAAAGAGAGAGAGAGAGAGAAAAAAAAAGAGGGAATGACTAAAAGAAGAAAAAAGAATGAAGAGGGGAGAGAGAGAGAGTTAAGGGTTTTGGAGTGCAACCCTCATAGAGAGAGAGGAAAAGGAAAGAAAAGATAATGGGAGATGTAACACTTATGGGTAGTGTAGTTCAAGGAGAGGAGAGAGTAAGACTGGCAGAGAGTTAAACGACCAAATTGGAGGAGGAAAAAAAAAATCAAGAATGAAGATAAGAGAAACAAATGAACAAATATAATAAAATGGGATAGGTTATAAAGCCTGCAGATTATTGTTGATTTTGAGAGGTTATCTTCTTGCTTTTTTTTTTCTCTCCCTCTTCCTGGTCGGTGACTCTGTACCCCGGGTTCTGCCCCTTTGGCAGACTCAAGTAGAGGTTTGCAGTTGATAAGTCTCTATGGCGATGTCGTGTATTGTGCTTCAGTCTCGTTGGCAGTCGAGGCTCAAGAGCATTTATAGGCTCCGCGAGTAAGAGAGTCCGTGTTCCTGGAGCCTTTCTCCTAGTCTTTCCTTCCTCAATTAGTAGCCTGATAATCCAGCTATGGGGTTGCTGCTGCCTCTGCCTGGATAGTAAGAGGCTCAAAGAGCTGGCAACTCCCCACTCTATTTCCACTCAGCACAGGGCTCTCGTTAAGGCTCAGTCAGTCAGAGCTGCTAGCATAATCAGGCGGGGCTTCTGCCCATTCAAAGACCTCTGGCTCTGCCACTCTGTGGGATAACACGGGCGCGCACTGCCGAGGCACTTGGAGGAATCTCTCGCTCACTATTTGCGCATGCAGACCAGGATATCAGGCTGGCCGCCTCACCCTCTGAGTGAAACCTCTGCCCGCACGGAAAAGTTCCAGCATTGGAATTGGCTCTTGCTCCATCTTGTGCGTGGCTTTTTCAAGGCGCTGGGGCAGCCCGAGATTCCGCTTTTGGCTCACACAAAGGCCCCTGACTCTGCCCCTCTGTGGGATAACATGGGCGGGCACTGCCGAGGCACTTGGAGGAATCTCTCACTCACTATCTGCGCGCGCAGACCAGGATATCAGGCTGGCTGCCTCACCTTCTGAGTGAAACCCCCACCCGCATGGAAAAGTTCCGGCGTTGGAATTGGCTCTTGCTTCCTCCCTGTGCGCGGCTTTCCCAGGGCGCTGGGGCGGTCCGGAGATTCCGCCTTTGGCCCACACAAAGGCCTCTGACTCTGCCCCTCTGTGGGGTAACACGGGTGCCCACTCCTGAGGCACTCGGAGGAATCTCTCGCTCACTCTTTGTGCGCGCAGACCAGGATATCAGGCTGGCTGCCTCACCCTCTGAGTGAAACCCCACCCGCACGGAAAAGTTCCAGCGTTGGAATTGGCTCTCGCTCCCTCCTCATGCGCAGCTCCCTCAGGGTGCTGGGGCAGCCTGGAGATTCCGCTTACGGCCCACACAAAGGCCTCTGACTCTGTCTCTCTGTGGGATAACACGGGCACCCACTCCCGGGGCTTTGGAAGGAATCTCTCGCCCACTATCTGCGCGCGCCAACCCGGAGATCGGGGAAAATGGCTGCCCCACTTTTCTTTCTTTGTTTGGGTTTGGCGCGAGTGTTAGCTTGTATTGCCCGGGTTGCGACAGGAACAGTTTTTCCTCGGCTTGGAACTCTGTGCCACAGTCTGGTTCGGCCGTTTGTGCCGCGGCCTGGATCTATTCACCGCCTTTGTCCGCCTTAGTTTCTATATTCTCAGTTCCCAGTGAAAGCCGCCCTGTTTAGGTTAGGAAGGCGGAGCATTTCTTACTCCCTATTTCCTTTGGGGTTTGATTATATATTTAGCCAATTTTTTGCTCAACCATACCTTCGGGTGTATTGCGAAACATCTGGAGGCTCCAAGGATAGGTTTTTCTGTTTCTGGTTGAAGATCTTGTTGAGTTTTGGGGGAGATTTATCGGTATCGCTTACTACCGTGCCATTACTCTGACGTCATCTCCTCCTCTGCTTTTTTTTAAGTTATGTCTTTCAGTAATGGTTTTTTCGTGGGTGTTTGCCATTAGGTTATTTAGAGAAAAATGTTTATATATATAAGAATCCTTTATGTTATGAGTGCTTCTGCACTCCATTCTCCTTTGCTACTGCAGATCTTTATCCTCTCTCCTTTTATGCTACTGTTGTCACTGATTATCCTTGTTTTTATTGTAATCTTGTTGGAGCTTTTACTTGTAGTTTAGATTTGCTTTGTTCTTAATATCTGGTAGATTAACCCTCTTGAGCATTTCCTGCAGTACAGGTTTTGTTTTGATAAATTCCGTTAACTTCAGTATGTCTAGAAAAGTTTTTATTCTTCATATTTGAAGGATAACTTTAATGGATATAGTATTCTTGACTGGTAATTCCTCTCTTTCAGTAGTTTGAATGTATGGGTCCACTCTCCTCTGGTTTGTAGAATTTCTGATGAGAAATCTAATGATAACCTAGTAGGCCTTCTTTATATGTTATGGTCTTCTTTTCCCTAAGTGCCTTGAGGATTCTTTGTCATTGATTTTTTTATTTCCAGTGTTTATGTTACCTTTTATTTAGATACTGTGCTAGTACCTCTCAGAACATGATAAATCTAGTAGGCATCCTTGTATCTGTGAAGTTTTAGCTGGCAACCATACTGGGCATACTATACACGAAGCTCCTATAGCTCTTTAATATATGTTACTTTCAAAAGTTGTGATGACTGCTATTATTTTATTTATGATTTTAATTTACTGTGTTTACATAGATTCAAGTGTCCCACCAAATATATCTCCCCCCATCCCCGTATTCCCCTCTCCCCCCCCTTTACGCCCTCCACCCCAGTGCTTTCCCCTTTCCCTCTAGGATTTGCTGTCCTATTCTGTATAATGCTGTGTGTTATGTATATATAATTTCACTAACCTCTTTGCCTTCTCTGATCCCATCTTCTCTTCCACTTTCCCTCTGACCACTTTCCCTCTGGTTCCTTTGATTCCGCCTCTGCCTCTGTTCCTTTGCTCAGTTCACATTGTTCATTGGATTCCTCAAATGAGTGAGGTCATATGATATTTTTGTTTCTCTGCCTGGCTTATTTTACTTAGCATGATAGTTTCCAGGTCCATCCATATTGTTGCAAAAGGTAAGATTTCCTTCTTCCTCATGGCAGCGTAGTATTTCATTGTGTATATGTAGCACACTTTTTAATCTACTCGTCCACTGATGGACACTTGGACTGTTTCCAGATCTTGGCTACTGTAAACAATGCTGCAATAAACATGGGGGTATATTTCTTGTTTTGAATCAGTGATTTGGTATTCATAGGATATATTCCTAAAAGTGGGATAGCTGGGTCAAAGGACAGTTCCATTTTTAATTTTTTGAGGAATTTCCATACTGTTTTCCACAGTGTCTGCACCAGTCTGCATTCCTACCAGCAGTGCAGGAGGGTTACCTTTTCTCCACACACTCTCCAGCGCTTGTTATGTGTTGTTTAGTTAAGGAGCACCATTATGACAGGTGTGAGGTGGTATCTCATTGTGGTTTTAATTTGCATTTCTCTAATGCAGGCATCCCCAAACTATGGCCCATGGGCCGCATGTGGCCCCCTGAAACCATTTATACAGCTCCCGCTGCACTTCCGGAAAGGGGCACCTCTTTCACTGGTGGTCAGTGAGAGGAGCACTGTATGTGGCGGCCCCCCAGTGGTCTGAGGGACAGTGAACTGGCCCCCTGTGTAAAAAGTTTGGGGACCCCTGCTAATGATTAGTGATGTTGAACATTTTTTCATATGCCTATTGGTCTTCTGTATGTCCTCTTTGGAGAAGTGTCTATTCATTTCTTTTGCCCATTTTTGATTGGATTATTTGTCTTCTTGGTGTTGAGTTTTACAAGTTCTTTATAAATTTTGGATATTAACTCCTTATCACACGTATTGGTGAATATATTCTCCCATTGAGTGGTTTGTCTTTTTATTTTGTTAATGGTGTATTTTGCTGTGCAAAAGCTTTTTGGTTTCATATAATACCATTTGTTCATTCTGTTATTTATTTCACTTGCCCATGGAGATAATTCAGCAAAAATATTGCTACGACAGATATCAAAGAGTTTACTGCCTATGTTTTCTTCCAAGATGTTTATAGTTTCACGACTTACATTTAAGTCTTTTATCCATTTTGAGTTTATTTCTGTGAATGGTATATTGGTTATCCAGTTTCATTTCTTTGCAAGTACCTGTCCAATTTTTTCAACACTATTTGTTAGAGAGACTGTCTTTACTCCATTGTATGCTCTTACCTCCTTTGTCAAATATCAATTATCCATAAAGGTGTGGGTTTATTTTGGGTTCTCTGTTCTGTTCCATTGATCTATATGCCTGTTCTTATGCTAGTACCAAGCTGTTTTGAGTACGATGGCCTTGTAGTATAACTTGATATCAGGAAGTGTGATACCCCCCTACACTTTATTCTTCTTTTTCAGGATTGCTGAGGGTATTCATGTTCTTTTTTGGTTTCATATAAATTTTTGGAATATTCTAAGTCTTTGAAGTATGTCATTGGTATTTTAATGGGAATTGCATTGAATTTATAAATTGCTATGGGTAATATAGACATTTAATGATGTTTATTCTTCTTATCCATGAACACGGTATATGCTTTCACTTGTTTGTATCTTCCTTGATTTCCTTTATCAATATTTTATAATTTTCCGAATACAATTCTTTAACCTCTTTGGTTAAATTTACTCCCAGGTACTGTATTTTCTTTGTTGCAATAGTTATAGGGGATTGTTTTCTTAATTTCTCTTTCTGACAGTTCATTGTTGTATAAAAATGCCACTGATTTCTGAATAGTGATTTTATATCCTGCCACCTTGCTGAATTCATTTATCAGGTCCAGTAGTTTTTTGACTGAGACTTTAGGGTTTTCTATGTACAGTATCATATTATCAGCAAATAATGATAATTTTACTTCTTCTTTTTCAATTTGGAGGCCTTTTATCTCTTCTTCTTGTCTGATTGCTGTGGCTAGGACTTCCCGAACTATGTTGAATAAGAGTGGTTAAAGGGGGCACCCCCTCCCTTGTTCCTCATCTTAAGGGGATTGCATTTAATTTTTGCCCATTGTGTATGATGTTGGCTTTGGGTTTGTCATAGATGGCCTTTATCATGTTGAGATATGATTCCTGTATTCCCACTCTGCTGAGAGTTTTGATTGTAAATGGGTGCTGGATTTTATCAAATGCTTTTTCTGCATCTATTGATATTGTCATGTGATTTTTATCCTTCCTTTTATGTGTTGAATCACATTGATTGATTTGCGATTATTGTACTATCCATGTCTCCCCAGAATAAATCCCACCTGATCATGATGTATGATTTTTTTCATATATTGCTGAATCTGGTTTGCTAATATTTTGTTGAGAATTTTAGCATCTAAGTTCATCAGGGATATTGGTCTATAGTTTTCTCTCTTTGTATTGTCTTTGCCTGCTTTTGGAATCAGTATTGTGCTTGCCTTATAAAAGGAATTTGGAAGTCTTCTCCCTCTTTAATTTTTTGAAATAGCTTGAGGAGGATAGGAGTTAGTTCTTCTTTGAATATTTGGTAAAATTTCACCTGTGAAGACATGTGGCCCAGGACTTTTGTTTGTTTGGAGTTTTTTTTTTAACTCTTTAAATCTCATTTGATGAAATTGATCTGTTTAGGTTTTCTGATTCTCTATATTGATTTTTGAAAGATTATATGTTTCAAGGAATTTGCCCATTTCACCTAGGTTGTCTAATTTTATGGCATACAGTTCATATATATATATTTATATATATATTAATATATATATATATATGGACAGAAATAGAATCAGAGAGAGGGATAGATAGGGACAGATAGACAGGAACGGAGAGAGATGATAAGCATAATCATCAGTTTTTCATTTTGACACCTTAGTTGTTCATTGATCGCTTTCTCATATGTGCCTTGACCATGGGCCTTCAGCCGACTGAGTAACCCCTTGCTCGAGCCATTAATGTTGGGTCCAAGCTGGTGAGCTTTTTGCTCAAGCCAGATGATCTCGCGCTCAAGCTAGTGACCTTGGGGTCTTGAATCTGGGTCCTCCGCATCCCAGTTCGATGTTCTATCCACTGCGCCACTGCCTGGTCAGACATACAGTTCTTTATAGTATTTTCTTGCAATCCTTTGTATTTCTGCTGTGTTGGTTGTTACTTCTCCTCTCTCATTTTTAATTTTATTTACTTGAGTCCTCTGTCTTTTTTTTTTTGGTGAGTCTGGTTAAAGGTTCATCTATCTTGTTTCCCTTTTCAAAGAAAAAGCTCTTGATTTCATTGATCCTCTGTATTGTTATTTTAGTCTCTATGTCATTTATTTCCACTCTGGTCTTTATTATTTCCTTCCTTCTATTTCCTCTGGGTTTTACTTGCTGTTCTTTTTCTAATTCTTTTACATGGAGGGTTAAATTGTTTATTTGATTTTTTTCCAGCTTCTTAAGGTATGCTTGTAATGCTGTGAACTTCCCTCTTAGGACTACTTTGCCGTGTCCCATAAATTTTGAGTTGTTGTATGTTCATTTTCATTTGTTTCAAGGAAATTTTTTATTTCTTCCTTGATCTCATTGTTAGGCCATTCATTATGTAATAACATGCTATTTAGTTTCCAAATGTTTGAGTGTTTTTCAGTTTTTCTATTGTAGTTGATTTCTAGTTTCATGCCATTGTGATCTGAGAAGATGCTTGATATGATTTCAATCTTCTTAAATTTATTGAGACTCATTTTGTGTCCTAACATGTGGTCTATCCTAGAGAATGTACCATGAGCACTTGAAAAGAATGTATATTCTGCTGCTTTAGGGTGAAAGTTACTGAAGATATCTGTTAAATCCAGTTGATCTAGTGTGTCCTTTAGGTCTGCTGATTCTTTGTTAATTTTCTTTCTTGAGGATCTATCCAGTGATGTTAGTGAGGTATTAAAATCCCCTACTATTATAGTATTGCTGTTGATATTGCTCTTTATGTCCATCAAAATTTGCTTTATCTATTTAGGTGCTCCTATATTTGGTGAATAGATATTTATAATGGTTATTATATGTTCCTGTTGGATTGTTCCCTTTATGTAGTGACCATCTTTATCCCTTACTTTTAAAACCTTTGTTTTAAAATCTATTTTGTCAGATATAAGTATTGCTACCCCAGCTCTTTTTTCATTTCCATTTGCATGAAATATTTTTTTCATACTTTTACTTTCAGTATATGTGTATCTTTTGTTTTGAGGTGGGTCTCTTATAGACAGCATGTGTATAGGTCCTGTTTTTTATCCATGCAGCTACCCTATGTCTTTTGATTGGAATATTTAATTCATTTACATTTAAGGTTATTATTGATATGTAGTTGTTTATTGTCGTTCTATTCTTTAAGTCTATATTCCTCTTTTACTAGATTCCCCCCCATCCTTGTTCTGTTTACAGCAGGCTCCTTAACATTTTTTGTAGCATTGGTTTGGTTGTAATAAATTTCTTGAGTTTTTTTTTTTTTTGTCTGGGAAGCTTTTTATTTCTTCTTCAATTTTAAATGATAGCCTTGCTGGATAGAGAAGTCTTGGTTGTAGGCTCTTGTTTTGCATTACTTTGAATATTTCTTGCCATTTCTTTCTGGCCTCTAATGTTTATGTTGAGAAGTCAGATGCCATTCTTATGGCGGCTCCTCTGTAGGTAGTTGACTGCTTTTCTCTTACACCTTTTAGGTTTCTTTGGGTTTCTCTTTAATGGAGTTCTCTGTGTTTCTTGAACTTGTCAGAGTTTCTCCTACACTAATTTAGGGAAGTTTTCAGCTATGATATGATTGAACAAAGTCTCTATCCCTTGTTCTTTCTCTTCTTCTTCAGGAACCCCTATGATGTGGATGTTATTTTTCTTTATGTTGTCACAGAGCTCTCTAAGAGTTTCCTCAGACTTTTTGAGTCTCTTCTCTTTTTTCTTCTCTGCTTTCATGTCTTCATTCCACTTGTCCTCCAACTCGCTGATTTGATCCTCAGCTCCATTCATCCTGTTTTTAATTCCTTCCTTTGTGGTCTTCATTTCTGATATTGCATTTGTCATCTCCTACTGATTCTTTTTTAATATTTCAATATCCTTTTTAATACTTGCTATTTCTTTTTTTGTTTTGTTTTTTGTTGTTTTATTTCTTTCATTTTTCCAAAGCTGGAAACGGGGAGGCAGTTAGACAGACTCCCGCATGCACCCGACCTGGATCCACCCAGCATGCCCACCAGGGGCGATGCTTTGCCCCTCTTGTGCGTTGGTCTGTTACGTCCAGAGCCATTCTATCGCCTGAGGCAGAGGCCACAGAGCCATCCCCAGTGCCCAGGCCATCTCTGCTCCAATGGAGCCTCACTGCAGGAGGGGAAGAGAGAGACAGAGAGGAAGGAGAGGGGGAGGGGTGGAGAAGCAAATGGGTGCCTCTTTTGTGTGTCCTGGCTGGGAATCAAACCCCGGGACTCCTGCACACCAGGCCGACGCTCTACTGCTGAGCCAACTGGCCAGGGCCTACTTGCTATTTCTTTATTTAGGTGTTTGTAATGACCATCCATTGTTGTTCTAAGATCCCTAAGCATCATTACAATCATTATTTTGAACTTCGCATCGGGCAGTTTGGTTATTTCCAGATCACTCAGTTCATTTCCTGGAGGTTTCTCTTGTGGTTTCATTTGGATTGCACTTCTCTATCTTCTCATTATGTCTGTGTGTTTGGATGTTTTGTTTGTAGAGCTGGTTGAGTCTAGGCTTGGTGTTGTCTGCCTCCAGTTTTCAATTGTGTTATTTCTAGGTCTTCTTGGGTTGGCATCAGCTATTATTTGTAATCTACTTTTGGATTTGGGCTGCTTTGAAGTCTTGATTTGTTTCTTTTCTTAACAAGTGGTAATCTTGTTTACTGATCTCAGCAGGGGGCTTATTTGAAACTGTATCCAGGAATGTGCTGGGTGTAACCTGAGACTCTGAAGGCCTCTTCTGTCAGTTTGTCTCTCTGATGGCAGGGTGTTTTCTCATCTCCATGGAGACCTGAGTTTCTGCCCTCCTCCCCACTTCTTGTTTTCAGCTGTGTCTTGTTGTGCTGATTGGAGCTGGAGAGATGTCTGGATATCTGTGACCCAGAAGCATGTCAGTCTTTTGTTTTGTGGAAGGATCAGCCCCTCCCCCAGCTTTGGCCGCCTCCAGCACTGGATGTGTCAGCTTCTCAGGTCATCCCCTGCATTCCTCTGCCCCTCACCGTCTGTCTCTCTCTCCCCTTTCTTTTTGGAAGACAAGCTGGCCCTTTCAACACCTCGTTTTCTGGTCACCAGGCAAGTGGCTGTGAGGAGTATTTTCTGCTCTTTTCCTTGGAGTGAGAGCCCTACTGGGCTCTCAGCCTCATCACCCTCTGTTCCTGTAAGCAGGGGAGATTCAGGTGCTTTATACCAAGTTTGTTGTGGCTTCTTCTTTGCTCCTTGGTTTTTGAGAGCTGTTCCTGTAGTCCAGAGTTGGTTTTTCATGCTGATTGTTCATAAATTAGTTTGTAATCCAGTTCGGTGGTGTGAGCTGGGAGTCTGTGCATCTGCCTACTCCGCTGCCATCTTCAGGTCTCTCTTACAGCTTTTAGTATTCTTTATTTATCTCTTAATTTTTGTATTTTAATTATGATGTATCTTGGAGTAGGCCTCTTTGAGTTCATCCTTAATGGGACTCTCTGTGCTTCTTGAACTTGTGTGACTTTTTTCTTCATCAATTTAGGGAAGTTTTCCGCTATGATTTCTTCAATCAGATTCTTTATCCCTTGCCCTTTCTCTTCCCCTTCAGGAACCCCTATGATGCAGCTGTTGTTTCTCTGCATGTTGTCACAGAGTTCTCTTAGAGTTTCCTCAGACTTTTTGAGCCTGTTTTCTTTTTGCTGCCCTGCTTTCATGCCTTCGTTCATCTTTTCTCTAAATCGCTGATTCGATCCTCAGCTTAATCCATTCTGCTTTTAATGCCTTCTAGTGTGTTCTTCATTTCTAATATTATATTTGTCATTCTGACTGGTTCTTTTTTATTATTTCAATGTCCTTTTTGGTACTTGCTATCTCTTTATTTAGGTGCTCGTTATGTCTATCCATTGTTGCTCTAAGATCTTTGAGCATCCTAACAATCATTATTTTAAACTCTGCATCCAGTAATTTGGTTATTGCCATCTCATTCAGATCTTTTCCTGGGGATTTCTCTTGTTGATTCATTTGTATTTCACTTCTCTGCCTTCTCATTTTGTCTGTGTATAAGAAGGGTGTGGCCACGGGAGACCAATGGGTGTGGCCTCTGTGTTCCCTAGGTGTGGTCTATTTGCAGGCCCGCAAGCCCCTCTTCCGTGCCTCAGGCATTCAGGTTCGGATGTTGCTGGCACCAGCAGGCCGCTGTGGTCTCTTAAGCTTCTCCCTTGCTTCTATGGGCAGGACTGCATTCGCATGCCTTGGCTGGAAGCCTTGGCGGGACCCCGGCCTCCACACCACCTTCGTGAGTGGGACTGCACTCACAGACCTGGGCTGCAAGCCCTGGCCAGTCCCTGGCATCTGCTCCACCTCTGCAGGCAGGACTGCATTCAAGCATTTGGGCAGCAAGCCTTGGCCAGCCCCTGGCCCCCACCCCGCCCCCACAGGCCAGCAGTACTGCGCTTGCGTGCCAGGGCCCCAAGCCTAGGCACCACGGGCTGGGCTGCACTGCACTCACATGCCCAGCCACAAGCCACAAGCCTCAAGCCTCAGCCGGTTTCCCATTTTCCACCTTGCCTCTGCAGGTGGGAATTCTGTCATGTGCTGGCCCACAGGCACAGGTTGGGCCACTTTCGTGCACCTTGTCCACAGCTGCAGCTGGTCCCCAACTTCCATCCCTGTGGGCAGCACTGTGCTGGTGCCTGGGTGGCAGGCACAGCTGGCTCCTGGCTTCTGCCCCACCAACGGGACTGCACTCCCACATCCCGCTGCTGCCCACCCTCTGGTGTGCACTGAGCAGTGTGGGGGTGGCAGTGCAGCTCAGACCTCAGCACTCAATACTGTATCTCTGATGGCTCCCTGCTTCTGAGTGATTCTTTGCTCTGACTGTAGCAGTAGTGCTTCTGCTTTGCTGGTGACCTGCTCCCCTTTGCTAGTATTGCTGGTTCCAGGAAAAATATTCACTATAGATTTGGGGAGTGACTCAGCCCAGGGGTTAGGGTGGCTGTCTCTCAAAGTGTTTCTCCCTGTGCCTCCTAGATTAAACTATCTTCCTGCTACTTCGGTCTTCTCAGCTCTCTCCATCCCCCAGAGCCCTGGATGAGTGGTTGTGAAAGAGGTTTTCTGCACGGTCCCATTAAGACGAATCCTGAGTCTGAGAAATCAGTTTTTTGCAAACAGTATCCTGGCTTGTTTCACAGCTAAATACTGTCTGTACACCTCTTCTAGGCTCTGGGGCTGCAGCCTGGGGCTTTGGTCTTGGGGTCCAGGACCCTTCCCTCTCTGGGAAAGTCCCCTCCCACCATACGAGTCCATCCAGGCTGCTGCTTGCTCCCAGGAGCTGGGCAGCCCTCTCCACGTTTCCAGTTTTTCTACCAGTCTAAGTGTGGCTTCTTCAGTGATCTTTGGTTACGGATTCCTCTTGGTTTATCCCAGAGTTGGTTTTTCCAGATGATTGTTCTTAAAATTAAATTGTAATCCACTTTGGTTCTGGGAGTTGGATGTTGGAACGTCCACCTACTCCGTTGTTATCTTGCTGCCCCTGTCATTGATTTTTGACAATTTTATTACCATGTGTCTTGGAGAAGGTGTGTTTGGTTTGAGGTATCTTGGTGTTCTGTTGGCTTCTTTGATTCGAGGCTCTAACACTTTCCATAGGCTTTGGAAGTTCTCATCAATTATTTGTTTGAAAAGGTTGTCCATTTCCTTCTCTCTCTTTTCTTCTTCTGATAGACCATTTATCCTTATATTGCTCTTTCAGATGGAGTCAGACAACTCTTATAGAGCTATATCATTTTTTAAAATTGATGAGTCTGTCTGCTTTTCTCTGTAGCATTTCTAGTTGCCTGCCTTCTATGTGATTGATTCTTTTTTCTATCTGTCCTGTTCTATTAGCTAGCCTTGCTACCCCACTTTTCAGTTCATGTATTGAGTTCTTCATCTGTTTTTTTTTTTTAATAGCGTTGGGAAGGGTCTCTCTAAAAAGAGCTATTCTCCACAGCCAAGTTTTTTTTTTTTATTATTCATTTTTAGAGAGGAGAAAGAAAGAGACAGAGGAGGGGGGGGGAGCTGGAAGCATCAACTCCCACATGTGCCCTGACCAGGCAAACCCAGGGCTTCGAACCGGCGACCTCAGCACTTCCAGTTCGACGCTTCATCCACTGCGTCACCACAGATCAGGCCCTTCATCTGTTTTTAATGTCTCAATTTCCTTGGTGAAGTACTCATTTTGTTCATTATTTTTTGGGCTCATTAAATCGCCTATCATTGTTTTTTTGCATCTTATTGAGTATTTTCAGAACTTCAATTTTGAATTCTTTATCATTTAACTCCAAGGTTTTCATGTGATTGAGATTTTTTTCTGGAGATTTTTTCATTCTTTTTCTGAACTATATCTCTTTTTGTGTAGCCATGGGATTTGTTTTCTTTCTTTGATGGCATTTGAGAGTAGTATTAAGAGATCAACAAAAAAACAACTAAAAATAAATGAAAGATTAAAAATTAAAAGTAGGATGAAAAATAGAAAAAACTTTAAAAATAATGAAAATTAGAAAATGAAAAACCATAACACTAAAAAGCAAAAAGCATAAATGTCATAAAAAAAGATACCCACAAGCCCTGGCCGGTTGGCTCAGCGGTAGAGCATCGGCCTGGCATGCAGGGGACCCAGGTTTGATTCCCGGCCAGGGCACATAGGAGAGGCGCCCATTTGCTTCTCCACGCCCCCCTTCCTCTCTGTCTCTCTCTTCCCCTCCCGCAGCCGAGGCTCCATTGGAGCAAAGATGGCCTGGGCGCTGGAGATGGCTCCTTGGCCTCTGCCCCAGGCGCTAGAGTGGCTCTGGTCGCGGCAGAGCGACGCCCCGGAGGGGCAGAGCATCGCCCCCTGGTGGGCAGAGCATCGCCCCTGGTGGATGTGCTGGGTGGATCCCGGTTGGGCCCATGCGGGAGTCTGCCTGACTGTCTCTCCCTGTTTCCAGCTTCAGAAAAATACAAAAAAAAAAAAAAAAAGATACCCACAAAATAAGAATAAAATATAATAAAATTAATGAAAAAGAAAGTCAAAAGGAAGAAAACTGATTTCACTTTTGAGGTGTTTTTTTCTTTTTTTTCAGTAGGTAGAGTTGTGTTACAAGTTTTATCTCTGTGAAATTCCTGGCCTGACCACTCAGATTTTGCTGTTGCAATGATATGGGCAGAGCTGCAGTCATGATAATGGGCAGGACATATTGTGAAGACTTTACAGCTTTAGTAATGGTGATCTCAGGCCTCCACGTGCTCCTTCCCTCTCTTAACAGCCCAGGGTCCCAACATAGAGCACCTCTGTTTTTCAGTGGAGAGGGTGGCTTTGAAGAGGTAGCTGTGGGGTAAGTCTCAGTAACTCTTCTTATTCTACAAAGTGAAGGAGGCGTGATCTGGAAGTCTGGTGGGTCACACTTTGTTTTTCTCTGTTTCTGCACTGACTGCAGGCTGCTGGCAGACCACAAGAACACTGGCTGTCACCCCGTGTTCTGCTACCCCTTTGGTTTAGTATGTCCCCCACTGCCCCTCAATCTCGCCTCATCTCTTAGCGGAAGAAGACCCAATCATTCAGGTTTCTTCCCTCACTGGAGCCCCAGCAGACAAAAACCCAGACAGTCCAAGCTTCTACCCTCTCTGGAGCCAACCTCAAGTGTGTTTTATCTTCTGCCCCCTTTCTCAATACTCCCCACCTATAGTCAATTCCACAAGTAGATCTTTTCAGGCAAGCCTGTGAACCCAGCTGGAGTTCTTTTGCTGCATTGTAGCTGTTCAGTTTGTTCAGATTTCAAGGAGAGATAGCAAGGATATCTCTCACACTGCCATTACTCTGATGTCATCTCAAACCTCTATTTTAAAAAAGGAAAGGTTCTTGGAGAAGAGTACATACTTTTCTCCGTGGAGCAAGTAACCCACTAGTTCCTTTTTTCCTCCCACAGGATATAAGAACATTGGCTGTTGCCAAATTATTTTATTTATCATATATTTGGCTATTTACTTAATATTGGGAATTCTTATCTACATTAGTAACAGAGTATGTACATCCTGGAGCCTGGTTCTCTTTGCAGTCACCTTTGGATGAATTTATCTTTATCTTTCTACACTCTTCTCTGAACTCCTTGTCTGGCCACCTTTGCTGAGAGTTTTCATTAAAGAAATGAAACCATGACATAGCCTGGTTGTTTTTTTTTTTCTATTTCTCAATTTCATATATACTTTAGCCATGATACTATTTCATAAATTATTGATAGAGTACAATATATAGTAATCCAGACCTTTTAGATATTAAAGAGATTGGCAAAAATAAAACAATGCTATCTCTTCAGTCGATTTGTTTGTTTAGAAAATACATATATTTTCAGGAAAATACCTTTTTTATATCATGTTACTATATTTTTATTTATTTTTTAGTTGAATTTATTACTGACACTAGTTAACATAATTATACAGATTTTAGGTGCCCAATTCTACAACACATTTCTGTACTCTGTATTGTGTGTTCACCACCCCAAATCAAGACTATTCCATCACCACTTATGCCCCCCATACCCTCTGCCACCTACCCCCTCCCAGCAGTCAACACACTGCTGTCTGTGTCCTTATGTAGTACATGTCATATGGGGCCCATTGGTACAGTCTCCCTAGTCAACTGGTCAGATTGTACAGGTGTGTCTTTTGTATGGATTGTATATGTCCTCCTGTTGTAGTTGCTGTTGCGATGTCAGTGGGAGAGGTTGACCCTTAGGCTGAATGGCTATGAGAAATTTCTGTGACCACAGCAGATGAGCTGTTTTGCAGGTGCTGACCCCATGGAGTGAAACTTGCGCTAGAGGGGCTATGCTACCTGCTGAGTCTGCTCTTTTGGTTTGGCAATCATGAGCTGGTTGGATGGTGCTCTGTTTTTGGTCTGAACCTGGCAACTGGGTTTTTGCGGTTTTTTGGGAGGGACTGTGGTTCAGGTCAATGCCAGCCACTGGTAGGTACAAAGTGATCTGCAGAAGGTTGCCACCTCTGCTTGGTTTGGATGTGACTGAGAGAGGCTAACGAGTACTGATGCCAGCTTCCACTAGTTTCTTCCTTAAGGCATCATAGCAAGTGATAGCAGGCATACTGGGGTTAAGCGCTGCTTGTTTAGTATTTTTTAACTTTAGAAATATATCATATTAAAAACATGTACACTGTAATCTGAGATAGCCAGTTTGTTAGAAAAGCTATTGGTAGAGATCAGGCCAGGAGCATTGTTTAGATGAGTCAGCATGCAGGGAATCAACAGGAAAGGGTATTGGTGTTAGGCATTTTAATGAATAGCTTAGATATATTGCCCATTGAACCTGCAGGCAGGGTGTAGGAAGGACTCAACAAAGGGAAAACAGTGTCTGCCTGCACTTCTGTTTCTGTATTGAGCTGCCCTAACCCATGTCCCTCCAGTCCTCATCCTGAAGATAGTAAATTCAGCTCTTCTTTATATTTCCCTGCTGTCTCAATTCTGGAGCTTAGAGCAAGTGAGTTTAAGTGAGTCTGGACATAGATCTCCCCAACAGCCCTTCATCTCACTCACATGCATCTCCACTGGTTATTGTAACTAGAAGCTTTGGGGACTTTTATTTTATTTTTTTTCCTCTGGAGCCTTAGGCTTGGGAGCCTGATGTGGGGCTGGGACCCTTTGCCGCTCAGGGATTCTCCACAGCTGAGAAAGCCCTCTCATTTCTTAACTGCCACAACATGGATGGATATAGGTCCTGTTGATATTGTATCTCTGCCCCTTCCACCATTCTCAGATGGCTTCTTTTTTATATCCTCAGCTATGGGAGTGATGTTCATTTAGTCTTCCAAGTGGTTCTCAATGATGGTTCTATAATTTAATTGTAATTTTGATGCAGTAATGGGAGGAGGTGAGTATAGCAATTACCTACTCATCATGTTCAATGGAAGCCTGTATGCTTTTATTTATAATTTATCTTTTTAAAAACATACTAATAATTATGAATTGCTTTAATTCAGCATCAAAGTTATAAGAAATCCTTGGTTTATGGAGCAATGTAACAGGTATAAAGTCTTTTAAATCTAGGTTATGTTTAAAATTTAGCTGGGGAAAAAGAGGAGCTATATCTTGACTAGTATTTATTGACACAGATACTCTTTTTAATGTACTTTTGTTCATAAAATTATGAAACTAAGAAAACACTTATCACATCGATTTTATTGATCTTGATATAGTTTATAAGTATTACAATATTCTTAATTTTATTATGAAACTTTTACCTTCTTGCCATATATAAACATAGTTATATGGTATTTACAGGAGCATAAGCTTAAAGAGCTAAGTATGTTGATTTCTCTTTTACTTCTTCATATCAATAACTAAAGAAGATATATGTATGTATGTATAAATACAGGTATGTTTACGTCCACACACATGCATATTAGAAGCCTGAAACATTTTAGATGGACTGCTGTTTCCAATAGAATGTTTTATTATACTAATGAAACTAAATTTAATCAACAAGAAAAAATTGAGACACTTTATGAAAGAGTTTACATTCAAGCACCTGAATTTTTATCAGTATTACCAGTCATCATGGATACCCCAGGTGGTAAGGCAGGGCTTATTGTCCTGATCACCTGGTATGTCTGTTTACTCCCTGTCACACTCACATAAGTCCAGCCCCTGCTCTCCAGCTGTCAGTTTTTTATCCTCATTCTGAAAATGTTTGTAATTCCCTATAGCTGGCCCATTGGAAGAAGAGCGGTTTGGCTTCCCAGCATTCAGTGGCATATCTCGCCTGACCTGGCTGGTCTCTCTCTTTGGAGAACTTTCTCTTGTGTCTGCCACTTTGGAAGAGCGAAAAGAAGATCAGTACGTGAAAATGACTGTGTGCTTGGAGACACAGAACAAATGGTAGGTTGTGGGAAACTTAAGGCCATCCGAACCTTGAGGGAACCTGGGGCCTAGACCCTTAGCCCCAACTCCAGGAGAGCTGTCTGCTTCTGCAAACAGAACAGATACTGAGATTTTATTTCTATTGCTTTATTTTGCCCTCACAGCAGCCCTATAAGGTAAGTAAGACAAACATGACCCCCTTGGCTAGTAACTAAATAGAGACTTACAGAATGTGAGCTAGTTGTCTCAGCCATACAGGTGAGCAATATCAGACCTAGTAGCTTTTGTAGCCTGAATTATTTCCAACACTTTATTGTAAAAGTTTCACATATGTGGTGAAGTTGAAAGAAGTTTGGATTGAACACCCATGCAGGTAGCACTTAGATCCTGCCATCAACACTTTACACCGCTTGCTTATCACGTGTCAAATATTTATCTCTCAGTATAACCAAAATTTAAGTTTCTGTTTATTAGCTTTATCATCACATAATACTGTCATACTGCTCGCAAAATATCCTGATTCTTTATTCTCATACCAAGTTTTCCTTTTCAACAAAAGCACATTTATAGATTTCCTTTAACCCTTTGAGTAGTGAGTTTTTTGTTAACCCTTTGAATGAGGACATTCATGAATGTTCATACTACTCAAAGAGTTAAAACATTTCAGCTCTGTAAAATATTTAAAACAGCAAAGTGTTTAGAGTTTCTCTATGTGTTTCCAGGTAGATGAGCCTCGTGGTGGTCAAATAAACACACTTTGGGGCTTTTTTTTTTTTTTTTACTGATTTTTGAATATTTTATTTTATTGATTTTAACAAAAGGAGAGAGAGAGAGAGAGTGAGAGAGAGAGAGAGAGAAGCAGGAAGCATCAACTCATAGTAGTCACTTTTTGTATGTGCCTTGACCTGAGTATTTTTAAAAAGAGAAAAGTATTTGATTCCCTAAATGAAGCCTGGTGTCCATTTTGGGGAGTATCCATTTTGCTAGGGAAGGTCAGAGGTAACAGATGAAGGTGAAACATGCAGAGCTTGGGCATGCAGCATGTGGGATGATAGCAGTGGTGGCCCCTGGCTCTGATGCTGTCCATGTGGAACTGCAGCCATATTCATCCTGTCCACTGGCAGTTGGTCTCCTGTATTCAGAGCTACGGGTAGCTGAAGGTACTGCAAGAATACAGGGAAGGGGATCCTGGAGAGGTCAGATCATGCTTCTTAGAGGTACTGTGCTCAGTATTGAAGTGAGTAGGGGTTAGACAGGAAACAAGATGTGAGGGAAGGAAGAGCTAACTTTGTTGCAAAGGGGTGGCAAGCACTGAGTGAAGTTAGGAACAGATGGCAAATACCATATTATAATTTTTTTTTTGACAGAGACAGTCAGAGAGACGGACAGATAGGGACAGACAGACAGGAAGGGAGAGAGATGAGAAGCATCAATTCTTCGTTGTGGCTCCTTAGTTGTTCATTGATTGCTTTTTCATATGTGCCTTACCTGGGGGAGGGCGGGGCTACAGCAGAGCAAATGACTCCTTGCTCAAGACAATGACCTTGGGCTTAAGCCAGCAACCTTGGGCTTCAAGCCAGTGACCTTTGGGCTCAAGCCAGCGATCATGGGGTCAGGACTATGATCTCATGCTCAAGCCAGTGACCCCATGCTCAAGCTGGTGAGCCTGTGTTCATGCCGGATGAGCCCACACTCAAGCCAGTGACCTTGGGTTTTGAACCTGCGTCCTCCGCATCCCAGTCCAGTGCTCTATTTACTGCGCCACCACCTAGTCAGGCGTAATTTCTTAAATTTATATAATACTTTCCACCTCACAAATTGCATTTTTAATTTCACCACTACAACTACCATTCCAACAATATTTAATTTCACTGATTATGAAGTTGTGGTAGAGGAAACATTTTTACATTTTGTATTCCTTCAAATTCTAAGACTGTGTTATTTGGAAGGATAAGAGAAATTTTCTTAGTTGGATTAAAATATTTGGAGTATCAAATTATTTTTACCTGGTGTTAAAGCAGATAATAAAGGCCATTGATAATCATATTTGTCATCACATTCAGGAATGTTTATAAAGGCTGTACAATGAATTTTTAAAACTAGCCATAGGCTGAAACTAATATAATGTTACTTGTCAACTCTACTTCAATAAAACAAAGACAAATGAATTAGGCTGAAACTAATATAATGTTACTTGTCAACTCTACTTCAATAAAACAAAGACAAATAAACAAAATCCAAGAAAAACTAGCCATGGAATTAATTTTTTAAAGAATTTAGGCCAACTTTTGATAGTGTTTGTATCAATCATTTATTCTTTTAAAAAATTTGAGTCATGCCCAGTCTGGGTGGCTCAGCAGATAAAGCATCAACCCAGCTTGCTAGAGGTTACTGGTTAGGTCCCTGGTCAGAGCACAAGAAGCAGTCAATAAAGTGCACAACTAAATGGAACAACTAAGTGAAACAATGAGTTGATGCTTCTCTCTCTCTTTTCCCCCCAACCCCCCAAAATCAATGGAAAAGATTTTTGAGTCATAACCACAAAATCTTAGTTGATAGACTGAACATTTTACTGGTTTACTAGTTTAATTTGATTACTATTTACTAGAGTATTTGCCTGACCTGAATACGAATTTTTGATTTATGGGTTAGTATGGATTCACACATGGGTCATTTTAATGAGTTCCAGAATAAATAGGAAACTTGCTGAACTACAGTTCTTTAAAGTAGATTGGTCTCTGCTTGGTTTATGTCCTCTGTGGTATGGTGTGCTATGTGGCAAAGTAAAGCCCTTTTATCCTGTGAACGCAACTCTGGCTGACTTTGCCTGGGAAGATTGCTTTGGAATCTGTGAGTCTCTTTTCTCTTTCTCTTCCAAAGCTTATCTTAGTTTGAAGGACAGACTTTATGAATTGATGTGTTTCCAGGTCTTGTTACTACATATTAGGAGCCTCTGCCAGTTGTTTCCAGACACAATTATTAAGTTACAGCTATCTTCAAACAACATAATGGAATAGAGCAGAACCACAGGAGGAGATGGAGCATGATCTTGAAAGGTCACAATAAAAGAACTAGCAAAACCCTATTGTACAAGTGCTAGTATTAGTTAATGGTTTTTGACTGCTTAGTCTGTGTAGGTACAGCCCTAGCCCTTTTATAGGGATTTTCTCATGTAATCTTTATACTGTACTATCTCTCATTTAGTCACACTTAGACAGCCTGTCTCTAGTCCTCAATTTGTCACACTTTCTCCCCCAAAATACACAGGAAGGACATGAGAAAGGAATATCATGGAAAACACATCAGGCTTTGTCTTTACCTTGTGATAGTTCTCACCTGTCATTGAGGTTGGCATCATTTGCCTCAGATCCCAGAATTACCCAGAAAATTTTAGTGCAACTTATTCCCAAGCCCATGTTCTTTGCATTTAACCAGCGGTTTTCAAACTTTGTAAAAATAGGCATTCGAACACATTTTCAACCCAAATCTTATGGGGACAGCCAGTATATTGAAGTACAAATTCAGCTCCTGTTGAAGTTAAAGCCTTGCATGTACCTGCCTGCTTTTCCTTTATGTCAATGGAATTGGGCTGTTTAGAAAATCACCACTTCTATAGTTCTTGTAGACACATGCTAATGCTAAGGATGTGATGTGGTTGAACTCCTTTTTGTAGCAGGTGAGAAGTAAGAAGCATTTTTATAGGTAGTTAGTACCCAGGTTGATGAATGGAAGTATTTTGTGTATGAAGGTTTTCACAGAGAGGAGCAGAAAAGCTGACTGTGAATTCAAGCTTGTTTTTTTTGGTTGGGACATCTGAAGGTAAGTGCTGTCCAACACAAGTAGACCAGATCCCATCAGCAGCTCTACTCCATTCAGTTTGCAGTAAAATGCCAATAGCGGATGTCATCACTTGTCATCCCATGATTAGGGAACTGTGGCTTTTTAGGACCACAGAATGAAGAACTTTGTCAACATTTGTCCTAAAGTCCCCTTGTGTGAATGGGTATTAGAATGGCTCCCCATTTATATTTCAGACTTTTTTATTCCACACGCTAGCATAGGTCCTGGTAAGCTAGGTTAGCCAAAGGGGAGAGCTCCTTTAGGTTGGAAGCAACTCTGAACTCCTTGTGACACCCCAAACAATTCTGTGTGACTTACTTGCGCTCTTTTCCTGCAACCCAACACCTTAAGACTTATTATGCCTCATCACTCTAGAGGCAGAGAACAGCAAGCAAATCATCAGTAGTTTCCCTTCATTCTTTAACAATGATGGTCTAATTTGCCTGCACCAGGCCTGACCTACTATGTAGTCCAGTGAGAGAGGAGAGAAGAAATCTGAGTAATGGTGGCAGGACACAGAGAAGGCCAGAGACACTGATGCATGCTCAGGATTTAACGATTTCCCTGTTCACTTAGCACAGCAGTCCAAATGGAAGCCAGTCGCAGAAAGACAAATGATTTCACTCATTGTGGAATCTAATGAACAAAATGAACTAGCAAACAAAATAGAGACACATTCATACATACAGAGCAGGCTGACAGCTATCAGGGGTATGGGGGTACTGGGTAAGGGAAGTGGAGGAATTGATCAAAAAAAGGACAAAAAGAAAAAACTCATATATAGCCTGTTAGCCTTAGTACAAAGATGCCAATTTGATTTCTGGTCAGGGCATATACAGGAATGGATCAATGATTCTCTCTTTCTCTCTTTTTCTTCCTTTACTCTCTTTCTAAAGTCAGTAAAAGAAAAAAAAAACTCATGGACACAGACAACAGTATGGAGATTGTTGAGGTAGGGGAGGTGGAGGAGGGTATGGAGGATAAATGGTGGTGAACGAAGACTTGACTTGAAGGAGGTGAACACATAATACAATGTACAGAGATATGTTGTATAATTGGGCACTTGAAACCTGTAAAGTTATGCTAGCCAGTGTCACCCAATAAATTCTATTAAAAATTTTTTAAAAAATTGCCTTGTTCTTGACCCTAACTCATCCCCTTAGGAAAAGAAAATGGAGGGGAAAGCACACAGAAGTAGCTAGAGGCCAACAGCAGATCATCTCATTCCTGGGACTTTGTTCCAAGAAAAGGAAGGAACACTATATACGTGTGAAGATACAGAATATAGGATATTCATATTAATGAGCTTAAATATTTGGCAACAATGAAATGTTAAATCATATAATCAACTTTGCATGCTATGCAATATTTTGGAATAAGTAAAAGCATAGTCAAATTGTTTATAATTTATGCCATATAGATACAGAAATGAAACAAAGATACTTTTGTTTAGATGGAGGAATTATAGATATTTTTTATAAAAAAGTTCATAATGCTGTATTTTTAGACTATATAAAAGAAGCAGATTATTTTTCATCATACTATTCAATACTTCTTTCTTTAATTTAAAGTCTAAGAGGTTTCTCTTTTCATTAAGCAAATAACACAGCTCTTATCTATTATAAAAACAAAGATATACCAAGAGAAAGGAGAGATTTTAGAGACATGGTTTATTCTATTTGGATTTTATATTTTTATCAGTACTGACATTAGTCTGAGCATTGAAATGGAAACAAGTACTTTGTTAGTGTGGAAAATCTAGTGTTTTCTGGCATGTGCTGGAGGTTATAGACTTTTTTGAGAATATAATGAAAAAATATTTTATCTTAAAAATGCACATACACATGGAAATAGTTTGCACAAAATACCAGGTGGTTTGTAGATTGCCTATAGCTCTTACCTGGCTCCCCTAGAGGAATCCATGAGACTCAGAGTAAAAACTCCTGAAAAACAAATTGGCTTTCACACAAAGATCATTGCATGAATATCCCTAGCTGATGGCAAAAAAAATTAACTGTTTGGTAGTAAAGTTGGAAATAATCATCCGTACGTAGCCTTTGGGAATCTGGTAGAGGTTGGGTTGCCACCCAAGCCATGACAATGAGGTGTAGCTGAAGGGACAGTGGGTATAAAATGAACCCCTGCTACCAGGTGCCATGGTGCCAGTAAGCATTTGTTTGCACTCCTGTGTAATCTAACATTATGGTTCTTTTGTTTTTGCAGTCCGTTGACATGGATTGAAGAGAAAGGGCCTGGTCTAAAACGAAACCGACATTTAAGCTTCCACTTTAAATCTGGGTCTTTGGAGAATATGCCAAATGTAGGAACCAATAAGAATATTTTTCTGAAAGATCAAAATATATTTGTCCAGAAACTCTTGGGTCAGTTCTCTGAAATGGAACTGGCTGTGGAAAAGAAGCGCATCCTGCACTGCTTGAGGCTTGCGGAAGAAATCCAGAAACGCTGTTGCTAAAAGAAGGAAAGAAAGCAACAGGGTACTTTCAAGATGAAGCTGTAGTTTGACTTTTATCAAGAGTTGACTTTAGCCCTGGCCGGTTGGCTCAGTGGTAGAGCGTTGGCCTGGCGTGCAGAAGTCCCAGGTTCGATTCCCGGCCAGGGCACACAGGAGAAGTGCCCATCTGCTTCTCCACCCCTCCCCCTCTCCTTCCTCTCTGTTTTTCGCTTCCCCTCCCGCAGCCAGGGCTCCATTGGAGCAGAGTTGGCCCGGGCACTGAGGATGGCTCTGTGGCCTCTGCCTCAGGCACTGGAATGGCTCTGGTTGCAGCAGAGCGAAGCCCCAGGTGGGCAGAGCATTGCCCCCTTGTGGGCATGCTGGGTGGATCCCGGTCGGGTGCATGCGGGAGTCTGTCTGACTGCCTCCCTGTTTCCAACTTCAGAAAAGTACAAAAAATAAAAATAAAAAAAACCCCAAATAAAAGAGTTGACTTTATCTTTATTCTTGCAATTAAGCATGTATTGGGTAAACAGGATTTGCTTATTGTCATGGTCGTGGTATTTGGGACTAAGGGTATGTAATAGTGGGGATAAAGGAAAAACTCAGTTTGGTGAAGCTGATCCAAACGCTTTGTATGCCTGATTTCATTTACTTTTCCCAACATCTCTATCGGCAGCATTTCCCAGGCTTATTTCCATTAGTTTACTGGAAAATCTTGTTTGAAATTCTGCAGGTAGCTGAACCAGTCTTTATACCCCACTCAGGCACTCAACCATTACAAAAATAACACCAGTAACCTTCCCTGCTTTAAGGAATTTTATTTTCCCTCACAGACATTTACTAGTTGACTGTTAAGTACTAGGGATTGTAGAAATGAATGAGACATAGCCATGGCGCTCAATAATTTACAGTGTCATAAAAGAACCACACATAAACTAGGCATTGTAACATAGTAGGTCCAATAAAAGAGATATGCCTCCAACCATCTGGAGATAGGTTTGGGTAAGAAAGACTTTCAAATCAGATCTTGGTGATTAAGTTAGCAATATAAAGGTGACCATAGGGCTTTCCTGGCAGAGAAGTGACATAAAAAAGAAAGTGAGAAGCTGCCTCGTGGGTGTGTCAAGGGAGTCCCAGAGAGGTAAATCTTATCACGAGGGACCCCATAAGACAGATGAAGGAGTTGGTGTGTTACTTATTAGGCAATGCAGAGGTACTGAAAGGTGGTATTTAATAGAGGAGTGACATGGTCAAGTTTCCAGTTTAGGTAAGGTGGTCAGAAGGCTGCCTAGAGAGGAGACTTGAGACCATGGAGGAGGCATTCAGTTGAGAGCTAACAAATGTGTTGGTGCTGTTAGCCCTTGCCTTGTCTGAACTGGTCCCTCATGTTGAGTGCAACTGCTCAATTTGAGAGCCAGAGCCAAGGCACAGGAAGTTAGCTGCTCTTTTGTTTCACTGACGGTCCAATTGCATTTTCCTCAAAGCTTGGGTTAGCTTTCTTACCTCTGTAAATCCTCCATTTTGTTTTCTTGCCTCTTTTTCACTTGCCGTTAACCAGTTCTGAATCTATGAGCTCACTGATAGAGGCAAACTATTTCTTTAACCTGTTTTTATTACTTTATTAACATAGTACATCAAGGTATAAAGCAGGCAAAGCTAATAATTTAAATCTTTTAAAAAATCTTTAGTTATTATATTTGCCATACAAAATAATTTGTAATAAATATTAGTTAATTTATTTTCTTGGTTTGTTATCCACATCAAATGTCCCTTAAAGTCAGGGAATACTGCATCTTTTTGTATGCTGTGCAGTGTCTAGTATGAGGTAGCAGTGCAATGGCTTTTCCCATAGGGGCTTGATAATAACAAGAATAATTTCTCCTGACCAGGTGGTGGCACAGTGGATAGAACATTGGACTGGGATGTGGAGGACCCAGGTTCAAGACCCCGAGGTCACCAGCTTGAGCATGGGCTCATTTGGTTTGAGCAAAGCTCACCAGCTTGGACCCAAGGTCACTGGCTCGAGCAAGGGGTTACTTGGTCTGCTGAAAGCCCGCTGTCAAGGCACATATGAGAAATCAATCAATGAACAACTAAGGTGTTGCAATGGAAAACTGAAGATTGATGCTTCTCATCTCTCTCCGTTCCTGTCTGTCTATCCCTCTGACTTCTGACTCACTCTTTCTGTCCCTGTAAAAAAAAAAAAAGAATAATTTTCTATTTGATATTGTAAGTGGCAGTAGGGGTGAAAGAAAACCAGAGCTGGGCAGTAAAGTTGTATAAGCAGAATTTATTTAGGACTATTGCACTAGAGGAAGAGAGACCTCAGTAGAGAGCTGGGCTCAGTTTCAAATACAGCATGGGTAAGTGGGGACTTGTAGTCAAGGAGCAGTGTGGGAATCAGTGGATATAAAATTACAAATATTGATCGACTTACAACCTATGCAACTTATGACCATTCGACTTTATGACCACAACCGCTAGCCACGACTGCTCCGCGTCTGGCAGCGCAAGCGTTGCCCAGCTGGGTGTAGAACAACAGTGCGGACCAGCTTCCAGCAGCACTACCATCTCCGCGTGCACCATTTCAACTGTTATCCCAGACTCGGTACAGCAATTTGTGTTTTGTGTCTTGGATATTTTTCATCAAACCCCTCCTAAGATGTCTACCAAGAGGAAATTGTCTTTGCAAATATTAAACAGTGTTTTACTTAAACCTGACAAATGTAAAAATAAGAAACAAAATGGTGTAGAGATGATACAAATGGCATAAAATGAACAAAGAAAATTATGATATATAACAATAATGAAAGAAAATTACGATAAAATATGACTTAAAGATTTTTATAACATCACTTCACAGTACTGTACATATAGCCTACTCAACTTATGATCAAACCATGTTATGACTGGTCTGTCAGAACCAATCGTGGTCGGAAGTCGAGCACGAGCTGTATCAGGAGGAAACATCAGGGATAATGGGATTCTGGCTAAACTATTTTAATAAGATTTTTGCAGAAGGCAGGTCAAGCTAATCAGATACCAAAAATGGGGATGAGGAATTTTATCATATACTGAGGGTGGGGAGTTTTACTAAACTGATTTAGTAAGGTTTTTGCTAAAATTGGGTGACGCAAAGACAGACATTGAAGTCCCAACGTCAAGGCCAAAACTGAGAAGCATGTTTAAAGGAACCTAACTGAAGTGTCATCAAGGAGAGATTTTTTTTTTTGTTATGGGCTATGTGATTACTAATTGATATTGATAATTGCTTATCTCAAGCTCTTTCTGTGTTTGGTAAAGAGATACATAATAAAAAATCCATTAATTTTACTAACTTAAAAGAATTACAGAGGGAGAAGCAAGAAGTGATGAAAGAAAGCAACCTAACAGATGATGGAATAGCAGCCTTCCTTTCTCTTCTGTAGACACTACTTCAGGACTCGTGGAGCCATCCTGAAGATACCCCGCTACAGCATTTCCCAAATACTTCCTCTAAATGCCACTCCGAATCCCCAATTACAGCTTCTCCCCCAGGGTGTCACAGAATCCTTTAGTCATTAGCTACAAGGTAGTGACCCCTTTTTCTCCCTTGCCTTAAGGCTCTCTTGACTTCCTTGGAAGACTTAGTGAGAAAGGGGGGTGGGGTGAGGTCTGATATTTCAGAACAAAGCCTTTATGTCCAACTTGAAAACTTTTTTCTCTGTACTAAACTTGTAAGTGTTGCAATATCCTCTAGGAGGAAGTGACAAAGTAGTGCCCTTAACTCCTCTCTGCCCCTCACACACTTCTCCCTAGCAGGAGTAACTTGACTAACTGGTAAAGCTGACAAAGAGACTAAACACAGAAGCCCAGCCACCTTCTTTAGACACTTGAATTCTCTGCTTATCCATGTGGGTAGTCTCTTCCTTTGTGATGAAGAGGTCTAAAGCTTTGAAGAAGAGTTATTACTTTAAAAACAGGGCAGATTAGCAAAACTATTTGCCTGTAGACCCCACCCAGCTATGTTTCCTGTTCAGCTTTAGAAAGTAAAGGAACTTGATTTTAGAGGCAGGTTCAGGATGGTGACATAAGAGGGGGCGGAGTTTGTCCCCTCCCGAGAACACACTGAAAGTACACCTATATTTGGAAAAATTATTACTGAGAAGTAACTGAAGGACAATGAACAATTTAAGAACAAAGAAAAGAGAGACAGATACCATAGAGAAGACTGAGTGAACACTGGAGCTCTCCAGAATCTGAGGGAACCCATTAGGATCAGAAGGGCTTATGAGCACTATATACTACTACATTCCCCAACCATGGATAGTATGGGTGGGAGCTTTATTCATGTGCTCTGGCCAACCTACAGAGACACCATACTTCATCCCCAGTATGCTTCCTGATAATAACTCCAGCAGGAGCAAGAGGGTGCCTTAGCAGATGCACATGTCGCCCCCCCCCATATGAAACTTAGATTCAACAAGATATTGAAGCATATGTGCACCAGGCCACTGCTGCACATATACTCCACTGCCTCAGTTGGTGCAAAAGCAGTACCAGCATTGTTGCAGGCCCCCAAAACCAGACCAGGCTCCAGTGGCAGTCAACAAATCAAAGTGCATGCCTCACACACACAAGGACAGATCCACCTGACTCAGAGCATGTTAGCAAAGTGCCACAGTACATGGGAACTCATGGGGCTACTCTACAGCACAGACTCCATTCCCACAGGAGACAAATCAGTAGAGATCACCTGTGCACACATCAGGCAGCCACACCCAGATCAAGAGTAGAAATAGCAGGGTGCTGTGGCACACACCAAAAAAGCTGCTCCTCCTGGAATAGCAGGGGACGAAAGTGCACACAGACCAGGATGCCCTGCTGCAACTCCTGTCAGGGGATAGCCAGGACAACAGAGAGCTAAAAAACATGCGTATACACAGGCTGCCCTACCAGGCACATACTCCTGGACAAGTGGCACACCAGGCACCATGCACAGTGCCCTGACTACTGGTCTGGCCAATACCAACCAGCAAACAGTCTACACAAAGACCACTTCTATGGAAGGACACGTTTTCAAGATTGGGATAGATACTATTTTATCTAACAAATAGGAACAAATATGATAGAAAGTCAAACAAAATTAGTAAACAAAAATATATTTCCTAAGTGGAGAAGCAACATACACAAAAAACTCCCCAGAAATAAAACCCTAATGAAATGGAAATAACTAATTTGCTTGGTAAAAGATTCAGAATAACAGTAAAAAAATGTACAACAAACTTGAGTGCTGAACAGAGAAAATCCAAGAGAACCTCAACAAAGAAAATATAATAACCAATCAATTTTTAAAAATATGATAACTGAAATGAAAAACACACTAGAAGGAATTGACAGCAGGTTAGTTAATACAAAAAGAATGGATTAGTGACTTGGAAGCAGACTAGTGGAAATTAGCCAATCAGAACAACAACAACAAATAATTTTTAAAAAATGAAGATAGTATAAGGAACCTCTGGGACAACATCTATCACACTAACATTCAAATTGTAGGGATCCTAAAAGAAGAAGATAGAGAAAGAGGCAGAAAGTATATTTTTAAAAATAAAGTAATGACAAAATAAATAAATCAAAAACCAAAACAGACATTCAGGCCCAGGAAACAGAGTTTTAAACAAGATGAAACCATAGAGTTCAATTAAAATAACTAAAGTTAAAAATAAAGAGATAATCTTCAAAGCAGCAACAGAAAAACAAGAAAAATTCCATAAGGTTATCAGCTGATTTTTCACCAGCAACTTTACAGGCTAGAAGGAAGTGGCAGAAAATGTATAAAATGCTGAAAGAAATAAATGTATTACCTAGAATATGTTTCCCAGCAAGATTATCATTCAGAATTGCAGGAGAGCTAAAAAGTTTGCCATACCAAAATAAAAATATAAATAAAATATAGTTCATTACCATTAAATTGGGTTATAATATTTATTATAATATTAAAGGGCCTTTATGCAGAAAAGTATACATTATAATAAGAAATATAAAAATACAAGAAAAAAATATCACAGGTAAAGGCAAATATAGAATTACCACAGTGAATCAGCTACTTGAAAAGCTAGTATGAAAGCTAAAATACAAAAGTAGCAAAATTATAACTATAATAAACAAAGGACATACATAAAATATAACCTGAAAAACACAAGATGTGGAGGAAAAGTAAAAATGTAATGCTTTTAAAATTATTTGAATTTCAATGTCTATCAGTGTAAAATAGTCTGCTCTAGATATACATGCATATATAAACCTCATAATAACTACAAACCAAGTGAGAAAAAGTACACAAAAAAATGAGAAAAACTTAAAATACTAAAGAAAACCAGGAAAACAAAAGAAAATAGATCAGAGAACAGTGAAAACAACAAAAAAATTATCAAAATGGCAATAAATACAAACCTGTCAAGAATTATTTTAAGTGGATTAAATTCTCCAATCAGAACATAGCATAGTTGAAAGTATAAAAATGAAAGACATCTATATGCTGCCCACAATAGACTTCAGATGGAAGGACCCACAAAACTAAATGTGAAGGAATGAAAAGAAAAAATTCCATGCAAATAAAAATGAAAAGAAAGCTGGGATAGCAATATTGACTCACAAGACAAAATAGACTTTAAAACAAAACTGTAAAAATAAGTAAAGAATGACATTATATAATAGTAAAGGGACGGATTTAAGAAGAGGATATAACAATTGTAAATGTCTATGCACAAACATAAGAGTGACTAAATATATAAAACAAATATTGATGGATATAAATAGAGTGACAGTAGTAATAGTGGGGGATTTTAATACCTCAGTAACATTATTGAACAGATTATCCATACCAGAAATTAATGAAGAAATAATGGATTTAAATATTACAATTAGAGCTAGTTAACTTAATGGACATTAATAAAGCATTTCATTCAAAATTTGCAGAATACACATTTTGCAAAGTGCACATTAAACATTCTCTAAAATCATCACATATCAGGCCACAAAAAGTCTCAATAAATTCAAGAAGACTGAAATTACATCAAGCACTTTTTTCTGACAATGGAGTAAAACTAGAAATCAACTGTAAAACTGGAAAAAACATGGGGGCACAAAGAAAACATGGGGGCAGATAGAAGGTGACGGAGGATGATTTGACTTTGAGTGAGGGGTATGCAGCATAATCAAAGGTCAAAATAATCTGGAGATGTTTTCTCGGAACATATGTACCCTGATTTATCAATGTCACTGCATTAAAATTAATAAAAATAAGATTTAAAAAAACCTGGAAAAAACAAACAAAAAAACAACCCATGTGGAAACTAACCAAAATGCCACAAAACATCCAATAGATCAAAGAAGAAATAAAACAGAAAGTCCAAAATTACTAAGATTAATATAAATAAAAAGCACAACTTATCAAAGTTGATGAAATACTGCAAAAGAAGTTTTAAGATGAAAGTTAATATCTATAAAGGCCTACTTCAAGAAACAAACCAATAGACAACTTAACTTTGTACCTATAGAAACTAAAAAACGAATTTAAAAAACCTAAAGTAAGTTATAATGAAGGATATAATAAAATAAATATGTAAACAAAATAGAGTATAGAAAAGAAAACAATAGAAAAAAATCAATAAAATTAAAAGCTGGCTCTTTGAAGAGATAAACAAAATTTACAAACCTTGAACCAAAGTCATCAAGAAAAAAGAGAACCCCAATAGAAAAAATAAAAAATGAAAGAGAAAGAATTACAACTGATATCACAGAAACACAAAAGATAATTTATTTTTAACTTTTGCTATTTAATTACAATATATCTTGGTGTGGAACTCTGAGTTCACCTTGTTTGAAACTCTGTGTTTTCTGAACTTGAATGCCTGTATTTTTTTTCAGTCTTTATTTTTTAAAATATAGAGTACTTTTTTTCCCCTTTCTCTATTTTTCCTTCTTTCAAGATCCCTATAATTTGAATGTTAGTGTGCTAGATGTTGTACCAGAGGTTTCTTATAAGAACACTATGAACAATTATTTCCTGACAGATTGGACAACATAGGGAAAAAAATATAATGTTTAGAAACATGAAAACTCCCAAGAATGAATTAGGAAGAAATAGAAAATCTGAATAGAAAAATTACTAGCAATAGAATTGAAGCAATCATAAAAAGAAACTTTCAACAAACAAAAGTTCAGAAACTGATAGCACCACAAGTGAATTCTACCAAACATTTAAAGAATGAATATCTATCCTCAAACTAATCTAAAATATGAAAAGGGAGGAATACTTCCAACCTCATTCTACAGGCCAGCACTACTTTGGTAATAATACTAAATAAAGTACTACCAAAAAATAAAAAATAATAAAGTAAAACTTTTAGGCCAATTTACCTGATAAACATAAATGCATAAATCCTCAACAAAATATTAGCAAACCAAATTCAGCAATACATTTTAAAATCATACTCGGTGATAAAGTAGGATTGATTTCTAGAATGGAAGGTTGGTTCAGTACCCACAAATCAATGTTATACCACATAAACAAAACAAAGAATAAAAATAATATGATCATATTAATAGATGCAGAAAAAGCTCCCCCCCTTTTATTGCCTATAGTAGGGTAATATTGATTAATAAAATTATATAAGTTTCAGGACTACACTTTAATACTTTATAATCACAGAAAAAGCATTTGACAAAATAAGCATTTACTTATGATTAAAAAACTCTCAGCAAAATAAGACTAAAAGAAACATCTCAACATAATAAAGGCCATATATGAAAAATCCAGAGCTAACATTATACTCAATGCAGAAAAGCAAAAAGTATTTTCCTTAAAATCTAGAACAAGGCAAAGTTATCCACCTTTACCACTTTTATTCAACAGAGTATTGAAAGTCAGCCATAGCAATCAGGCAAGAAAAAAAAGTAATCAAAATTGGAAAGGAATAAGTAAAACTAGCATTGTTCACAGATGACTCTCTTTCTTTCTCTCTCTCTTTCTCTTTCTCTCTCTCTCTCTCTCTCTCTCTCTATATATATATATATATATATATACACAAACATATATATATAAAACTTCAGGTCTCTACCAAGAAATGATTAGAATGATGAATTAACTGAAGTATCAGAATACAAAATTAATATAAAGAAATCTGTCTCACTTCTATACATTAATAACAAAAATAAAAAATTGAGTAAACAATCTTATTTTTAAAAATGTTTTTAATATTTTATTTAGAAGATTAAATTAAAGAGATGGCATTGATCCATAAGTGTACATAGGTTTCAGGTAAACATTTTCATAGCATTTGAAGTGATGATTATGTTGTATACCCACCACCCAAAGTCAAATCATTTTCTGTCACCTTATATTTGTCTGTCTTTACACTCTTTCCTACACCTTCCCTACATCCCCGTCCCCCTGGTAACCACTTTATTTTTATTTATGTCCATGAGTCTCAGTTTTATATCTCACCTATGTGTGAAATCATAGAGTTCTTAACATTTTCTGATTTACTTATTTCACTCAGGTGAATGTTCTCAAGGTCCATCTACAGTGTTGTAAATGGCACTATGCCATTACTTATGGCTGAGTAGTATTCCCTTGTATATATGTACCACATCTTCTTTATCCAATCCTCTATTGAAGGATACCTTGGTTGTTTTCATGTCTTGGCCACTGTGAATAATGTTGCATTGAACATAGGGGTGCATGTGTCTTTACATACCAATGCTTTTGAATTTTCGGGGTAGATACCCAGTAGAGGGATTGCTGGGTCATATGGTAGTTCTATTATGAGATATTTGAAGAACCACCATATTTTCTTCCATAACAGTGTTACCAGTTTACATTCCACCAACAGGGAATGAGGGTTCCTTTTTCTCCACAGCCTCTTTAACACTTGTTATTACCTGTCCTATTGATAATAGCCAATCTAACAGGTGTGAGGTGATATCTCATTATAGTTTTAATTTGCATTTCTCTAACAGCTAGTGAAGAGCATTTTCTCATATATCTGTTGGCCATTTGTATGTTTTCTTGGAAAAAATGTCTGTTCAGGTTTTCTTCTCATTCTTTAATTGGAGAGTTTGCTTGTTTATTGCTGAATTTTGTGAGTTCTTTATATATTTTAGATATTAACCCCTTAGAGAAGCTGTTGTTTGTAAATATCATCTTACATTTGGTTGGTTGCCTTTTGTTTTGCTGTCAGTTTCTTTTGATGTACAGAAGCTTTTTATTTTGATATAGTCTTATTCATTTATTGTTGCCTTTACTTCCTTACCTTTGGGAGCAAATTCATAATTTGATCTCTGTGGCCAAAGTCCAGAAGTTTAGTGCCTAGGTTCATTTCTATGTAATTTAATTGTTCAGATCTTATATTTAAGTTTTATTTTATTAATTTTTGTGTGTAGGAACAGAGTGCAGTCAAGTTTTATTCTTTTGCTTATGGCTTTCCCATTTTCCCAGTACCATTTATTAAGAGCTTTTCTTTCCTCTGTTGTGTGTTTTGGCTTCTTTGTCAAATATTATATGTCTACATATGTGTAGCTTTATTTCTGTGCTCTCAGTTTTGTTCCATTGGTCTGTATGTTTGTTTTTCTGCCAATATCATGCTGTTTTGATTATCATGGGTCTATAGTATAATTTAACGTCAGGTAGTGTGATATCTACAGCTTCATTTTTATTTTTTAAGATTGCTTCAGCTATTCAAGGTTTTTTTTTAAAGGAACAAATTACTTTAATATTAAGTGAAGTATATTGTGAATTACAGAAGTAATTCACATGGTATCTACTTTTGTATTTTGTTAGTTACATGATAACTATTTAGTATGGTGCAGCTGAAGTACTAAGAGTTAAATCAGAAAAATTGTCTTCATTACAAATACATTTTCAAATATTTTAACATAAAACTAAATGAAAGTATGACATTGATCAATACATGTACATAGGTTTTAAGCAAACACCTCTATAGCATATAAACTGTTGAATATGTCATTACACATCACCTAAAATCAAATCATATTCTGTCACTGTGTATTTACTCGTCTTTATGTCATCCTCCTCCTTTAGAACTTGATCACCACATAACTTAAACTATTTCTAAGAGTCTCAGTTTTATAAGTTACCTATTTGTGAAATAATATTATTCTTAGCTTATGCTGATTTACATATATCTCTCAGCGAAATGTTCTCAAGTTTCATCTATGTTGTCGTAAATGCCAATAATTCATCATTTTTCATGGCAGAGTAGTATTCCACTGTGTATATGTAACACATCTTTTTCATCCATTCATCTATGGATGAACACTATGGTAGATACCTTCTCCTGGCCTGTCTGAGTAACTCTGCATTGAACATGTGAATGCATATATCTTTATATACCACTGTTTTGAAGTTAATGGGTTAAATACCCAGTTGAGAGATTGCTGAATAACATGATAGGTCTAGTCTTACATTTTTTTACACATAAATTTTTATTAATTTTAATGGGGTGACATCAATAAATCAGGGTACATATATTCAAAGAAAACATGTCCAGGTTATCTTGTCATTCAATTATGTTGCCTACCCATCACCCAAAGTCAGATTGTCCTCTGTCACCTTCTATCTAGTTTTCTTTGTGCCCCTCCTCCTCTCACTCCCCCTTACCCTCCTTCCCTCCCCCCCATAACCACCACACTCTTGTCCATGTCTCTTAGTCTCATTTTTATGTCCCACCAATGTATGGAATCATACAGTTCTTGTTTTTTTCTGATTTACTTATTTCACTCTGTATAATGTTATCAAGATCCCACCATTTTGTTGTAAATGATCCAATGTCATCATTTCTTTTTTTTATTAAATTTAATGCAGTGACATTGATAAATCAGGGTACATATGTTGAGAGAAAACATCTCTAGATTATTTTGACATTTGATTGTGCTGTATACCCCTCCCCCAAAGTTAAATCGTCTTCTGTCACCTTCTATCTGGTTTTCTTTGTGCCCCTCCCCTCCCCCAACCCCTATCTCCTTCTTCACCCCATCCCCCCTCCCCCCACCCCCACCCCTGTTGCCATCACATTCGTGTTCATGACTCTGAGTCTCATTTTTATGTCCCTTCTATGTATGGATTCATATAGTTCTTAGTTTTTTTCTGATTTACTTATTTCACTCCGTATAATATTATCAAGGTCCATCCATGTTATTGTAAATGATCCAATGTCATCATTTCTTATGGCTGAGTAGTATACCATAGTGTATATGTGCCACATCTTTTTTATCCGGTCTTTATATATATATATATATATATATATATATATAGAGAGAGAGAGAGAGAGAGAGAGAGAATATATATATTTAATATATATAGTATATATAGAGTATATATTATATATAGAGTATATATAGTATATATATGTTTTATATATATAGTATATATAGAGAGTATATATATATATATATATATATATATTTTTTTTTTTTACTGTGATTAAAGCCTTTAAGCAAACTCTTGGCCAATACAACAAGAATCCATAACAGAGTAGTGTCCTTAACATGTTCACCAAGTCCAAGTTGGCCCCAACACCATTCCAAATCCCTGTGAATGCAACCCAACCCCAGTTCAGTCCATTAGGAGCTATCACAAGGAGCAGGAATCCAGAATAAGTCCACATCCAGGAAAAGTCTGCATGGCACTGGAATTGTTGTCACAATTCTATACTTTGCAGCTCACATCCAAGTGCCAATGACTGCTGCTTCTAGCTGGTAATGATTCAGGTAGACTGGAAAAGCCACCTGCAGCATGTGTAGAGATGGAACCTCTGTTCTCCTCAGCCTGGAGAGATGAGACCAGGGTGCTTTTCCCTGGAGCTCTGCAACTGTGACGTGGTAAAGAGAACCTTGGGATATGCTAAGCTGGGTGGCAAAGGTAAATTCACAATAGAAGTTGGCAAAAGGGGGAGAGAGAGCTCTAAATTAGGAGTAGGTCCCAACCTGAAATATGAGAGGTAGGAGGAATAAAGGAAACACTATATATTGAACAAAGCAGCAGAAAATATGACTATCAACACCCACAACAGAGATCTTTGAGGGAAGAATAAAAAAACTGACTATTCAGGCAAGACAGAGTTAAGTGGCCCTTGTGCAAATGAGATCAGTTTACCTGCTTCTTGGAATAAATACCCTAGGCTCGTCCACAGTGTCATAGATGGGGCCAACGGCCCTGGGCACCTTCAGCCTTCAGTGGCAAACCCCAGCATTCTGGGCAAGGTTAGGTCATAGGTGTCTGGAGCAGGGCTGGAAGAGACTGAACCCTCCCTTAGAGGAGCAAGGGGGAGGCCTACCTTCCAGTGTCCCTTTTCCACACAGCAAAAACATGTAAGCCTGGCAGGCTTTAGCTCAATGACCTTCCTTTTTATTATTGAAGCAGGAACCAGGTCGATTCCTATGAGACTTCTTTGGGGCCTTTAAGGACATATCCTAAAAGCTGGTAATTCACCTGATCTCTATTGGGCTTTTCCTGCCTCTTGGTACCTTAAAGGCTCAGAAGATCTTGCTGAGGGGTTTGAGGATCCCCATCTGCCTATATAAACCTTTTCCATATATCTGGAGCTATTTGGAAAAAGACAAAACAGTGTTATTAGCTGGATCAAATAAAAGAAGGTAGAAGTTTGCAGGAGAAGATTTGGCGTCTTCTGTTCATCAGCATTCAAAAGAAACTTAAAATTTTTTAAGTAAAAAGCATGATATGGTAGACCCATAGGAGTTCCAGGATATAACTCCCCCCTTTTAATTTTTTTAAAAAATTGACCTTAAAATATTTTCTGGGTACACTTTTATAATACCTTGACTTTAACTATTGTAAGAGATACCCATAATTCGAAAGGTTTGACAAAATACAGTAAATGCTTTTGCTACATATGCAGGAGCATTGTCAGTTTAACCAGTTTAGGAAATCCAATAATAGAAAACTGCATACAGACAATGAGCTATAACATGCTTAGCAGCCTCTCCTGTTCTGACAGAGGTTACTATAAATCCAGAATAGGTATCCACTGTAATGTGGACATAGGACTGTTTGCCAAATGAAGGTATATGAGTAACATCCATTTGCCGAAGTTGTCCTGGCAGGAGTCCTTGAGGGTTAACTCCAAATGAAGGGACAAATTGTAGTATAGGACCACTTGGACAGGATTTACCAATCTGCCACGCTGCTTCCCGAGAAAGTTGAAACTGTCTACATAGGGCTGCAGCGTTCTGGTGATGAATAGTATGAGACTGAATTGCTTGATCTGTCATGGTTGCTCCAAATAATTTTCTTTTGGGTAGCTTGATCAACAAGGGCATTCCCTTGTGCTAAAGCTCCAGGGAGCATGGAGTGAGCTCGAGTATGTCCTATAAAACATGGAGCTCTATGTTGACATACAAGTCTTCGAAGAAGGAGAAACTACTGAAATAGTTCATTGGCAGTTGTCCCTAAAACAGCAGTCTTTATAGTGGAAACAACCATAAGTAAATATTTGCTGTTCGTATATAGATTAAAGGAGGAATATGGAGAATGCTGAAAAGCCATGTAATGGCATATATTTCTAGTCTTTTAGCTGATTTAAAGTTGACTGTTTCAGTATAAAGTTGTCCATTGATTTGCAAAAGCGATTTGTCATTTAGTGGAAGTTTCCCGGAGCCATTGTTGTTGATCCTTTGAAAAAAGGAACAACAATAATTTTGAGGCTCAAAACCTATAAGCTGTAAGGGTCTCAATGCCCCTTGATAATCAAGGAGGCAACAAGATAAAAATATGGAAGTGTATTCCATGGGTTAATAGATGGTTCAATGTGCCCAAGCTGTAGCTGCTCTTGTACCAATCAAGCAGCTGCCCTAAGTTTCTCCTGAGAAAGGGGCCATTGGTCTACCCATACAGGATTATCTGATTTCCAAGAAATTGGGTCTGCACAATGTATTATTGGGGTAGCAGGAGCTACCAAGGCCCCTATGCTAAATTTTGATGTCCTAATCCACACCTTCTGGTATTGAGTGCCATTTCTATGGGGGTGAGAATTCCTTGTTGTTCTTTCCCTAGTCCCTTAGTGGGCAAAAATCCCTGATCAAGCATCTGAGTACTGACTAAACCATTAGAACTGATAAGCAACGCTCCTGTGTTTCTCAAAACATCTCTACCCCACAAATTAACGGTCATCCAGGGAGCGCATGAGGCTTAAAAAATCCAGAATGACCTTCTTAATCTTCCCAATGTAAAAAACTAGAACTTTGTTGAGGGGATTTACTCTGCCCTATACCTTGTAATTCTGTGGCTGCTGCATGAGTGGGCCAGGAAGGAGGCCAATGTAGCTTAGCAATAACAGATACATCAGCTCCAGTATCTAAAAGTCCTTTAAATTTATGCCCTTGTATTGCTAGTTCCATTTCAGGGTGTTCCTGACCTATTTTTTTTAAATGCAATTGGCAAAGTCAGAAGAGCCAATCGCCAATTTTCTTGGGGCCCCTTTTGGAGGATGTGGCCCGAGAAGCAGAATTAGCATCCTTATACTATTCTTCTAACTGCCTGAATTAACCCTGAGAGAAATTCTTTTTTATTTGATTAATTTTAATGGGGTGACATTGATAAATCAGGGTACATATGATCAGAGAAAACAGCTCTGATCATAGGTTATTTTGCCATTTGCTTTTGCTGCATTGCCATCACCCAAAGTCCAATTATCTTTTGTCACCTTCTAACTGGTTTTCTTTGTGCCCCTCCCCTCCCCCATCCCCCTTCCTCTCCTCCCCCCCACCCTGTAACCCCCACCAGGGGTCCCCAAACTTTTTACACAGGGGGCCAGTTCACTGTCCCTCAGACCGTTGGAGGGCTGCCACATACAATGCTTCTCTCACTGACCACCATTGAAAGAGATGCCCCTTCTGGAAGTGCGGTGGGGGGCCGGATAAATGGCCTCAGGGGGCCGCATGTGGCCCGCAGGCCGTAGTTTGGGGATGCCTACGCCCACACTCTTGTCCATGTCTCTGAGTCTCATTTTTATGTCCCACCTATGTATGGAATCAATAGTTCTTACTTTCTTCTGATTTACTTACTTCACTCAGTATAATGTTATCAAGGTTCATCCATGTTGTTGTAAATGATCCTATGTCATCATTTCTTATGGCTGAGTAGTATTCCATAGTATATATGCACCAAAGCTTTTTAATCCACTCGTCCTCTGATAAACACTTGGGCTGTTTCCAGATCTTCACTATTGTGAACAATGAACAATGCTGCCACAAACATGGGGGTGCATTTCTCTTTTTGGAGCCATTCTATGGTGTTCTTGGGGTATATTCCTAAAAGTGGGATAGCTGGGTCAAAAGGCAGTTCAATTTTCAGATTTTTGAGGAATCTCCATACTGTTTTTCACAGTGGCTGCACCAGTCTGCATTCCCACTAGCAGTGCAGGAGGGCTCCCTTTTCTCCACATCCTCGCCAGCACTTATTCTGTGTTGTTTTGTTGATGAGTGCCATTCTGACTGGTGTGAGGTGATATCTCATTGTGGTTTTAATTTGCATTTCTCTAATGATTAGTGATGTTGAGCATTTTTTCATATGCTTATTGGCCATCTGTATGTCCTCTTTGGAGAAGTGTCTATTCATTTCTTTTGCCCAGTTTTGGATTGGATTTTTGTCTCCTGGTATTAAGTTTTACAAGTTCTTTATAAATCTTGGTTATTAACCCCTTATCAGACGCATTGTCAAATATATTCTCCCATTGTGTAGTTTGTCTTTTTATTCTGTTCTTATTGTCTTTAGCTGTGCAGAAGCCCTTTATTAATAGTTTGATATAGTCCCATTTGTTTATTCTGTCTTTTATTTCACTTGCCTGTGGAGACAAATCGGCAAATATATTGCTGCGAGAATTGTCAGAGAGCTTACCGCCTATGTTTTCTTCTAAGATGCTTATGGTTTCATGGCTTACATTCAGGTCTTTTATCCATTTTGAGTTTATTTTTGTGAATCGTGTAAGTTGGTGGTCTAGTTTCACTTTTCTGCAGGTAGCTTTCCAATTTTCCCAACACCATTTGTTGAAGAGGCTTTCTTTACTCCAATGTATGCTCTTACCTCCTTTGTCAAATATCAGTTGTCCATAAAGGTGTGGGTTTATTTCTGGCGTCTCAGTTTTGTTCCATTAATCTATATGCCTGTTCTTATGTCAGTACCAGGCTGTTTTGAGTACAATGGCCTTGTAGTATAACTTGATATCTGGAAGTGTGATACCTCCAACTTTATTCTTCCTTTTCAGGATTGCTGAGGCTATTCGTATTCTCTTTTGGTTCCATATTAATTTTTGGAATATGTGTTGTATATCTTTGAAGCAAGTCATTGGTATTTTAATTGGTATTGCATTGAATTTATAAATTGCTTTGGGTAATATAGACATTTTAATGATGTTTATTCTTCCTAACCATGAGCATGGTATATGCTTCCACTTGTTTGTATCTTCCCTGATTTCTTTTATCAATGTTTTATAATTTTCCGAGTACAAATCTTTAATCTCCCTGGTTAAATTTATTCCTAGGTCCTTTATTATTTTGGTTGCAATGGTAAAGGGGATTGATTCTTTAATTTTTCTTTCTGACAGTTCATTGTTAGTGTATAAAAAAGATGCCTTTGATTTCTGAGTATTAATTTTATATCCTGCCACTTTGCTGAATTCATTTATCAGGTCTAGTAGTTTTTTGACTGCGATTTTAGGGTTTTCTATATACAGTATCATGTCATCTGCAAATAATAATAGTTTTACTTCTTCTTTTCCAATTGGGATGCCTTTTATTTCTTCTTCTTGTCTGATTGCTGTGGCTAGGACTTCCAGAAGTATGTTGAATAAGAGTGGTGAAAGAGGGCACCCCTGCCTTGTTTCTGATCTTAAGGGGATTGCATTTAATTTTTGCCCATTGCATATAATGTTGGCTGTGGGTTTGTCATATCATGTTGAGGTATGTTCCCTGTATTCCCACTTTGCTGAGATTTCTGATCATGAATGGGTGCTGGATTTTATCAAATGCTTTTTCTGCATCTATTGAAATTATCATATGGTTTTCTCCTTCCTTTTGTTTATATGATAAATCACGTTGATTGATTTGCGAATATTGTACCAGCCTTGCCTCCCAAGAATAAATTGCACTTGATCCTGGTATATGATTTTTTTTCATATATTGCGGGATCTGGTTTGCTAATATTATGTTGAGGATTTTAGCATCTAAATTTATCAGGGATATTGGCTTATAATTTTCTTTCTTTGTGTTGTCTTTGCCTGGTTTTGGAATCAGAATTATGCTCGCCTCATAAAAGGAGCTTGGAAGTCTTCCTTCCTTTTGAATTTTTTGAAATAGCTTGAGAAGGATAGGAGTTAGTTCTTTGAATATTTGGTAGAATTCACTTGTGAAGCCATCAGGCCCAGGACATTTCTTTTTTGGGAGCTTTTTGATAAATGTTTCAATCTCATTTGTTGTAATTGGTCTGTTTAGGTTTTCTGATTCTTCCAGATTGATTTTTTGAAAGATTATATGTTTCAAGGAAATTGTCCATTTCATCTAGGTTGTCTAGTTTTTTGGCGTACAGTTCTTCATAGTATTTTCTTACAATATTTTGTATTTCTGTTGTGTCAGTTGTTATTTCTTCACTCTCGTTTCTAATTTTATTTATTTGAGTCCTCTCTCTTTTTTTCTTGGTGAGTCTGGTTAAAGGTTCATAGATCCTGTTTACCTTTTCAAAGAACCAGCTCCTGGTTTCATTGATCCTCTGTATTGTTTCTTTAGCCTCTATGTCATTTATTTCTGCTCTGATCTCTATTATTTATTTCCTTCTACTAGCTCTGGCCTTTACTTGCTGTTTTTTTTTCTAGTTCTTTTAGATGTAGGGTCAAGTTGTTTATTTGAGCTTTTTCTAGCTTCTTGAAGTATGCCTGTAATGCTATGAACTTCCCTCTCAAGACTGCTTTTGCTGTGTCCCATAAATTTTGAGTTGATGTATGCTCATTATTGTTCATTTATAGAAATTTTTTAATTTCTTTTTTGATCTCATTGTCTACCCATTCGTTATTTAATAACGTGCTGTTTAGTTTCCAAGTGTTTGAGTATTTTCCAGTTTTTCTGTTGTGGTTAATTTCTAGTTTTATGCCAGTGTGATCAGAGAAAGTGCTCGATATGATTTCAATCTTTTTAAATTTGTTGAGACCACTTTTGTGCCCTAACTTGTGGTCTATTCTAGAGAATGTACCATAAGCACTTGAAAAGAATGTATATTCTGCTGCTTTAGGGTGGAAGGTTCTGAAGATATCTATTAAATCGAGTTGATCTAGTATGTCCTTTAAGTCTGCTGATTCTTTGTTAATTTTCTTTCTTGAGGATCTATCTAGTGATGTTAGTGGGGCATTGAAATCCCCTACTATTATAGTATTGCTATTGATCTCGCCTTTTAAATCCATCAAAGTCTGCTTTATATATTTAGGTGCATAGATATTTAGGTGCATAGATATTTATAATGGTTATATCTTCCTGTTGGATTGCTCTCTTTATCATTATGTAGTGACTTTTTTATCTTTTACTATAGTCTTTGTTTTAAAGTCCATTTTTTCTGATATAAGTATTGCTATCCCAGCTTCTTTTTAATTTCCATGTGCGTGAAATATTTTTTTCCGTCCATTTATCTTCAGTCTATGTGCATCTTTTTTTTAAGGTGTGTGTCTTGTAGACAGCATATGTATGGGTCCTCTTTTCTTATCCACGCAGCTACCCTATGTCTTTTGATTGAATCATTTAATCCATTTACATTTAAGGTTATTATTGATATGTAATTGTTTATTACCATTTTATTCTTTAAAATTGTATTCCTCTTTTGCTATATTCTTTTTCTCCTTTGATCTGTTTACAACAGGCCCCTTAGCATTTCTTGTAGCCTTGGTTTTGTTGTAGTGGATTCCTTGAGTATTTTTTTCTTTTGTCTGGAATGCTTTATATTTCTCCTTCAATTTTAAATGATAGCCTTGCTGGATAAAGTAGTCTTGGTTGTAGGCTCTTGTTCTCCATTACTTTGAATATTTCTTGACATTCCCTCTGGCCTCAAGTGTTTCTGTTGAAAAGTCAGAAGTCATCCTTATGGGGGCTCCTTTGTAGGTGATAGTCATTTTTACTCTAGCAGCTTTTAATATTTTCTCTTTATCACTTAGCTTTGGTATTTTAATTATGATGTGTCTTGGTGTTGATTTCTATGGGTTTCTCTTTAATGGAGTTCTCTGTGTTTCCTGAACATGTGAAATGTTTTCCTGCCTTAATTCAGGGAAGTTTTCAGCTTTGATATGCTTATACAATGTCTCTATCCCTTGTTCTTTCTCTTCTTCTTCAGGAACCCCTATGATGAGGATGTTATTTCTCTTCATGTTGTCACAGAGCTCTCTTAGAGTTTCCTCAGACTTTTTGATTCTCTTTTCTTTTTTCTGCTCTGCTTCCTTGCCTTTATTTATTGTGTCCTCTAACTCACTGATTCGATTCTCAGCTTCATCCATCCTGCTTTTAATTCCTTCCATTGTGTTCTTCATTTCTGATATTGTATTTGTCATTTCTGACTGATTCTTTTTTATTATTTCAATGTCCATTTTTATATCTGCTATCTTTTTATTTAGGTGTTCCTAATGACCATCTATTGTTGCTCTAATATCTTTGAGTATCCTAAATATCATTATTTTAAACTCTGCATCTGGTAATTTGGTTATATTTGTTTCATACACGTTTTTTGGGGGGGATTTTTTTTTGACTCATTTGTGTTGCATTTTGCTGCCTTCTCATCTTCTCTGTGTAAAAGAAGGTCTTGGCCACTGGAGTCTACTGGGTATGGCCTCTGTTCCCTAGGTGTGGTCTGTCTCCAGGCCACCCCCCTCTCTGCTGTTGCTGCCTAGGGCGTTTGGGTTTGGGCATTGCTGGTGCTTTCTCACTGGGCCTGTTGCTGTGGTTTTCACCTCTCCTTCACGGGGTGGCTGTCATCACATGCTCCGGTGTACAAGCCTTGGTGGCCTTGGCCTTTACCCCGCCCCCGTGGGTGGCATTATGCTCGGCCCTGAGGGCAGTGGCAAGCACCTTTGCTCAGCTGTGAGTCTCCACCTGTTTCCAGGCTTCTGTCTCGCCCTTGCAGGAGGCGCTCGCTCGTGGGACGGCTGCAAGCCTTGGCTCTACAGGCCAGGCAGGACTTGCATGCCCACACTCAATAGCAGGTCTCTGCCTGTTCTGGGCTTTTGGCTCCACCCTCGTTTAAGGATTCGGCTCCCAAGTCAGGCCAGAAGCCTCGTTTTTGTGGGTGGGGCAAGGCTGTGCTCCTGCGCCCTTGCTCAAGGTCCAGTCTCCACCTCTCCAGGGTTTCTTTTTTTTCTCCTGCAAGCTGGATTACAGATGGTCCACAGCTGGGCTTGACCACTTTTGCACATCCCCTCCTCCCCAGCCTTGCAAGACTAAGCTCACATCTGAAACCAGTGGTGGCCACCCGGCTTCCGCCCTTGCCGACAGAACCGCACTTCCACGCCCCACCACTGCCCGCCCTCCAGCGAGCCCTCAGCTGTGTGGGTGTGGGTGCTGCAGCTCAGACCCTAAGACTAACTACTGTAGTCCCAAAAGCTTCCTCATTCTAAGCCACTCTACTCTGAGTGCCTCAGGAGAGCTTGTTTGGCTGGCGTCCTGCTTCCCTTTGCTGGTATTGCTGTTTCCAGGGGAAATATTTACTTCAGATTTGGGGTGTGACTCATCCCAGGGGTTAGGGTGGCTGTCTCCCAAAATGATTCTCCATGTGCCTCCTAGATTACACTCTGATCCTGCTACTCCAGTCCTCTCCTCTCCCCCCATTCCCTGGAGCCCCAGGTGAGTGGTTGTGAGAGAGGTTTTCTGTGTGGTCCCTTTAAGAAGAATCCTGGGTCTGAGAAATCAGTCTCTTTCTCACAAACATTATCCTGTCTTGTTTCCAGCTAAATACTATCCATACACCTCTTCTAGATTCTGGGGCTGCAGGCTAGGGCTTTGTTCCTGGGGCTCAGGACCTTCCCCCCTCTGCTAAACTCACTTCCTGCCACGTGAGTCTCTCCCAGCTGCTGTTCACTCTGGGGACCTGGGCAGCCCTCTCCGCATTTCCGTTTTTCCTACCAGTCTCGGTGTGGCTTCTTCAGTGTTCCTTGGTTGAAGAGTCCTCTTAGTTTAGTCCAAAGTTGGTTTTTCCAGATGATAGTTCTTAAAATTAGTTTGTAATCCACTTTGGTTCTGGGAGGTGGGAGTTGGTACATCTGCCTACTCCATCGCCATCTTGTCTTCTCTTATTCAAGGTTTTTTTATTTTTTAAATTTTTTAATTTTTTTTGTTTTTTGTATTTTTCTGAAGCTGAAAACGGGGAGGCAGTCAGACAGACTCCCGCATGCGCCTGATGGGGACCCACCCGGCATGCCCACCAGGGGGCGACCCTTTGCCCATCAGGGATGTTGCTCTGTTGTGACCAGAGCCACACTAGCACCTGAGGCAGAGGTCATGGAGCCTACCCCAGTGCCCGGGCCATCTTTGCTTCAATGGAGCCTTGGCTGCAGGAGGGGAAGACAGAGACAGAGAGGAAAGAGAGGGGGAGGGGTGGAGAAGCACATGGGCGCTTCTCCTGTGTGCCCCGGCCAGGAATTGAACCCGTGACTTCCACACACCAGGCCGATGCTCTACCACTGAGCCAACCGGCCAGGGCCTTATTCAAGGTTTTTATGGTTCCATACAAACTAGGTGACTTTTGTTATATTTCTTTAAAAAATGACATAGAGATTTTAATGGGGAATTAATTAAATTTTTATATTGTTTTGGGCAATATAGCCTTTTTAGTTATATTGATTCTTTCAATCCATGGACATAGAATATTTTTTTAATTTTGTCTTTTTCAATTTTTTTCAATAATGCTTTGTAGTTTTCAGTATATAGGTCCTTCATAACCTTTGTTAAGTTTATTCCTAAGTATTTTATTTATTTATTTTTGCAGATGTAAAAGAAATTGGGGTTTTTGTTGAGTTTTTTTTTCTGAAGTTTTATCATTGGTGATAGAAAAACAATGGATTTTGTATATTGATTTTTTATCCTGTGACTTTACTATATGGATTTATCATTTTTGTTTGTTTTTCAGTGGAGTCTTTGGGGTTCTCTGTATAAAATATCATGTCATATGCAAAAAGTAATATCTTTACTTCTTTCCTGATATGAATGCCTTTTATTTCTTTCTCTTGCCTGATTGCTCTGGCTAAAACTTCCAGAACTATGTTAAATAAGAAAAGAGAGTGGGCAGTCTCATCTTATTTCTGATATTTCTGATTTTAGAGCAGTGATAGTCAACCTGGACCCTACCTCCCACTAGTGGGTGTTCCAGCTTTCATGATGGGCGGTAGCGGAGCAACCAAAGTATAAATAAAAAGATAGATTTAACTATAATAAGTTGTTTTATAAAGATTTATTCTGTCAAACACCGAAAATCCAACATAAAGTACTTGGTAAGTAATTATTATTATATGCTTTAACTTGCTGTAACTCTGCTTTATAAATTTTATAAAATAAAGTTACTTCCCTACTTTATAAACCACCATTACTGTGGAACTGGTGGGTGGTTAGAAAATTTTACTACTAATGGAGATACAAAAGTGGGTGGTAGGTATAAAAAGGTTGACTACTCCTGTTTTAGAGGAAAAGCCTTCATTTTTTTTTTTTTTTTTTTTTTTTTTACCATTTAGTATCATATTAGCTGAAGGTTTGTTATATATGGCCTTTATTATGTTGAGATACTTTTCTTCTATACCCATTGTATTAAGTGTTTTAAACATAAATGGATGTTGTATCTTACCAAATGCCTTTTCTGCATCTATTAATAGAATCATATGATTTTTGTTCTTTGTTTTGTTGATGTGGTGTATTAGGTCAATAGATTTTTGTATGGTTTTTATTTATTTATTTATTTACTTTTTTTTTTTTTTCTGAAGCTGGAAATGGGGAGAGACAGTCGGACAGACTCCTGCATGCACCCGACCGGGATCCACCTGGCACGCCCACCAGGGGCGACGCTCTGCCCACCAGGGGGCGATGCTCTGCCCCTCCGGGGCGTCGCTCTGCTGCGACCAGAGCCACTCTAGCACCTGGGGCAGAGGCCAAGGAGCCATCCCCAGCGCCCGGGCCATCTTTGCTCCAATGAAGCCATGGCTGCGGGAGGGGAAGAGAGAGACAGAGAGGAAGGAGGGGGGGTGGAGAAGCAAAAGGGCGCTTCTCCTATGTGCCCTGGCCGGGAACCGAACCCGGGTCCCCCGCACGCCAGGCCGACGCTCTACCGCTGAGCCAACCAGCCAGGGCAGTTTTTGTATGTTGAACCATCCATGTGCTCCTGGATTGAATCCCACTTGATCATGATATATTATTTTTTAATGTATTGTTGTAATCAATTTGCTAGATATTTTTGGATTTTTGCATCTGTATTCATTAAAGATATTGGTCTGTAGTTTTTTCTTTTTTGTGTTGTTTTTGCCAGGTTTTGAATCAGGGGTATGTTGGCCTCACAAAACATGTTAGAGATGATTACTTCTTCAGTTTCTTGGAAGATTCTGAGAAGGATAGGTAACAAATCTTTTTTAAATGTCTTGTAGAATTTAAAGTGTAGTCATCTCTTCCAGGACTTTAATTTCGGGGAAGGGTTTTGATAGTTGTTTCTATTTCCTCCTTGCTTATAGGTCTATTTAGGTTTTCTATTTCTTTGTCACTCAGTCTAGAATGATTGTTCTAGAAACATACCCATTTTTTCTAGATTGCTTAATTTTGTGGCTTATAATCTTTCATAGTTTTTTAGTGTGAGCCTTTGTATACTTTTGATGTCTGTGGTAATTTCTTCTCTTTCATTTTGGAGTTTTTTTTTATGAGTTCTTTTTCTGTTTTTTTTTTAGTGAGTCTAGGCAGGGGTATGTCAATTTCATTTATCTTTTTAAAGAACCAGCTCTTTGTTGTATTAATTTTTTTCTGTAGTTTTTTGGTTCTCAATTTTATTTAGTTCTGCCCTAATTTTTACTATTTTTTTTCTGCAAACTTTGGGTTGCCTTTGTTCTTCTCTCTTTTTAAAATTGATTTAAATTTATTGTGTTTACATAGATTCTAGTGTCACCCCGAAAGCACCCCCCTTTCCAGTATTTCCCTCAATATTGCCCTTGCCCCTCTTCCAGTAGTGCCCTAAATGCTTCCCTTTAGGTTTATCCCATCCTATCTTCCACTTTCCCTCTGTCCTCTTTTTCTCTGGTCCCTTTGATCCCTCCTCTGTCTCAATTCCATTCCTCAGTTCACATTGTTCATTGGATTCCTCAAATGAGTGAGGTCATAAGATATATATTTTTTTCTTTGCCTGGCTTATTTCACTTAACATAACAGTTTCCAGGTCTATCCATGTTGTCACAAAAGAGAAGATTTCCTTTTTTTCATGGCCCCATAGTATTCCATTGTATACATGTACAATAGCTTTTTAATTCACTCGTCCACTGACGAACACTTGGGCTGTTTCTAGATCTTCGCTATTGTAAATAATGCTGCCATAAGAGTGGGGGTGCATTTTTTCTTTTGAATCAGTGATGTGGTGTTCTTGGGATATATTGCTAAAAGTGGGATGGCTGGATCAAAAGACAGTTCCATTTTTAATTTTTTGAGGAATCTTCATACTATTTCCACAGTGGCTGCACCAGTCTGTATTCCCACCAGCAGTGCAGGAGGGTTCCCTTTTCTCCACATCCTCATCAGCACTTATTATTTGTTGTTTTGTTAATGTGCACCATTCTGATTGGTGTGAGGTGATATCTCATTGGGGTTTTAATTTGCATTTTTCTAATGATTAGTGATGTTGAATATTTTTTCATCTGTTTTTTGGCCATCTGGAGGTCCTCTTTGGAGAAGTGTCTATTCATTTCTTTTGCCTATTTTTTTTATTTATTCATTTTGATTGGATATTTTATCTTCCTGGTGTTAAGTTTTATAAGTTTTTTTTTTATAAATTTTGGTTATTAAGCTTTATCAGAAATATTGTCAAATATGTACTTCCATTGTGTATTTGGTCTTTTTATTCTGTCTCTAGCTGTGCAAAAGCTTTTTAGTTTGATATAGTCCCATTTGTTTATCTTGTCTTTAGTTTTACTTACTAATAGAGATAAATCAGCAAATATATTTCTGTGAGAGATGTTGGAAAGCTTACTGCTTATGTTTTCTTCTAAGATGCTTATGGTTTCATGACTTACATTTAATTCTTTTATCTATTTTGAGTTTATTTTTTTGAATGGTATAAGTTGGTGGTCTAGTTTCATTTTTTTTGCAGGTAGCTGTCCAATTTTTCCAACACCATTTTTTAAAGAGGCTGTCTTTACTCCATTGTATGCTCTTACCTCTTTTGTCAAATATTAATTGTGTGGGTTTATTTCTGTGTTCTCTGTTCTTTTTCATTGATCTATATTTCTGTTCTTATGTGAATATCAAGTTGTTTTGAGTACAGTGGCTTTGTAGTATAACTTGATATCTGGAAGTGTGATACCTCCCACTTTATTCTTCCTTTTCAGAATTGCTGAGGCTACTTGTGTTCTTTTTTGTTCCATGTAAATTTTTGGAATATGTGTTCTATATCTTTGAAGTATGTCATTGGTATTTTAATAGAAACTGCATTGAATTTATAGATTGCTTTGGGTAATATAGACATTTTAATGATGTTTATTTTTCCTAACCATGAGCATGATATATGCTTCCACTTGTTTGTATCTTTCTTGATTTTTTAAATCAATGTTTTATAACTTTTTGAGTACAAGTCTTTAATCTCCTTGGTTAAATTTACTCCTACATACTTTATTATTTTGGTTGCAATAGTAAAGGGGATTGTTTCCTTAATTTCTCTTTCTGACAGTTCATTGTTGATGTATAAAAATGCCTCTGATTTCTGAGTATTAATTTTATATCCTGCCACCTTGCTGCATTCATTTATCAGGTCCAGTAGTTTTTTGACTGAGACTTTAGGGTTTTCTATACACAGTATCATAACATCTGCAAATAATGATAGTTTTACTTCTTTTTCAATTTGGATGCCTTTTATTTCTTCTTCTTGTCTGATTGCTGTGGCTAGGACTTCTAGAACTATGTTGAATAAGAGTGGTGAAAGGGGGCACCCCTGCCTTGTTCCTGATCTTAAGGGGATCGCTTTTAATTTTTGCCCATTGAGTATGATGTTGGCTGTGTGTTTGTCATTGATTGCCTTTATCATGTTGAGGTATGTTCCCTGTATTCCCACTTTGCTGAGAGTTTTGATCATAAGTGGGTGCTGGATTTTATCAAATGCTTTTTCTGCATCTATTGATATTATCATGTGGTTTTTGTTTTTTCTTTGGTTTATGTGATGAATCACATTGATTGATTTGTGAATATTGTACCAGCCTTGCATCCTCAGAATAAATTCTATTTGGTCATGATGTATGTTTTTATGTATTGCTGGATTTAGTTTGCTAATATTTTGTTGAGTATTTTAGCATCTAAATTCATCAGGGATATTGGCCTATAATTTCCTTTCTTTGTGTTGTCTTTGCCTGGTTTTGAAATTAGAATTATGATCACCTCATAAAAGGAGCTTGGAAGTCTTTCTTCCTCTTGAATTTTTTGAAATAGCTTGAGAAGGATAGGAGTTAGTTCTTCTTTAAATATTTGGTAATTCACCCGTGAAGCCATCTGCTGCAGAGCTTTTATTTGTTGGGAGATTTTTGATAACTGTTTTGATCTCATTTTTTGTAATTGGTCTGTTTACATTTTTTGATTCTCCCAGATTGATTTTTGAAAGATTATATATTTCAAAAAATTTGTTCATTTTACCTAGGTTGTCAAATTTTTTGACATACAGTTCTTTATAATATTTTCTTACAATCCTTTGTATTTTTGTTGTGTCAGTTGTTATTTCTCTACTCTCAAATCTAATTTTATTTATTTGGGTCCTCTCTCTTTTTTTCTTGGTGAGTCTGGTTAAAGGTTCATCTATCTTGTTTACCTTTTCAAAGAACCAGCTCTTGGTTTCACTGATTTTCTGTATTTTTTTTTTTTAGCCTCTATGTCATTTATTACTGCTCTGATCTTTATTATTTCTTTCCTTCTACTACCTCTAGGCTTTTCTTGCTTTTTTTTTTTAGTTCTTTTAGATGCAGGGTTAAGTTGTTTATTTGAGCTTTTTCTAGCTTCTTAAGGTATGCCTGTAATGCTATGAACTTCCCTGTCAGGACTGCTTTTGCTTTGTACCATAAATTTTGAGTTGTTGTATGCTCATTATTGTTCATTTCTAGAAATTTTAAAATTTTATCTTTAATCTCATTGTTAACCCATTTGTTATTTAATAACATGTTATTTAGTTTTCAAGAGTTTGATTATTTTTCAGGTTTTTCATTGTGGTTGATTTCTAGTTTCATGCCATTGTGATCAGAGAAGATGCTTGATATGAATCAATTTTCTTAAATTTGTTGAGACCGCTTTTGTGCCCTAACATGTGGTCTATCCTAAAGAATGTACCATGAGCACTTGAAATGAATGTATATTCTGCTGCATTAGGGTGAAAGGTTCTGAAAATATTTATTAAATCCAGTTGATTTAGTGTGTCCTTTAAGGCTGCTCTTTCTTTGTTAATTTTTTTGGGGGGGTTATTTTGAGATGTTAATGAGGTATTGAACACTCCTACTATTATAGTATTACTGTTGATCTGGCCTTTTATATCAAAGTCTGCTTCATATATTTAGGTGCTCCTATATCAGGTGCATAGATATTTATAATGGTTTTATCTTCCTGTTGGATTGCTCCCTTTATCATTATGTAGTGACCTTCTTTATTTCTTACTAAAGCCTTTGTTTTAAAGTCTATTTTGTCAGATATAAGTATTGCTACCTCAGCTTTTTTTCATTTTCATTTGCATGAAATATTTTTTCCAACCATTTACTTTTACTCTATGTGTATTTTTTGTTTTGAGTGTGTCTTTTGTAGACAGTATATGTATGGGTCTTGTTTTTTTTTATCCATGCAGCTACCCTATGTCTTTTGATTGGATCATTTAATTTATTTACATTAAAGTTGTTATTGATATGTAATTGTTTATTGTCATTTTATTCTTTAAAGATAAATTTTTTTTTACTATATCTTTTTTCTTCTTTCTTTTGTTTAAAACAGGCCCCTTAACATTTTTTGCAGCATTGGCTTGGTTGTAATAAATTTCTTGAGTTTTTTTTTTTTTTTTGTCTGGGAAGCTTTCTATTTCTCTTTCAATTTTAAATGATAGCCTTGCTGGATAAAGAAGTCTTGATTTTAGGCTCTTGTTTTGCATTACTTTGAGTATTTCTTGCCATTCCTTTCTGGCCTTAAGTGTTTCTGTTGAGAAGTCAGATGCCATCCTTATGGGGGCTTCTCTCTGTAGGTAATAGACTGCTTTTTTCTTTCACCTTTTAGTATTTTTTTTTTTATCTCTTAGCTATGATATTTTAATTATGATATGTCTTGGTGTAGATGTTGTTTGGTTTCTCTTTAATAAAATCTCGGGGCTTCTTGAACCTGTGTGACTTTTTCCTGCATTAATTTAGGAAATTTTTTAGCTATAATTTTTTCAAACAAGGTCTCTATCCCTTGTTCTTTCTCTTCTTCTTCAGGAATCCCTATAATGCAGATGTTATTTTTCTACATGTTGTCACAGAGCCCTCTTAGAGTTTCCTTAGACGTTTTGAGCCTCTTTTCTTTTTGCTGCTCTGCTTCTGTGCCTTTGTTTATCTTGTCCTCTAACTCACTGATTCAATCCTCAGCTTTATTCATCCTGCTTTTAATTTCTTCCAGTGTGGTCTTCATTTCTGATATCGTATTTGTCATTTCTGACTGGTTCTTTTTTTTTTATTATTTCAGTGTCCTTTTTTATACTTGCTATTTCTTTATTTATGTGTCGTTGTTTTCATCTATTGTTGTTCTAAGGTCTTTCAGCATTCTAATAATCATTATTTTAACTTCTGCATTCAGTAGTTTGCTTATTTCCATCTCACTTAGTTTATTTTATGGAAGTGTCTTTTGTTGCTAAAAATTTTTGAAGGTTTTTATGAAGCTCTCAAAGAAATTAAGTACCATTTCATCTGGCTTTTTTTTTTCATTGTTGGATCCTAGCCCAATCAACAATTTTAGGAAAAATTTTAGGGATGGTATTACATAGCTGGTTAGCAAATTTTCAGCTTTGGTTTTAATGAGCTTTATACACCTCACTAAATTTTCTAAGGAGTTTTCCAATAACAGACCAGCACATATATTAATTAGTATAAATCAGAATATTTTTTTCATAAGGTTTAATTGTTAAATCAAATTCTTTTGCAAATCCACTAAGATCTAGAAAAGGATCTTGGAAACTTTTAGTTAAATATTTTAGTTCTGTTCTTATTTAAGGGGTGTAAGTGTGGGCTTTCCATTTTCTTTGTAAAGTGCTATTATAATTCCCTTCCTAAACAACCAAAAAGCCCTTCAGTAGAGGATTGGATAAAGAAGATGTGGTACATATATACTATAGAATACTACTCAGCCATAAGAAATGATGACATAGTATCATTTATGACAACATGGATGAAATTTGATAACATTATATTGAGTGAAATAAGTAAATCAGAAAAAATTAAGAACTGTATGATTCCATACATAGGTGGGACACAAAATTGAGACTCATGGACATAGATAAAAGTGGAGTGGTTACTAGGGAGAGTGTTATGGAGGAGAGGGAGGTGTGTGGGGAAGAGGAGGGGCATAAAGAAAACCAAATAAAAGATGATGGAGGATGATTTGACTTTGGGTGATGGGTATATAGCATAATCGAATGTCACAATGATCTGTAGATGTGTTCTCTAAATCTATGTACTCTTGTTGACCAATGTCACCTCATTAAAATTAATAGTTTAAATAAAATAAAAAATAATTCCCATCCTAATAAGCCCTTCAGGTTCTACAATTTGTTTTTTTAGATATTATTTATTCATTTTTAGAGAAAGAGAAAGAGAGAGAGAGAGTGAGAGAAGGGGAGGAACAGAAAGCATCAACTCAAATATGTGTCTTGATTAGGCAAGCCTGAGGTTTTGAACTAGTGACCTCAAAGTTCAAAGGTTGATGCTTTATTCACTGCACCAGCACAGATCAGGCAGATTCTACAATTTAGATGGTTCTTCAGGTACAATTGGGAGGGAAAGGAGGAGGAAAAAGAGGAAGTAAAGAGAGAAGATCAGAAAAGTAAGTAAAAAAAATAGTGGATTAAAGGGAAATGAAGAAATAATAATAAGAAGGGGTTTTAAGGTGGTTGGTTTCAGAAATCTTTTTAAGTTTCAATATATACTAACTTAGATAAGTCAAAGTTTCCTGATTTTTCCAAATATAAATAAAGATCAATTTTGATTAGTTTATCCTATTTAGATAAATATTGCAAATAGAGGTTCTGTATTTATTGTATATGAGTCCTGCTGAGTTTCTGTAATAGCCTGTCCTTTTGGGGGTTTATTGGGCTTTGAAGCTTGATTTCTCATATTTTCTATTTAGTTTCTTTATTAATGCCTTCACAGGCATTAATAATCTAAGGATTTTTATGTAGTGGATCAGAGTGTGGTGCATGTAAGCTTAGTTCCCCAAAGTGTTGCCCTTGAGTTGTTTCAGCTCTTTTACATGTTTTGTTTTTTTTTCCTGCAGTGTCTAAAATTACCACGAATACTCAGAACACTTGATTAATACTGTTTATGTGTGTTCACTAGTTAAGCTTTTTTTTAATTAAAATGTTCTTTGTGGGATTTCCTACAGGACCACTTAACATCATGGGAAAGACTCTCTTATACTTTCACTAGTTCCCCAGTCACTTGGAATTGCCGGAAGCTGGAAGAAACAAGAGTCCATTTGCTGTTCAGATAAACATATAACCTTATTTGTTTATTTATTTAAAATTTTTTATAAATTTTAATTTATTGTGTTAACATGGATTCAAGTGTCCCACTCAATATAACACCCTCACCCCCAGCTCAATGTCCCACTCCCCCTAACTTCCTCCCCCTTCCCTCTGGGATTTGCTGTCATTATCTGTACCTATGTGTTATGTATATATAATTTCACTAATCTTTTCACCTTCTCTGATCCTGTCCCCCTATCCCCCTTCCCTCTGACAGCTGTCCCTCTGCTTCTCGTGACCCTGCCTCTGACTCTATTCCTTTCTTCAGTTTACTTTGTTCATTAGATTCCACACATAAGTGAGATCATGTGTAAGGCCAGGGGTCACTGCCATCATGGCCATTCACATGCAGGTTCTCACTGAATTTGGGCAGATGGTAAAGAAACAGTGGAGTCAAAAACAGGTAGGCCATGCCTTTATTCTAGCCTTGCAACCAGCCTCATTGTTATAGGTATTGTTTAGATGCACAATTTTAATTTTCAGAACAAATAAACAGGTGTCTAGTCTCTTTACTCCTAATTCCTCTCTGGCTTTATTCCATTGGACTCCATTGGAGTCACTTTCATCTTTCACTCTAGAACAGGGGTCTCCAAACTTTTTACACAGGGGGCCAGTTTACTGTCCCTCAGACCGTTGGAGGGCTGCCACATACAGTTCTCCTCTCACTGACCACCAGTGAAAGAGGTTCCCCTTCTGGAAGTGCAGCAGGGGGCTGGATAAATGGCCTCAGGGGGCTGCATGCAGCCCGTGGGCTGTAGTTTGGGGACACCTGCTCAAGAACTTCTTAAGGCTAATTAAAAATCAGGATCTACAACCAGATGGGATGTCTAGATCCAGGAGGATTCACTCAGCATACCTGAATGAGGTTGTGCAGCTGTTGCCAAGTAGTGGTGTCCAGACAAACTTCAGATGGTCTGGGTGGGTTTACTCTAGATTCTACCAACTATGCCAAATAAATGTCAATAAAGGTCTGAAAAATTTTCAAAAATAAACTTATTTGGTCTTTGCTGAAGACCAAAGTCTGAGAGCAGAGCTTTAAGAAGCCTTGAAACAGTGTTTTAACTTTAGAAAAGTGAAGAACCCATATACAGGCAGAAGAGTATGTATAAAGCACATTTGGTACATTATAAGTTTCAACAAGGGTACATACATTTTAATGATAAACAGTCTTACATTAAATGACAAAAATGTAAAGAAAAGATAATGTTTGGTTATTGTACTTCTTGGTGCCAGAGTGTCTGGGGATAGGGTCTAGAAACAAACTGCTATGACATTCTTTGAGGTACCATTTTCCCCATGTATAAGACACACTTTAATTTTGGGGCCCGAAATTTGAAAAAAAAAGTATTACATAAAGTAATTTAAATTTTTTAATTTATTTGTTTAAATTAATTTATTTTTAGATAGAGGGCAGAGAGGGAGAGAGGGAGAGAGAGAGAGAGAGAGAGAGAGAGAAGCAAGAATATCAACTCCCAGTAGTTGCTTCCTGTATGTGCCTTGACTGGGCAAGCCCAGGATTTCGAATAGATAACTTCAGTACTCTAGGTTGACACTTTATCAACTGTGCCACCACAGGTCAGGCTACATAAAGTTGTTGAACTCTAGTTTTATTCATCATAAAATTCATACAAATCCTCATCACAGGCAAAACTCCCATCCATTAGCTTGTCCTCATCTGTGTTTAATGACGAATCACTGTCTTCATATATTGCCTTGTCCTCAGTTTCATCTATAACATTTGAAATGCACAACCACTCTATAAGATGCACCTGGTTTTTAGACCTCAAAATTTCCAAAAAGGCTGCATGTTATACATGGGGAAATACAGTACATTTTTAAACAGTATGTAAAAAGAATAAGCACTGCTTTCTATAATCATTGATCTTTAGTATTGAAACTGTAGAAAGTATACATTACTATTCCAATAGTTTGTGCCTTAGTGAGAAATGTTAGGGAAGCTCATTGATAGCTCTTAATTACTGATTAAGTCAGAGAAGCTGAACCACATTTACTTTTTTCACAGGTCTTAAAGATATAAAGACTCTCAGGCTAATTGAGTTTTCTAGTTCCTTCTCTGTTTGCTTTTTCTTCTTGCTGAAAAATCTAAATTATTTCCCCCAATTTTAAACAGGCTTAAATTTGGTGTCTATATGAACATATTCCTGTCCATCTTTCCTCTCCAGTGAAGCCAATGGCTCCTGTTCCCTTTCCCCATAACATTTTGCTAACATTACTATTATTTAAAAAAAAATTAATTACAGATGACATACAACATTAGTATTAGTTTCATGTGTACAACATAGTAATTGCACATTTGTATAATTTATGAAGTGACCACCCCAATAAGACTGGTACCCATTTACACTATGTATAGTTATTTTTATTTATTTATTTTAAATAAATTTTTTATTTTAATGGGGTGACATCAATAAATCAGGGTACATACATTCAAAGAAAACATTTCCAGGTTATCTTGTCATTTAGTTCTGTTGCATACCCATCACCCGAAGAGAGATCATCCTCCGCCACCCTCCATCCAGTTCTCTCTGTACCCCTCCCCCTCCCCCTCTCCCTCCTTCCCTCCCCCCACACCCCCCCCCCGTAACCACCACACTCCCGTCCATGCCTCTTAGTCTCGCTTCTATGTCCACCAATGTATGGAATCCTGCAGTTCCTGTTTTTTTCTGATTTGCCCATTTCACCCCACACAATGCTACCAAGACTCCACCATTCCGCTGCAAGTGATCCGATGTCATCATTTCTCCTAGCTGAATAGTATACCATGGTGTATATGTGCCCCATCTTCTTCATTCAGTCCTCTATTTTTTTTTATACAGTGATTAAAAGCCTTTAAGCAAACTCTTGGCCAATACAGCAAGAATCCCTAAAAGAGTAGTGTCCTTAACATGTTCACCAAGTCCAAGTTGGCTCCATCACCATGCCAAATCCCTGAAAAATGCAACCCAACCACAGTTCAGTCTGTTAGGAGCTGTCACAGGGAGCAGGAGTCCAGGAAAGTTCCCCACAGGAAAAGTCCGCATGGCACTGGAATTGTTGTCACCATTCTATACTTTGCAGCCCATGTCCAAGTCCCAATGATCGCTGCTTTTGCTGGTAATGATTCAGGTAGACTGGAAAAAGCCATTTGCAGCATGCGTGAATATGGAGCTTCTGTTCTCCTCCACTTGGAGAGTTGAGACCAGGTTACTTTTCCCTGGAGCTCTGTGACTGTGGCCTGGTAAAGAGAACCTTGGGATACACTAAGCTGGGTGGCAAAGGTAAATTCATAATACAAGTTGGCAAAAGGAGGAAAGAGAGCTCTAAATTAGGAGTAGGTCCCAGCCTGAAATATGAGTGGGGTATTGAGGTAGGAGGGATAAAGGAAACACTATATATTAGGCAAAGCAGCAGAAAATAGGACTATCAACACCCACAACAAAGATCTTTGAGGGAAGAATAAAAAACCTGACTATTCAGGCAAAACAAAGTTAAGTGGCCCTTGTGCGAATGAGATCAGTTTACTGCTTCTTGGAAGAAATAACCTAGGCTCGTCCACAGTGTGGTAGATGGGGCTGCCGGCCCTGGGCACCTTCAGCCTTCAGTGGCAAACCCCAGCTTTCTGGGCAAGGTTAGGTCATAGGTGTCTGGAGCAGGGCTGGAAGAGACTGAACCCTCCCTTAGAGGAGCGAGGGGGAAGCCCACCTTCCAGTGTCCCTGTTTTCTCACAGCAGAGGCATGTAAGCCTGGCAGGCTTTAGCTCAATGACCTTCCTTTCCACTATTGAAGCAGGACCCAGATGGCATCTTATGAGACCTCTTTGGGGCGTTGGAGCCTTTAAGGGTGTATCCTAAAAGCTGGTAGTTCCCCTGATCTCTATTGGGCTTTTTCTGCCTCTAGGTATCTTAACAGCCATTTTCAGAAGAGGTTTGGCTGAGGGGTTTGAGGATCCCCATCCGCCTATATAAATCTTTTCCATATATCTGGAGCTATTTGGAAAAAAGACAGAACAGTGTTATTAACTAGATCTAATAAAGAAGCTAGTAGTTTGCAGGCAAAAATGATTTGGTGTCTCCTGTTCATCAGCATTCAAAAGAAATGTAAATTTTTTTTTTTTAAGTAAAAAGCATGATATGGTAGACCCGTCGGAGTCATTGGCCTGGTATGCAGAATTCCCGGGTTTGATTCCTGGCCAGAGCACACAGGAAAAGCGCCCATATACCTCTCCACCCCTCCACCTCTCCTTCCTCTTCGTCTCTCTCCTCCTGCCTGCAGCCAAGGCTCCACCGCAGCAAAGCCACCCTGGGCACTAAGGATGGCCCCATGGCCTCCGCCCCAGTCCCTAGAATGGCTCCGGTTGTAACAGAGCAACACCCCAGATGGGCAGAGCATTCCCCCCTGGTAGGCACGCCAGGTGGATCCCAGTCAGGCGCATGCAGGAGTCTGTTTGACTGCCTCCCCATCCCCATCCTCAGAAAAATACAAAAAATAAATAAATAAAAGAAAAAATACTAAAAAAAAGGGGGGCATTCCCTTGTGCTAAAGTTCCAGGGAGCATGGAGTGAGCTTGAGTATGTCCTATGAAACATGGAGCTCTATGTTGACATATAAGTCTTTGAAGAAGGAGGAACTGCTGAAATAGTTTATCAGCATTTGTTCCTAAGACAGCAGTCTTTATAGTGGGAACACCATACGTAAATATTTGCTGTCTGTCTATAGATTAAGGGGGGAATATGGAAAATGCTGAAAAGCCATGATCTTTGTGCCCCTCCCCTCCCCCAAACCCCTTCCTTTCCTCCACCCACCCTGTAACCCCAACACTGTTGTTCATGTCTCTGAGTCTCATCTTTATGTCCCACCTATGTATGGAAACATATAGTTCTAAGTTTTTTCTGATTTACTTCTTTCACTCAGTATAATGTTATCAAGGCCCATCCATGTTGTTGTAAAAGATCCTATGTATTTCTTATGGCTGAGTAGTATTCCATAGTATATAAATACCAAAGCTTTTTAATCCACTCATCCTCTGATGGACACTTGGGCTGTTTCCAAATCTTTGCTATTGTGAACAATGCTGCCATAAACATGGGGGTGCATTTCTTCTTTTCAAACAGTGCTATGGTGTTCTTGGGATATATTCCTAAAAGTGGGATAGCTAGGTCAAAAGGCAGTTCGATTTTTAATTTCTTGAGGAATCTCCATACTGTTTTCCACAGTGGCTGCACCAGTCTGCATTCCTACCAGCAGTGCAGGAGGGTTCCCTTTTCTCCACATCCTCGCCAGCACTTATTCTGTGTTGTTTTATTGATGAGCGCCATTCTGACTGGTGTGAGGTGATATCTCATTGTGGTTTTAATTTGTATTTCTCTAATCATTAGTGATGTTGAACATTTTTTCATTTGGCTGTTGGCCATCTGTGTGTCCTCTTTGGAGAAGTGTCTATTCATTTCTTTTGCCCATTTTTGGATTGGATTGTTTGTCTTCCTGGTATTAAGTTTTACAAGTTCTTTATAAATTTTGGTTATTAACCCCTTATCAGACATATTGTCAAATATATTCTCCCATTGTGTAGTTTGTCTTTTTATTCTGTTCTTATTGTCTTTAGCTGTGCAGAAGCTTTTTAGTTTGATAAAGTCCCATTTGTTGATCCTGTCTTTTATTTCACTTGCCTGTGGAGACAAATCAGCAAATATATTGCTGCGACAGATGTCAGAGAGCTTACTGCCTATGTTTTCTTCTAAGATGCTTATGGTTTCACGACTTACATTCAGGTCTTTTATCCATTTTGAGTTTATTTTTGTGAGTGGTGTAAGTTGGTGGTCTAGTTACATTTTTTTTGCAGGTAGCTGTCCAGTTTTCCCAACACCATTTGTTGAAGAGGCTGTATTTACTCCATTGTATTGTCTTACCTCCTTTGTCAAATATCAGTTGTCCATAGAGCTGTGGGTTTATTTCTGAGTTCTCTGTTCTGTTCCATTGATCTATGTGCCTGTTCTTTTTTTTTTTTAAAATAAATTTTTATTAATGGTAATGGGATGACATTAATAAATCAGGGTACATATATTCAAAGAAAACATGTCTAGGTTATTTTGTCATTAAATTATGTTGCGTACCCCTCGCCCAAAGTCAGATTGTTCTCCGCCACCCTCTATCTAGTTCTCTGTGCCCCTCCCCCTCCCCCTAACTCTCTCCCTCCCTCCCTCCCATGTCCTCCCTCCACCCACCCCTGGTAACCACCACACTCTTGTCCATGTCTCTTAGTCTCATTTTTATGTTCCACCAATGTATGGAATCATGTAGTTCTTGTTTTTTTCTGATTTACTTATTTCACTCCTTATTATGTTATCAAGATCCCACCATTTTGCTGTAAATGATCTGATGTCATCATTTCTTATGGCTGAGTAGTATTCCATAGTGTATATGTGCCACATCTTCTTTATCCAGTCTTCTATTGAAGGGCTTTTTGGTTGTTTCCATGTCTTGGCCACTGTGAACAGTGCTGCAATGAACATGGGGCTACATGTGTCTTCACGTATCAATGTTTCTGAGGTTTTGGGGTATATACCCAGTAGAGGGATTGCTGGGTCATAAGGTAGTTCTATTTGCAGTTTTTTGAGGAACCACCATACTTTCCTCCATAATGGTTGTACTACTTTACAGTCCCACCAACAGTGAATGAGGGTTCCTTTTTCTCCACAGCCTCTCCAACATTTGCTATTACCCGTCTTGTTGATAATAGCTAATCTAACAGGTGTGAGGTGGTATCTCATTGTAGTTTTGATTTGCATTTCTCTAATAACTAATGAAGCTGAGCATCTTTTCATATATCTGTTGGCCATTTGTATCTCTTCCTGGGAGAAGTGTCTGTTCATGTCCTCTTCCAATTTTTTTATTGGATTGTTTGTTTGTTTGTTGTTGAGTTTTATGAGTTCTTTGTAAATTTTGGATATTAGGCCCTTATTCGAGCTGTTGTTTGAAAATATCATTTCCCATTTAGTTGGCTGTCTGTTTATTTTTATATCAGTTTCTCTTGCTGAGCAAAAACTTTTCATTCTGATGTAGTCCCATTCATTTATCTTTGCCTTCACTTCTCTTGCCATTGGAGTCAAATTCATAAAATGTTCTTTAAAACTCAGGTCCATGATTTTAGTACCTATGTCTTCTTCTATGTACTTTATTGTTTCAGGTCTTATATTTAGGTCTTTGATCCATTTTAAATTAATTTTAGTACATGGGGACAGGCTGTAGTCGAGTTTCATTCTTTTGCATGTGGCTTTCCAGTTTTCCCAACACCATTTGTTGAAGAGGCTTTCTTTTCTCCATTGTGTGTTGTTGGCCCCTTTATCAAAGATTATTTGACCATATATATGTGGTTTTATTTCTGGGCTTTCTATTCTGTTCCATTGGTCTGAGTGTCTATTTTTCTGCCAATACCATGCTGTTTTGATTATCGTGGCCCTATAATATAGTTTAAACTCAGGTATTGTGATGCCCCCAGCTTCATTCTTTTTCCTTAGGATTGTTTTTGGCTATTCGGGGCTTTTTATAGTTCCATATAAATCTGATGATTTTTTGTTCCATTTCTTTAAAAAATCTCATAGGAATTTTGATGGGAATTGCATTAAATTTGTATATTGCTTTGGGTAATATGGCCATTTTGATTATATTTATTCTTCCTATCCAAGAACAAGGAATATTTTTCCATCTCATTGTATCTTTTTTGATTTCCCTTAACAATGCTTTCTAATTTTCATTATATAGGTCCTTTACATTCTTTGTTATGTTTATGTCTAGGTATTTTATTTTTTTTTGTTGCAATTGTGAAGGGGATTATTTTTTTGAGTTCATTTTCTAATATTTCATTGTTGGCATATAGAAAGGCTATGGACTTTTGTATGTTAATTTTGTATCCTGCGACCTTACTGTATTGGTTTATTGTTTCTAATAATCTTTTTGTGGAGTCCTTCGGGTTTTCGATGTATAGGATCATATCATCAGCAAAAAGTGAAACCTTTACTTCTTCTTTTCCGATATGGATGCCTTTTATTTCTTTGTCTTGTCTGATTGCTCTGGCCAGAACTTCTAGCACCATGTTAAATAACAATGGAGAGAGTGGACAACCCTGTCTTGTTCCTGATTTAAGGTAGAAAGTCCTCAGTTTTATGCCGTTTAATAGGATGTTGGCTGATGGTTTATCATATATGGCCTTTATCATGTTGAGATATTTTCCTTCTATACCCATTTTGTTGAGAGTCTTAAACATAAAATTGTGTTGTATTTTATCAAAAGCCTTTTCTGCATCTATTGATAAGATCATGTGGTTTTTGTTCTTTGTTTTGTTGATATGGTGTATTACGTTAACCGTTTTGCGTATGTTGAACCATCCTTGAGATTCTGGGATGAATCCCACTTGATCATGATGTATTATTTTTTTTAATATGTTGTTGTATTCGGTTTGCCAGTATTTTGTTTAGTATTTTAGCATCTGTATTCATTAGAGATATTAGTCTGTAGTTTTCTTTCTTTGTGCCATCCTTGCCAGGTTTTGGTATGAGGGTTATGTTGGCCTCATAAAATGTGTTTGGAAGTATTGCTTCTTCTTCAATTTTTTGGAAGACTTTGAGTAGAATAGGAACCAAGTCTTCTTTGAATGTTTGATAAAATTCGCTGGTATAGCCGTCAGGGCCTGGACTTTTATTTTTGGGGAGGTTTTTAATGGTTTTTTCTATTTCTTCTCTACTGATAGGTCTGTTTAGGCTTTCTGCTTCTTCTTGACTCAGTCTAGGAAGGTTGTATTTTTCTAGGAATTTATCCATTTCTTCTAGGTTGTTGAATTTAGTGGCATAAAGTTTTTCATAGTATTCTACAATAATTCTTTGTATATCTACGGTGTCCGTGGTGATTTCTCCTCTTTCATTTTGGATTTTGTTTACATGAGTTCTTTCTCTTTTTTCCTTGGTAAGTCTTGCCAAGGGTTTGTCAATTTTGTTGATCTTTTCAAAGAACCAGCTCCTTGTTTTATTGATTTTTTCTATAGTTTTTCTGTTCTCTATTTCATTTATTTCTGCTCTGATTTTTATTATCTCCTTTCTTCAGCTGGTTTTGGGTTTTCTTTGTTCTTCTTTTTCTAGTTCTTTAAGGTGTGAAGTTAAGTGGTTTACTTCGGCTCTCTCTTGTTTGTTCATATAGGCCTGAAGTGATATGAACTTTCCTCTTATTACTGCTTTTGCTGCATCCCAGGGATTCTGATATGTCGTATTTTCATTTTCATTTGTCTGTATATATCTTTTGATCTCTGCGCTTATTTCTTCTTTGACCCATTCATTTTTTAGAAGTATGTTGTTTAGTTTCCACATTTTTTGTGGGTTTTTCCCCCTCTTTTTTGCAGTTGAATTCTAGTTTCAAGGCTTTATGATCAGAAAATATGCTTGGTACAATTTCAATTTTTCTAAATTTGCTGATATTGTCTTTGTGGCCCAACATATGGTCAATTCTTGAGAATGTTCCATGTACACTAGAGAAAAATGTATACTGTGTCGCTTTGGGATGAAGTGTTCTGTAGATGTCTATCATATCCAGGTGTTCTAGTATTTCGTTTAAGGCCACTATATCTTTATTGATTCTCTGTTTGGATGACCGATCTAGAGCCGTCAGCGGTGTATTGAGGTTTCCAAGTATGATTGTATTTTTGTTAGTTTTTGTTTTAAGGTCAATAAGTAGCTGTCTTATATATTTTGGTGCTCCTTGGTTTGGTGCATATATATTAAGGATTGTTATGTCTTCTTAATTCAACTTCCCCTTAATCATTATGAAATGATCATTTTTGTCTCTGAGTACTTTTTCTGTCTTGTAGTCAGCATTATTAGATATGAGTATTGCTACCCTGCTTTTTTTGGGTGTTGTTTGCTTGGAATATTGTTTTCCAGCCTTTCACTTTGAATTTGTTTTTATCCTTGTTGCTTAGATGTGTTTCTTGTAGGCAGCATATAGTTGGATTTTCTTTTTTAATCCATTCTGCTACTCTGTGTCTTTTTATTGGTAAGTTTAATCCATTTACATTTAGTGTAATTATTGACGCTTGTGGGTTCCCTACTGCCATTTTATAAATTGCTTTCTGTTAGTTTTGTATCTAGTTTGATTCTTCTCTTTTGTTTTTCTATCATTTGTTTTTGTTTGTTTGTGTTCCATACTTCTTTCCTCTGTTGCTACCTTTTTTAAGTCAAGTGTTTTTTTGGTGGTTTTTTCAAGGGTGGTTACCATTAAGTAATGAAAAGGGTACCTACCATATTCATTGTAGTACCCTATCTTATAAGTATTTCTGCACTTCATCGTCCTTTGCTACTGTTAATCTCCATCCTCTCCCCCCTTTTTTTCCTTTGTTGTCACAGTTTAAGTTTGGTTTTATTGTGTTCTTCGTGGAGCTGTTACTTGTGGTGTTGTTTTCTTCTGTTCTTTGAATCTGGTTGGAAAACTCCCTTTAGTATTTCCTGGAGTGGGGGCTTTCTGTTGATAAATTCTCTCATCTTTTCTGTATTTGTGAATGTTTTTATATCTCCTTCATACTTGAAGGATAGCTTTGATGGGTATAATATTCTTGGCTGAAAGTTCCTCTCTTTCAGGGCTTTAAATATTGGGGTCCACTCTCTTCTAGCTTGTAGAGTTTCTGCTGAGAAATCTGATGATAATCTAATAGGCCTTCCTTTATATGTTGTACTCTTCTTTTCCCTGGCTGCCTTGAGAATTTTTTCTTTGTCATTGGTTTGTGCCATCTTTATTATGATGTGCCTTGGAGTGGGTTTGTTGGGGTTAAGAAAACTCAGTGTTCTGTTTGCTTCTTGAATTTGAGGCTTTAGTTCTTTCCACAGGCTTGGGAAGTTCTCGTCTATTATTTGTTTGAGTATATTCTCCGTTCCATTTTCTTTCTCTTCTCCCTCTGATATACCTATTATTCTTATGTTATTCTTTCTGATGGAGTCAGACAATTCCTGTAGGGCTTTCTCGTTTTTTATTATTTTTGAGTCTCTTTCTTCTTCTCTCTGTTGTGCCTCAAGTTGTTTGTCTTCTATTTCACTAATCCTATTTTCAATCTGGGCTGTTCTGTTAGCTCAGCTTGTTACCTCGTTTTTCAGCTCGTGAATTGAGTTTTTCATTTCTGTTTGATTTGTTTTTATAGTTTCAATTTCCTTGGTAATATATTCTATGTGTTCATTGAGTTGTTTTCTGATCTCCCTATATTGCCTTTCTGTGTTTTCTTGTATATCTCTGAGTATTTTTAAAATTTCTATTTTAAATTCTCTGTCATTTAGCTCCAAGGCTTCCAATATGTTGTCTTTTCTCCATAGATTTTTCAACATCTATTTGTGTTACCTTTCTTTCTTTTGTATCCATAATATTCGATTTCCTCTTTCTTATTGGCATCTGAGGGTAGTCTTGTTGATAGCACACAGGCGCACTCCCTCGCAGCTTGAATGAACGTCGCTGCGGTAGCTTCCTCCACACCCTCGTCTCTCAGATTCAAGTGATAACAGTTCTTTCGCTTTCAGTTTGTGTGGAACTTCGGAATGCTCTGAGGATAAATTTTTCTGTTTCTAGTTGATAAATTTGTTGTGATTTAGGGGAGATCTGTTGGACGCGCTGCTCACGGCGCCATTTCCGTGACGTCACCTATGTGCCTGTTCTTATGCCAGTACCATGCTGTTTTGAGTACAATGGCCTTGTAGTATAACTTGATATCTGGAAGTGTGATACCTCCGGCTTTTTTCTTCCTTTTCAGGTTTGCTGAGGCTATTCGTGTTCTTTTTTGGTTCCATATATTTTTGGAATATGTGTTCTATGTCTTTGAAGTAAGTCATTGGTATTTTAATTGGTATTGCATTGAATTTATAAATTTCTTTGGGTAATATAGACATTTTAATGATGTTTATTCTTCCTAACCATGAGCATGGTATATGCCTCCACTTATTCGTATCTTCCCTGATTTCTTTTATCAATGTTTTATAATTTTCTGAGTATAAGTCTTTAATCTCCTTGGTTAGATTTATTCCTAGGTACTTTATTTTTTGGTTGCAATGGTAAAGGGGATTGATTTCCTGATTTCTCTTTCTGACAATTCATTGTTAGTGTATAATAAAAATGCCTTTGATTTCTGAGTATTGATTTTATATCCTGCCACCTTGCCAAATTCATTTATCAGGTCTAGTAGTTTTTTGACTGAGACTTTAGGATTTTCTATATACAATATCATGTCATCTGCAAATAATGATAGTTTTACTTCTTCTTTTCCAATTTGGATGCCTTTTATTTCTTTTTCTTGTCTGATTGCTGTGGCTAGGACTTCCAGAAGTATGTTGAATAAGAGTGGTGAAAGGGGGCACCCCTGCCTTGTTCCTGATCTTAAGGGGATTGCTTTTAATTTTTGCCCATTGAGTATGATGTTGGCTGTGGGTTTGTCATAGATGGCCTTTATCATGTTGAGGTATGTTCCCTGTATTTATCATGTTGAGGTATGTTCCCTGTATTCCTACTTTCCTGAGAGTTTTGATCATGAATGGGTACTGGACTTTATCAAATGCTTTTTCTGCATCTATTGAAATTATCATGTGGTTTTTCTTCTTTCTTTTGTTTATGTGATGAATCTCATTGATTGATTTGTGAATATTGTACCAGCCTTGCCTCCCAAGAATAAATCCTACTTGATCATGGTGTATGATTTTTTCCATATATTTCTGGATCCAGTTTGCTAATATTTTGTTGAGGATTTTTGCATCTAAGTTCATCAGGGATATTGGCCTATAATTTTCTTTTTTTGTGTTGTCTTTGCCTGGTTTTGGAATCAGAATTATGCTCGCCTCATAAAAGGAGTTTGGAAGTCTTCCTTCCTCTTGAATTTTTTGAAATAGCTTGATAAGGATAGTAGTTAGTTCTTTGAAATATTTGGTAGAATTCACTTTTGAAGCCATCAGGCCCAGGACTTTTCTTTTTTGGGAATTTTTTGATAGCTGTTTCAATCTCATTTGTTGTAATTGGTCTGTTTAGGTTTTCTGATTCTTCCAGATTGATTTTTGGAGGATTATATGATTCAAGGAATTTGTCCATTTCATCTAGGTTGTCTAGTTTTTTGGCGTACAGTTCTTCATAGTATTTTCTTACAATATTTTGTATTTCTGTTGTGTCAGTTGTTATTTCTCCACTCTCATTTCTAATTTTATTTATTTGAGTCCTCTCTCTTTTTTTCTTGGTGAGTCTTGTTAAAGGTTCATCGATCTTGTTTACCTTTTTAAAGAACCAGCTCCTGGTTTCACTGATCCTCTGTATTGTTTCTTTAGCCTCTATGTCATTTATTTTTGCTCTGATCTTTATTATTTCCTTCCTTCTACTAGCTCTGGGCTTTACTTGCTGTTCTTTTTCTAGTTCTTTTAGATGCAGGGTTAAGTTGTTTATTTGAGCTTTTTCTAGCTTCTTGAGGTATGCCTGTAATGCTATAAACTTCCCTCTCAGAACTGCTTTTGCTGTGTCCCATAAATTTTGAGTTGATGTATGCTCATTATCGTTTGTTTCTAGGAATTTTTTTTTGTATTTTTCTGAACTTGGAAATGGGGAGAGACAGTCAGACAGACTCCCGCATGCGCCCGACCAGGATCTACCCAGCACGCCCACCAGGGGGCAATGCTCTGCCCCTCTGGGGTGTCGCTCTGCAGTGACCAGTGCAACTCTAGCGCCTGGGGCAGAGGCCAAGGAGCCATCCCCAGCGCCCGGGCCATCTTTGCTCCAATGGAGCCTTGGCTGCGGGAGGGGAAAAGAGTGACAGAGAGGAAGAAGAGGGTGGGGGTTGGAGAAGCAAATGGGCGCTTCTCCTATGTGCCCTGGCCGGGAATCGAACCCAGGTCCCCCGCACGCCAGGCCGACGCTCTACCGCTGAGCCAACCGGCCAGGGCTGTCTTTCTAGGAATTTTTTAAATTCTTCCTTGATCTCAATATTAACCCATTCATTGTTTAATAACGTGCTATTTAGTTTCCAAGTGTTTGAATGTTTTTCAATTTTTGTATTGTGGTTGATTTCTAGTTTAATGTCATTGTGATCAGATAAAGTGCTCGATATGATTTCAATCTTCTTAAATTTGTTGAGCCCGCTTTTGTGCCCTAACATGTGGTCTATTCTAGAGAATGTACCATGAGCACTTGAAAAGAATGTATATTCTGCTGTTTTAGGGTGAAAGGTTCTGAAGATATCTATTAAATCAAGTTGATCTAATATGTTCTTTAAGACTGCTGTTTCTTTGTTCATTTTCTTTCTGGAGGATCTATCTAATGATGTTAATGGGGTATTGAAATCCCCTACTATTATAATATTGCTGTTGATCTCGCCCTTTAAGTCTATCAAAGTCTGCTTTATATATTTAGGTGCTCCTATATTAGGTGCGTAGATATTTATAATGGTTATATCTTCCTTTTGGATTGCTCCCTTTATCATTATCTAGTGAGCTTCTTTATCTCTAACTATGGATTTTGTTTTAAAGTCCATTTTGTCTGATATAAATATTGCTACCCCAGCTTTTTTTCATTTCCATTTGCGTGAAATATTTTTTTTCATCCTTTTATCTTCAGTCTGTGTGCATCTTTTGATTTAAGGTGTGTTTCTTGTAGACAGCATATGTATGGGTCCTCTTTTCTTATCCAAGTAGCTACCCTATGTCTCTTGATCGGATCATTTAATCCATTAACATTTAAGGTTATTACTGATATGGAATTGTTTATTGCCATTTTTTTTCTTTAAAACTGTTTTTCTCTTTTGCTATATTCTTTTTTTCCTTTGATCTGTTTACAACAGGTCCCTTAGCATTTCTTGCAGCCTTGGTTTGGTTGCAGTGAAATCCTTGAGTTTTTTTTTGTCTGTAAAGCTTTTTATTTCTTCTTCAATTTTAAATGATAACCTTGCTGGATAAAGTAGTCTTGGTTGTAGGTTCTTGTTCTGCATTACTTTGAATATTTCTTGACATTCCCTTCTGGCCTCAAGTGTTTGTGTTGAGAAGTCAGAAGTCATCCTTATGGGGGCTCCTTTGTAGGTGATAGTCATTTTTTCTCTAGCAGCTTTTAATATTTTCTCTTTATCATTTAGCTTTGGTATTTTAATTATTATGTGATTGGTGTTGGTTTCTTTGGATTTCTCCTCAATGGAGTTCTCTGTGCTTCCTGAACATGTGAAATGTTTTCCTGCCTTAATTGGGGGAAGTTTTCCGCTATAATATGTTTGAACAAAGTTTCTATCCCTTGTTCTTTCTCTTCTTCTTCAGGAACCCCTATGATGTGGATGTTATTTCTCTTCATGTTGTCACAGAGCTCTCTTAGAGTTTCCTCAGACTTTTTGATTCTCTTGTCTTTTTTCTGCTCTGCTTCCGTGCCTTTATTTATTGTGTCCTCTAACTCACTGATTCGATTCTCTGCTTCATCCATCCTGCTTTTAATTCCTTCCATTGTATTCTTTATTTCAGATATTGTATTTGTCATTTCTGTCTGATTCTTTTTTATTATTTCAATGTCCTTTTTTATATTTGTTAACTCTTTATTTAGGTTTTTGTAATGGCCATCTATGGTTTTTCTAATATCTTTGAGCATCCTAACAATCGTTATTTTAAACTTTGCATCTGGTAATTTGGTTATATCTGATTCACTTAGGTCCTTTTCTGGGGATTTCTCTTGGTTTATTTGTGTTGTATTTCTCTGCCTCCACATTTTCTCTTCACGAGAGTGGCTGTGATCACGTGCTCAGGTGTACAAGCGTTGGTGGCCTTGGCCTTTGCCCCGCCCCCGTGTATGATGTTATGCTCGGTCCTGAGGGCACTGGCGAGCACCTTTGCTCAGCTGCGGGTCTTCGCCTGTTTCCAAGCTTTCGCCCTGCCTTTGCAGGATGATCCCACTCAAGGAACAGCTGCTAGCCTTGGCTCTACCGCCGGGCAGGGCTGCGTGCCCAAGCTCAGCTCCGTAGTGGAACTCCACCTCTTCAGGGCTTTTGGCTCCACCCCCGTGGGAGGAGCTGGCTACCAAGTCAGACCACAAGCCTGGATTGCACGGGCGGGGCAGGGCTGTGCTCCTCTGCCCTTGCTCCAGGGCTGGTTTCTACCCTTTCCGGGGTTCCTGCCCTTCTCCCAGAGGCTGGATTACAGGCTGCCGGCAGCTGAGCTTGAGCACTTTTGCACACCCCCTTCTCCCCAGCCAGGCAAGATTGAGCTCACACCTGAGCCCAGTGGTGGCCAGCCAGCTTCCGCCCCTGCCAGCAGAACTGTGCTTTTGTCTCCCCCTGCCACCCCTCTCCAGTGCGCCCTCAGCCACGTGGGTGGGGCCGTTGCAGCTCAGACCCTAAGACTCACTACTGTAGACCCGAAAGCTCCCTCCTTCTATGCGACTCTGCTCTGAATGCTGTGGGGGAGCTTGTTTGGCTGCTCTCCTGCTTCCCTTTGCTGGTATTGCTGTTTCCGGGGGAAATATTCACTTCAGCTTTGGGGAGTGACTTGTCCCAGGGGTTAGGGTGGCTATCTCCCAAAATGTTTCTCCCTATGCCTCCTAGATTGCACTCTCTTCCTGTTACTGTGGTTTTCTCCTCTCTTCCCCCATCCCCAGGAGCCCCAGGTGATTGTTTTTGAGAGAGATGTTCTGTACAGTCCCTTTAAAAAGGATCCTGGGTCTGAGAAATCAGACTCTCTCACAAACAGTATCCTGACTTGTTTCCAGCTAAATACTGTCCTTACGCCTCTTCTGGGGTCTGGGGCTGCAGGCTGGGGCTTTGTCCCTGGGGCTCAGGACCCTTTCCCCTCTGCTAAACTCACTTCCCGCCACGCGAGTCTCTCCCTGCTGCCGTTCGCTCCGAGGAGCTGGGCAGCCCTCTCCGCATTTCCTACCAGTCTCTGTGTGGCTTCTTCAGCGTTCCTTGGTTGAAGAGTCCTTTTAGTTTAGTCCAAAGTTGGTTTTACCAGATGATAGTTCATAAAATTAGTTTGTAATCCACTTTGGTTCTGGGAGGTAGATGCTGGTACGTCCATCTTGTCTCTCTCTACACTATGTATAGTTATTACAAGATTATTGACTATATTCCCCAAGTTGTAATTTACCTCCTAAGTGACTGCTTTTTTTTTTTTTTTGGATTTTTCTGAAGCTGGAAATGGGGAGAGACAGTCAGACAGACTCCCGCATGCGCCCGACCGGGATCCAACTGGCACGCCCACCAGGGGCGACGCTCTGCCCACCAGGAGGTGATGCTCTGCCCCTCCAGGGCATCGCTCTGCCACAACCAGAGCCACTCTAGTGCCTGGGGCAGGGGCCAAGGAGCCATCCCCAGCACCTGGGCCATCTTTGCTCCAATGGAGCCTTGGCTGTGGGAGGGGAAGAGAGAGACAGAGAGGAAGGAGGGGGGGTGGAGAAGCAAACGGGTGCTTCTCCTATGTGCCCTGGCTGGGAATCGAACCCGGGTCCCCCACATGCCAGGCCAACACTCTACCGCTGAGCCAACCGGCCAGGGCTGTGACTGCTTTTTATAACTGACAATTTGCACATCTTAATCCATTTCCTTTTCACTTATTCATCAACTCATTTCCCATCTGGCAACCAACAAAATAGTCTCTGTATCTTCAAGTTTCTGTCTGTTTTGTTTGTTCATTTATTTTAGATTAGATTCTACATATCTGTGAAATCATAGGTGTTTGTCTTTGTCTGATATATTTCACTTTGCAGAATACTTTGTAGGCCCATCCGTGTTGTCACAAATAGTAAGAGTTAATTTTATTTTTGTCAGAGTAATATTTTATTATATATAAGTACCATATCTTCTTTACCAATTTGTCTATCAATGAACGCTTATGTTGCTTCCATATGTTGGCCATTGTAAACAATGCTGAAATAAAAATAAAGATTTATATGTCTTTATGAATTAGTGTTTTGGATTTCTTCAGGTATATACTGGACCCAGAAGTGGAATTGCTGGATTATTCTCTCTTTTTCTCTTTCTCTCTCTCTCTCTTTGGTTCTCAGTAAATTTCAATTTATTGTGTCAAATATTCTTTTTATTTTTTTCAACCATTTAAAAATGCAAAATTTAGTACACAGGCTATACAAACAAGTATCAGACTAATTTTCCAGCCCTGGTTCTGAGGATTTCTACTAGTATTGTGGACTGGTATCATAGAAGAGCATATAAGGGAGTCATTTATTTTAAGAATGTGTTATCCTCAGGCATGAGGATGACTCACATATGCATTTCTTATAACAGAAGGCATAAAGTTCCTAGTCAGATGAAGCTATTTAATTACAATGAAACAATATTTAAAAAATTAATTTTTTACACTAGTCATACTTAACTACTGACATACTTAAGTAGTCAGAGAACATTTGTGTCATTGACTACTTCACAAATAAGAATACAAAAGCAGTTTAAAAGGTCTCAGATATTTATTAATGAACCAACATACTAGTTCAGAAAAATATTAACAAAAAGAAAAATCATCTCTCTCAACTGACCAGATAGTAGTGATATTTTTAATGATATGGTACGATGCAGAGGCTTGGATACAGCATAAATATATGAGACATCTCATGAGGAATCCATATAAACCCAGTTTGTTCTTCCCAATGTCTTCTCTTGAAGTTGTACCTGATTTTAGTACAGATTTATCCAAATGCATTAGGGAATGGGTAGTGGTGGGATTTAAAATATTTAACAACTAGTTCTCTGCCCTAGTGATAATTTTAAGTATAGAAAAATGATATCCAAAAAAGTAGTTTGTTATTTAATGCATTTAATACTTAAATAAGAACAATAAAAGAAGTACACCAAACTAGATTGTTATAAGAAAGTTTTAGAATATTAGTGAAAAAATATTAAATATCATCTGACATCTGACAAAAAAACAAGAAAACTGTTAAGATATTTGCATATTGTTTCTTCTTAAAATTTTTTATTTTTCCAAAGTTAGAAATAGGGAGGCAGTCAGACAGACTACTGCATATGCCTGATGGGGATCCACCCAGTATGCTCACCAGAGGTCGATGCTCTGTCCATCTGGGGTGTTGCTCTGTTTCAGCTGGAGCCATTCTAGTGCCTGAGGCAGAGGCCATGGAGCTATCCTCAGTGGCTGGGCCAACTTTGCTCCAATGGAGCCTTGGCTGTGGGAGGGGAAGATAGAGCTAGAGAGGAAAAAGAAGGGGAAGGGTGGAGAAGCAGATGGGCATTTCTCCTGTGTGCTCTGACCAAGAATCAAACCTGGGACTTTCACATGCTGGGCTGATGCTCTACCACTGAGCCAACTGGCGAAGGCCCATATTGCTTCTTGATTGGCATCCTCACTTGTAATATATTTCACCTATGGATGGAATGAATGTTACTATGGGTGCTTAGAATATGCTGTTGTGCAGATAAATGTTAAAAAGAATAAGGGATATAAATTTGTGATTTTCACATTGGGTGACAGCCCAGGCACCCACCTTAGAGAGAACCCTGATTACAAGTGCCATTTTAACAACCAGTTCACTGAAGTCAACAGAAAATTAGGCATCTATTGGTTCTGCCAAAACAGTGAAAACTGGCTGACAGGAAATGGGGCAATTATGCTTTTGTTCTTGGCCAAGACTTTCTTGATTCTGAAAGTCTTGTGAGAAGATAAGTTGAAAAAGAGTCAACTGAATGCACTATGATGTCAGATAAAGAGAAACCTTTTTTGTTTCTTTTTGTAGCCTTTGTTTGCAAGTATATTTTTTCTGATATAAATATTGTTACCCAGATTTTTTTGTTTCTATTTGCATATACTGTAATATCATTTTTCATTTTTTCACTTTCAGTCCCTGTGTGTCTTTTGTATTTCTTTTTTAATATATATTTTATTTATTTATTTTTAGAAAGAGAGGAGTGAGAGAGAGAGAGAGAGAGAGAGAGAGAGAGAGAAAGAAACTCCCATATGTGCCTTGACCAGGCAAGCCCAAGGTTTCGAACCGGCAACCTCAGTGTTCCAGGTCGATGCTTTATCCCTCTGCGTCACCACAGGTCAGGTCCCCTGTGTGTCTTTTGATCTGTAGGGGAGCTCTTCTAGTCAGCACATGTATGGATCTTAGTTTCTTTTTTATCTGTTCAGCCATCCTATGCCTTTTGATTGAGATGTTTAATTCATTTACATTTAAAGTGACTATTAATAGTTAATGTAGTTATTACCATTTTATTTCTTATATTTTCCATTCTGTCCTCCTTCTTCTTAGAAATGTCCCTTTAACATTTCTTGTAATGTGTGTTTGGTGCTGATGAACTCCTTTAGTTTTTTCTTCTCTGGAAAGCTCTTTATCTGTTCTTCAATTCTAAATAACATTCCTGCTGGTAGAGTAGTCTTTCTTATAGTTTCTTGTTTTATATCACTGAATATTTTGTAACAATTTCTTCCAGCTTACAATATTTCTTTTGAGAAATCAGCTGACAGTCTTATGGGAGCTCTCTTGTAGGTAATTAATTCCTTTTTCTTGCTGCTTTAAGATTCTCTGTCTTGGTAATAGCAAATGTTGGAGAGGCTGTGGAGAAAAAGGAACCCTCATCCACTGTTGGTGGGAATGTAAAGTAGTACAACCATTATGGAAGAAAGTATGGTGGTTCCTCAAAAAACTGAAAATGGAACTACCTTATGACCCAGCAATCCCTCTACTGGGTATATACCCCCAAAACTCAGAAACATTGATACGTAAAGACACATGCAGCCCCATGTTTATTGCAGCATTGTTCACAGTGGCCAGGACATGGAAACAACCAAAAATCCCATCAATAGATGACTGGATAAAGAAGATGTGGCACATATACACTATGGAATACTACTCAGCCATAAGAAATGATGACATCGGAACATTTACAGCAAAATGGTGGGATCTTGATAACATGATACGAAGTGAAATAAGTAAATCAGAAAAAACCAGGAACTGCATTATTCCATACGTAGGTGGGACATAAAAGTGAAACTAAGAGACATTGATAAGAGTATGGTGGTTATGGGGGGAAGGGGGGAATGGGAGAGGGAAAGGGGGAGGGGGAGGGGCACAAAGAAAACAAGATAGAAGGTGACAGAGGACAATCTGACTTTGGGTGATGGGTATGCAACATAATTGAACGACAAGATAACCTGGACTTATTATCTTTGAATATATGTATCCTGATTTATTGATGTCACCCCATTAAAAAAATAAAATTATTATAAAAAAAAAGATTCTCTGTCTTTCATTTCACTGCTTTTAAGATTCTCTGTCTTTCATCTTTGCTTTTTAAATTATGATGTGTCTTGGTATGGGCCTCTTTGGTTCATCTTGTTTAGGACTTATGAACTTCCTGTACTCATATGTCTATTTTTCTTTTTTTGCAAGGTTAAATTTTTCATCATTATTTCTTCAAAAACGTTTTCAATTTCTTGCTCAATTTTTCTTTCTGTAGCATTATGATACAGATGTTGGAATACTTGATGTTATTCCAGAGACCCCTTAAACTACCCTCATTTTATAGCTATGTTTTTTTTTCTTTTTTTTCTTCTTAAAGAAGAACTTTTAACATTTCTTGCAATACTGGTTTGGTGGTAATGAACTTCTTTGCCTTTTTTCTTGTCTGGAAAGCTCTTTGTTTCACCTTCAATTTTAAATGGTAGTATTGCTGCATAGAGTAGACTTGGTTCTTGCTTTTTATCACTTTAAATATTTTATGCCAATCCCTTCAAGCCTGACATTTTTTTTTTGTTGGGAAATTAGCTGATAGTTGTATAGAAGTTCCCTTGTAGGTAACTAATTGTTTTTCTCTTGCTGCTTTTAAGATTCTTTCTTTGTCTTTAACTTTTGTTATTTTAATTATAATGTGTCTTGGTGTTAGATTCTTTGGGATCATTTTTTCTTTTTTTGAACTTTATGAGCTTCCTCAATATTTATGTCTGTTTCTTTCACCAGGTTATGGAAAATTTTCATAATTTTTTCTTCAAATAAGTTCTTGATTTCTTGCTCTCTCTCTACTCTTTCTGGTACCCCTATGATGTGGCTGGTATTACTCCTGTGTTGTCCCAGAGGTCCCTAGACTATGCTATATTTTCTTTTTGCTTCTCTTACTGCATATTTTCTGCTACTTTGTCTTTAAAACCACTGATTCAATCATCTGCTTTAACCTGCTGTTTAGACTTTTTAGTGTGTTTATAACTGGGAACAAATATGCTATATTACTAATTTACAAATATTGATCTAATTCGCTATAAATGACATCTAAATAAGAATGTATTAAGAAAGTAAGCTTGTAAAAGAGTTTATGTAAAATGTTAAATTCAGTTTGTTGCTTTTGTAAACATGATTTAATATTACTAGTGTGGTGATCACAGTAACAAATCAAAAGCGTATAACCAATTCTGTACTTTACCTCTGGCCACGCTCTCATTACATTTAAAAGGCCAGTTCCCCTCTGGCTGACCCAAATCAAGGGTTAACATCCAAACAAGAAGAATAAGCATATGCAGAAGATAACTGCATCTCAGCCTCTTCCCCCTCTTTCTTTCTTTCTTTCTTTTTTTTTTTTTCTTGTATTTTTTGAAGCTGGAAACGGGGAGAGACAGTCAGACTCCCGCATGCGCCCGGGGATCCACCCGGCATGCCCACCAGGGGCGACGCTCTGCCCACCAGGGGGCGATGCTCTGTCCCTCTGGGGCGTTGCTCTGCTGTGACCAGAGCCACTCTAGCACCTGGGGCAGAGGCCAAGGAGCCATCCCCAGTGCCCAGGCCATCTTTGCTCCAATGGAGCCTTGGCTGTGGGAGGGGAAGAGAGAGACAGAGAGGAAGGAGAGGGGGAGGGGTGGAGAAGCAGATGGGCGCTTCTCCTATGTGCCCTGGCCGGGAATCGAACCTGGGACTTCTGCACGCCAGGCCGACGCTCTACCACTGAGCCAACCGGCCAGGGCCTTCCCCCTCTTTCTGCTGCTCTCACCACAATGAAGTTTACAGGTCTGATTCTTGTTCAGGGTCAATTCCCACCTATTTGTGGGAATCAGCAGATTTTGTTAAGTGAAACAAAAGCTCTAGTTTATAAGTTACTTGATAGCTTTAGTGCCTGTGACAACCAACAGAACAGACTCTGATCTTCAGATGTGCCAGCTCCAAGAAATGTGTGACCTTCAGTCTGTTATCTGAATACACTGAGTTAGTTTGCACACAGCCCTCCTCAGCAAAGAACTCTCAACCCCTTCCTTTTGATTCTTTTGCTCTGTTTTTCATTTCCCTTTCTTTTACCTCTTTATTAAAACATCTGTCTGAATCAAAAAGAAAGATGGGTTTTTGAAGACAGAATTTTTCCCATCTTCTCAGGTAGCTGGCATTTAAAAAACTTCTATCCTTCTCATTAGCACCTGTGTTGTGTAATTGTCTTTTTCAGTGACAAGCAACCAGACCTGTGAGTCATTTCCCCCATTTTATATTTACCATTTAGGATATTGATTTCTTTATTTCTGACAGATTCCCTTTCATAGTATCTATGTCCATTTTTATGCTTGCTATCTTTTTATAGATGTTCTCTTCAAGTTCTTTGAGCATCCTTACAATTTTTTGGAACTTTGCATCTGTTAGCTTGCTTGAGTCCATTTCATCTAGTCTTTTTGTGGGGATTTTTTCTTTTCTTTTGTTTGATGCATGTTTGTCTGCCAGTTTTGGCTGCTTCTCTGTGTTTATTTTTGTGTAGTAAGTAGATTTGTTATGTCTCTCAGTATTGGTATGGTGTCTTTATATACTATAGGTAGTATAGGTACCCTATAGGTATATTGTGAAGCTCAGTGGTGCTGTCTCCTTGATTGAGCTAGATGCACTATAAATGCTCCTTGTGTGGATTATATAAGCTTTCATGTTATAGTTGAGCCTTCATTGCTGTTGGCCTGTGCATGGGTAATTTTGCCTTTCTGGCTGGCTATGAGGCTAGACCCCATCTTCAATGTGTGAGTTGCTGTGCAGGGGGTTGACCCTACAAAGTGGAATTTGCTCTAACAGAGTCTGGTGCTTGCTGAGATCATTCTTTTGGGTTGCCACTTGTGGAGCTAACTGGGTCATGCAGTGATGTGGTCTGAAGCCTGCCACAGGATCTGTTGGTTCTGGGGACACTTGGGAGACATTCCAGTGCATGTCAGTGTCAGACACTGTCTATAAATGGCCCTGTGCTACCTTTTTAAAGTTACAAATGATCCATAGTTTTTGGCTGACTGCTGGATGAGGGTGTGCACAGAAGGGACCAAGCTGCATGCCAAGGTTATGCAGTGACAAAAATTTCACCAGCACCAAGCTTAGGGGCAGATTAGTAAAAGTCTCAAGGCTCCCAAAGACCTACCTCTGCCTGCTAGCAGCCTGTTAGGCTTAGTAACTTAAAAAGTCTTTGTTGATATATAAGTTGTGTGAGGAAGGCTGTCAGTGATTCACCAAGTAGGAACAAGTGTTGTTCACTAGGTTGATATAGATTAAAACTCAGAGCCAGTGCTGGGTCTGAGGCTACTCAACAAAAGGTTAGCTGCCACTCACTGGGTGCCTTTGGATCTGTGTGCTGGGACAAGGTCTCAAGGAGTCATAATATTGAGGCCAACAGCATTCATTATGCCCAAATAGGCTGAGTTGGCTGGGTGAATAAAAGCTCTACACAGGCCCTGGCCAGTGGCTCAGCGGTAGAGCATTGGCTCGGCATGTGGAAGTCCTAAGTTTGACTCCTGGTCAGGGCACACAGGAGAAGCGCCCATCTGCTTCTCCACCCTTCCCCCTCTCCTTCCTCTCTATTCTCTCTTCTCCTCCCACAGCCAAGGGTCCATTGGAGCAAAGTTAGCCCAGGGGCTGAGGATGGCTCCATGGCCTTCACCTCAGGCACCAGAATGGCTTTGGTTGTAATGGAGCAACACCCCAAATGGGCAGAGCATTGTCCCCTGGTGGGCATGCCAGGTGGATCCTGGTTGGGCACATGCGGGAGTCTGTCTGACTGCATTCCCACTTCTAACTTTGGAAAAATACAAACAACAATAACAACAAAAAAACCCCAAAAGCTCTACACAGGTTAGTCATGCCAGTTGGGAATTCAAGGAAACAAAGCCTTCACATCCCCCATGAACTACACAACTTAGTGTTTCCAGAGTCTACCTGGACCTCTGGAGGGTCTTTTGCAGTGGGTCAGACTTGCCACAGCCCAGTGACAATATTTCAGAGCAGTATCTTGGCAAGTTGAGGCCACCAAGTGTCTGGAAGGTGGAATTAGTGGTTGTCCTATGGTAGGATTAGTAGATCTAATGGGAGGGTTGAATATCACTGCTTTGACCATAGGGGAGCTCCTGCTATGTCTTTCAGGGAGTGGAGAGCTACTACTTTGGCAAAGGGTGGGAGCAGGGTGCTCTTGTTTTAATTTTAAGCAGGAATGGCATTGCTGCTTTGGTGAGTGGTGTAGTGAGGGGAAATGTCCCTCATTCTAGAACTACACAACTTAGTTGGTGACTTCCCCTGAGTTCACTTCCAAGATCTCTTCAAGTAAGTTTACATTACAGGCTTAAACAACAGACTCCTCAGCAGGGTTTGTGGCTAGTAGGGCAAGGTAATTGGGCCACTGGAGGATTGGACTAGTGTCCTTTTTTAAGCTAATACAATATAGACATTAGTGCTCAACCTAAAAAAGATGGCATTTGCAAATGCTATGGGATAGGATAGGAACTCGGCACAGAAATCTTGGTGGCTATCCTTTAAGTTATCTCTGTGGAAGCACACAACCCTGTCTGTCCTTGTACAACTCTACTCCATTACATTCTTCCCTCCCTCTGCTGAATTTTGGGTGAGTGGCTGCAAATGATATTTTGTGCACTGCTTTTTTAAGAGGGCACCTGGGTTTCTAGCAGACTGCTATGTCTCTGGATGATGAAATTTCCATTGATTTTGATGTTATGTGGCACTTCTTCCCAGATCTGGTATTCAAGTCTGGGGATCTTATCATGGAGTTGAGACCTTACGTTTCTCAGGGGGACCTTTGAAGCTGAAACTTTTTCCCCCAAAATTTTAACCACTGCACACTGGTACAGGGCCAGCCCTTTTTGTGTCTTTACCCTTTCTATTAGTCTTGATGTGCATTCCTCTGTAAATCTTTGTTATAAGACTTCTGTTCAGCTAGTCTTTAGATGGTTACTCAGGTTGATCATTCTACAACTTAGTTGTAATTACATTTCAGACCTGGGAGGAGATGAGTGCAAATTTCACCTACTTCTCCACCATTTTCTTTATTCAAACTACCCTCATTTAAAATTTTTTTCTTTTCAGTTCTGATTGAATATTATCTGCTACCTTTTTTTTCCAGATTGTTGATCTGATTATTTGCTCCATTTATTCTACTGTTGATTCCCTCCAATGTAGCCTTCATCTTAGTTTTTGTTTTCTTAATTTCTGAATGTTTTTTTTTGTTTTCTGTCTCCATTCCTATCTCCTGTTAAAATTCTGTCTCCATTCTTATCTCCTGTTAAAATTCTCACTGAGTTCATTTACACTTTCTTTAAGTTCATTGAACAGTTTTCTAACCAGTGGTTTGAACTTTGTATCTGGTGGATGTCTTGTCTCCATATTGTTTAGCTTTTTTTTCTGGTGTTTTGTTCTGTTATTTCATTTGTGATGTTATTTTGTTTCTCATTTTGGTTGCCTCTTTGTGTTTATGTATTAGTTAGAACTGCTACATCTCTCTAAGTTGGTAGAGTGGCCTAAGGTAGTAAGTGTCTTGTGGGGCCCAGTGGTTCAGTATCCCTGGTCACCTTAGCCTGGTGATCAAAGTGTGTCACTTGTGTGGGTTGTATGTGCTCTCCTGTTGTAGTTGAGTCTTTAGTGTTGCTGGTACATAAATGGATGGGACTGACCCAACATGATGAATGGTTGTGAGGATTGGTCATGGCTATATTAAATACGCTGTGGTGCAGGGGTTGACCCCACAGAATGAGGTCAACTTTAGCTGGGTACTAGTGATTACTTAGTCTTTCCTTTTGGTATGTCTTTTGTGGAGGTTGTTGGGTGGTGTGCTGGTGTTGTCTAATGCTGGCCACCAGGTGTGTTGGTCATCCAACCTCTTGGGAGGAGCTCTGGTTGCAAGCCAATGTCAGCTGCTGCCTGTGCTCTGCAGTGGTCCACATAGTATGAGCTACGAAGTAATCTTAAGACAGTTGTCACTTCTGCTGGGGTTGGAGGTGCCTGGGAGAGGCTAAGCTTCAAACAAAGTCTGGCTTCCACTAGTGTTGGGCTCAGGGTTGCTTAGCAAGAGATGAGGTATGTTGAAGCTAGACACTGTTTGGCACTTGTAAACCTTTGAATAATTTTAGGAAAGTCTACAGCATGAACCAACAAAGACCATTTTTAATGGAGAAAACAAAACAAAACAAAATGAAACATTGAAACTTTCTTGGGTTGGCCAGCAAGTTGTATGGGGCAAACACTCAGGGAATCACCAGGGTGAGGGGAATGGTGCTAGCCAGGTTGATGGAGACTTGGATTTAGTGCCAGCCTAGGCCCCTGAATGCTCAGTAGAGGAGGGCTAAGCAAAAGAACAATGGCTCCTGCCTTTACTTCTGTCTGGGAAAAAACTGCCCCTTTAGTCTTCACTTTGCAGCTAGACAATTCAGTTCCCCTCCTTGGGTTTCTGGTGCTTTTCAAGCTGCTCCAGCACTGGAGCTCAGAAAGTGTGAGCAATGGACCTACCCAGCTGAGATATATTTCTTGATTTTTTCACCACCACAGGTGGATATAAGACCAGCCTTTTATGTGTTTCTACCCCTGCTACCAGTCTTGATGTGGTGTCTTTCTTATATTTTTAGTTGTAAGGCTTTTGTTTATCTAGTTTCTGATGGTTTTCTGTAGTTTAGCAATAATTTTTATAGTCATAGCAGGAAGTGAGCACTGCATTTACCTAGTTTGCAATCTTGACCAAAAGCCTATTATTATTTTAAAATAATACTATATTGTACTTAGGAGCCAGAACAGGGTGAGGTAAAGGTGGGGAATACTCATATTAAAAACAGAGATCAAATCTCAAATGGAGAAAAAGAATGCATTGTTATGTTATATTGCTAGAACATGAACTTCATTAGAGCAAAGATTGCCATCCCTCCCAGATCCTAGTGCAGGATCCTAAATAAAATAAATATATAATAAATGGTTAATTGAATGAAGGTGTGTATAGTGATGGTTGAGTGATTGGGCCCTGGAGTCAGACTCCTTGTTCAAATCTGGGCTTACCACTTAATTTGGGCAAGTTAATTAACTTCTTTATATTTCTCTTTTTTTCAGCTTAAAATGAGTATGAAAAAGTATTTCAAAGGATGATACATGGAAAACATATTTTATTTTTTTGTATTTTTCTGAAGCTGGAAATGGGGAGAGACAGTCAGACAGACTCCCGCATGTGCCCGACCGGGATCCACCCGGCACGCCCACCAGGGGCGACGCTTTGCCCACCAGGGGGCGATGCTCTGCCTCTCCGGGGCATTGCTCTGCCGAGACCAGAGCCACTCTAGTGCCTGGGGCAGAGGCCAAGGAGCCATCCCCAGCGCCCGGGCCATCTTTGCTCCAATGGAGCCTTGGCTGTGGGAGGGGAAGAGAGAGACAGAGAGGAAGGAGGGGGGGTGGAGAAGCAAATGGGCGCTTCTCCTATGTGCCCTGGCCAGGAATCGAACCCAGGTCCCCCGCATGCCAGGCCGACGCTCTACTGCTGAGCCAACCGGCCAGGGCCAGGAAAACATAATTTTTTAAGCAAAAAATTTATTGTGATCATATTCATTTTATTAATTCACTAAACATATACTGTAATATTGTTGCTTTACTATATTATATTAACTATTTTAAATAGAATTAACTTATAGGCAGCATTTAATTTTTTCTATGATTATTATTATATAAATTAAAAGCCTTTAGTAAGTTCATAGTTAATATTGTGGTTGTAAATATGTTAGCTTTTATTATTCTTATTATTATTGAGGCTGATGACAGCTATTAATGTGGCCAGAAAAAAGATAGTATGGATTTAATTGTGTTCCTCAAAGAATATATGGCAGAGTCCTAACTCCCTGTACCTCAGAATGTAACTTCATTTGGAGTGAGGGTCTTTACAAGGTAATCAAGTTAAAATGAGGTAATAAAATGGTCCTTAATCCAATATGACTTCTGTCATAATAAAATTGGAGACAGATACACATATGGAGCATATCAGATGAAGACAATGGTAAAGATCTGCAAGTCAAGGAATACCAAAGATAGCCATTAAACCAATGGAAGGTAGGAGAGAGGACTAGAACAAATTCTCTCTCCCAGCCCTCAGAAGAAACCAACCACACTATCACCATGATCTTGGAGTTCTAGTTTTTAAGCCACCCAGTTTGTGATCCTTTGTTACAGCTGACCTAACAAACTCATGCCAAGGGGTATAGTAGCAAGCAGTTCACATCCTACTGGTTGTGGATGTGAACTTCTGCCCTCCTGAAAATTTTCTAATGGTTATGCCAGGTACAGGAGCTTTAAGGGATATTTTGTGACAGGGCATACATTTAGCACCCAAAATAATGCTTAGTGACTTTGAGAAAATTACCTTTCCTGAGCTCAGATTCCTCATCTTCAAGATAAACTAGTCAGGCAAAAGTAAGTGTCTATTCCTAACTATAAATGTGATGATTCCGGAGAAGAAAGATGGCGACGAAGTAGGCAGATGTTCCAACAGCCACCTCCCAGGACCAAATTGGATTAAAAGTTAGTTTAAGAACAATCTTATAAAACCAACTCTGGACTAAACTAAGAGAAATTCATAACCAAGGATCACCAAAGAAACCACACCGAGACTGGTAGGAAGGGCAGAGAAAAGGAAAGGGCTGCCCCTCTCCCAGGAGCGAGTGGCAGATGATGGTCTGGAGGAACTCTCACAGTGGGGTGGGTTTCCCTGAAAGGTGTGGGTCCTCAGCCCCAGGCTTGGAGCCCCAGCCAAAAGCCTCAGAGACTAGAAGAGGCACACAGACAGAATTTAGCTGTTAAAAGAGCTGAGTTTCTGTCTGTGAGAAAGAGACACAGCTCTTGGACGCAGACTTTGTTTTAAAGGGCCTGCACAGAAGACCTCATTCACAGACACTTACCCAGGTCTCTGGTGGGGGAGAGCTCAGAGGACTAGAGTTGTGAGAGGAGAGTATAAAGTTGGAGGCCCAGGGAAAGCCACCCTAACCCCTGAGCTGAGTCATTCTCCAGTACTGCAGTCACCATCTTTCTTGGGTGGAGTAATCCCCTCTGAGTAGCATCAGCCTGGGAAAAGCAACTGCTCTGCCTCTGTCTTTCCTACCCATCAAGGTGATGGGTCATTCTGAGAGGCCAGGAAGCAGGGGGCACATCAGTGACTCAGTTTTTTGGTGTTGATTGGAGCTCCCCCCCTCCCACTCTCCCGAGTCTATGACAGGTGCTTCTACCTCCGAAGAGACTCAGTTGAAACTGTGGGCAGGCAGACCACAACCCTGTGTCTCAGAGGCCACACCCACCATACTCCTTAGGCCTCACCCTACTGAGGTCTGAAAACAGTGTGGACAGACTGACACCTGGGGCCAAGGGGTGGAGCCATAGCCACCTAATCTCTGAATTACTGCAGGTTCTAGACTCTAGCAGAGATTATTTTCAGCTGCTGAGCCCAACAAGCAGCCAGCAGACAGGCTGCAGGAGGTGAGACACAGGGAAATCTGGCCATTTGAGTGGACTTTCCCCCAGGACCAGACTGAGTAAAAGCCAGCCTAGTAGTACAGCTCAGTATTTCCATGTGCACTCGGGCTGAGCAGAGGCAGCCACAAACTCTGAATTGCTTGTAGCTCCAAGAAGGTTGCTGAGGACCAGTCATGGGCAGTGTCTCCCACTGGTCTATGCTGGGTTTCTGCTTGAGAGGCCCAGGGCTGGCACATTCAGGGGCCAACTGTGGAGAGAATTGGTTCAAGACCTAACAACCCTTGCTAGAGTGGAATCCTAAGGAAAAGCTCACACAGGCCTAGCTGAGGCGAGTTTCATTCTCTGTGATCAGCACTAGCACAGCAGCTCATGTGCATTGGATAATATCCCTGGACCTGGGATATTCTGTCCGCTAGGCTATATTTCACAGGGGGAAGGGAGAGAGGCTTGGCGCATGGACATTTAAAGTATGATTCCCTGTGAGTCTATTGTTGGGTCTGGTCGAGGTGCTTAGCTACCTTTGGGAGGGGCACAGTCAGCCCCAGGAGAGGACCCTCTCAATCTTCTTCCCTGAGACTGGGGTCTCACCAGCTGAAAGAACTTCTGCAGAGGGGACTGTCAGCCACACTCAGACTGAACCTGCTGCTCACCTTGTTGGGGAAAAATAAAATTTGAGTATCCAGCAATGGCTGAGGGATTAAGCTCTAGAGTAGGTGCCACATTTCCTGTACTGACCTCCAGGTCATGAGACTCCTGAAGTAGGGGGTCCCACAAAAGTTGTATTCACAACCTCAGCAGCCCTAACCCACCAAGCATGCAACCTGTACAGAGGTTGGTTGAGTGAGGCAAATCTGAGCCCACACTATAGTCTTACTACCCAAGACTCTGTGGGAAGACAAGGCAGCTCAAAGAGGAGGAGGAGCAGCTGAAAAGTAGAGACAAATCTTACAGATCTTGGGGTTTTATAAAGCTGCTGTCATTTCTAAGCAGGAGGAGACTGATCCTTATACAAATGTTGGCCCCTCCCACAGTACCCAGACACAGAAAATGCAAACAGAAACAGCAAAAAGTGCAGTAGCTTCAGACTGGTAGCCCACAGCAGGTTACAAACAATAGCTGACTCCAACCAAGAATAACTAGAGCCAACACTACTGGTAGTGGGTGGTAGATAGCACCAAACCTAGACTAAACTACCTAAACAAGCAGCATGCCTAAAAGTGGAGACTAGTAGGCACCAGGCACTGTGGAAAATAAATATGCCTAACAGAAAAGACATTGCACAGTGTGTAATACACATTATCAAGGTTGATCCTTAGAGCCAGATAGCCTGAATGGATAACCATACTCACAAAAGAACCAACTGCATGTAATACTCACATACAACAAGAGGGAAAATAGTACCCTTAAGAAGCATTCCTAGAGGCCCTGGCCGGTTAGCTCAGTGGTAGAGCATCAGCCTGGCGTGCAGAAGTCCCAGGTTTGATTCCCGGCCAGGGCACATAGGAGAAGCACCTATGTGCTTCTCCACCCCTCCCCCTCTCCTTCCTCTCTGTCTCTCTCTTCCCCTCCTGCAGCCAAGGCTCCATTGGAGCAAAGTTTGCCCGCGCCCTGAGGATGGCTCTGTGGCCTCTGCCTCAGGCACTGAATGGCTCTGATTACGGCAGAGTGATGCCCCAGATGGGCAGAGCATTGCCCCCTGGTGGGCTTGCCGGGTGTATCCCGGTCGGGCGCATGCGGGAGTCTGTCTGACTGCCTCCCCATTTCCAACTTCAGAAAAATACAAAAAAAGAAAAAAAAAGAAAAAAAAGCATTTTTAGAACAAGAAAACAAGTGGCCTGGAGGACAGTGACACCGAGAACATCTTCATAAAGACCACAGAAAAATTTTAGACAGCACTACCTAATACACCAACAAAATGGGCAGACAGAGAAATGTGACCCAAAGGAATCAGCAAGAGAAATTCACAGAAAAAGAACTGAATAAGATGGAAGTAACCAAAATACCAGATGCAGAGTTTAAAACAATTATTTTTAGGATGCTCAAAAATCTTAGAGCAACAATGGATGGACATAATGAACACCTAAATAAAGAGATAAGAAGCATCAAAAAGGACATTAAAATAATAAAAAAGAACCAGTCAGAAATGCCAAATACAATATCAGAAATGACTGCACTAGAATGAATTAACAGCAGGCTGGATGAAGCAGAGGATCAAATCAGGAAAAATAAAAGCACAGAAACAGAACAGCAAAAAGAAAGAAGGCTCCAAAAGTCTGAAGAAACTCTAAGAGAGCTCTGTAACAACATGAAGAGAAACAATATCCGCATCATAGGGGTTCCTGAAGGAGAAAATGAACAAGGAATACAGAACCTATTTGAAGAAATTATCGCTGAAAATTTTCTTAAATTGATGGAGGAAAAAGTCACCCAAATTCAAGAAGCACAGAGAGTTCCATTAAAAAGGAACCCAAAGACACATTATAATTAAAGTGTCAGAGTTAGGAAACAAAGAAAAAAAATACAAAAAGCTGCAAGAAAAAAGCAGTTAATTATCTACAGAAGAGCCCCCATAAGGATGACATTTGACTTCTCAACAGAAACACTTGAGGCCAGAAGGGATTGGCAAAAAATATTCAAAGTGATGCAAAACAAGATCTTACAATCAAGACTTCTTTATCCAGCAAAGCTATTGTTTAAAATTGAAGGAGAAATAAAAAGCTTTCCAGAAAAAAAAACTCAAGAAATTTATTACAATCAATCCAGTACTGCAAGAAATATTAAGGAGTTTGCCATAAAAAGAGCAAAGGAAAAAACATTTAAGAAAAAGAGGAATGTAGAATTAAAAAATAAAATGGCAATAAACAACTGGATATCAATAATAACCTTAAATATAAATAGATTAAATGTTCCAATCAAAAGACATAGGGTAGCTGCATGGGTAAGAAAACAGGACCAACTAACCAGGTGGTGGTGCAGTGGATAGAGTGTTGGAATGGGATGCGGAGGACCCAGGTTCGAGACTCCGAGGTCACCAGCTTGAGTGCGGGCTCATCTGGTTTGAGCAAGGCTTACCAGCTTGGACCCAAGGTCACTGGCTTGAGCAAGGGGTTACTCAGTCTGCTGTAGCCCCATAGTCAAGGCACATATGAGAAATCAATCAATGAACAACTAAGGTGTCGCAATGAAAAACTAATGATTGATGCTTCTCATCTCTCTCCATTCCTGTCTGCTTGTCTGTTCCTATCTATCCCTTTCTCTCTGTCTCTGTAAAAAAAATAAAATAAAATAAAAAAGAAAATAGGACCCATACATAATCTGTCTATAAGAGATGCACCTCAGAACAAAAGATACAAATAAACTAAAAGTGAAGGGATGGTAAAAAGTATTTCACACAAATGGAAAGGGAAAAGAAGCTGGGGTAGCAATACTTATACCTGATAAAATAGACTTTAAAACAAAGGCCATAGTAAGAGATAAAAAAGATTGCTACATAATGATAAAGGGAGCAATCCAACAGGAGGATATAACTATTGTAAGTATCTATGCACCTAATATACGAGAACCTAAATATATAAAGCAGATTTTAATGAATATAAAGGGTGAGATAAACAGCAATACTATAATAGTAGAAGATTTTAATACCCCACTGATGTCAATGGATAGGTCCTCCACACAGAAAATTAACAAAGAAAAAGTGGCCTTAAATGACACACTAGATAAACCAGATTTAATAGGTATCTTCAGAATCTTCCATCCCAAAGCAGCAGAATATACATTCTTTTTAAGTCCTCATGATACATTTTAGGATGATCACATGTTAGGACATAAAACAAGTCTCAAAAAATTTAAGAAGATTAAAATTATATCAAGCATCTTCTCTGATAATAATGGCATGAAACTAGAAATCAACTACAATAGAAAAACTGAAAAACATCCAAACACTTGGAGGCTAAAGAGCATGTTATTAAATAACAAATGGGTTAACGATGAGATTAAGGAAGAAATAAAAAATTTCCTTGAAACAAATGAAAATGAACATACAACAACTCAAAATTTATGAGACACAGCAAAAGCAGCCCTCAGAGGGAAGTTCATAGCATTACAGGCATACTTTAAGAAGCTAGAAAAATCTAAAATAAACACGTAACCCTGTATCTAAAAGAACTAGAAAAAGAACAACAAATAAAGCCCAGAGGAAATAGAAGAAAGGAAATAATAAAGATCAGAGTGAAAATAAATGACAGAGTCTAAAAAAAAAAAAAATAGAGAACATCAATGAAACCAAGAGGTCCTTCTTTGAAAAGGTAAACAAGATCGATGAACCCTTAACCAGATTCATCAAGGGAAAAAGAGAGAGGACTCAAATAAATTAAATTAGAAATGAAAGTGGAGATGTAACAACTGACACCAAGAAGAAAATTCTATGAAGATCTATATGCCAAAAAAGTGGACAACCCAGGGGAAATGGATAAATTTCTAGAAATATAATCTTCCAAAACTCAATCTGGAAAAATCAGAATACATAAACAGGCCAATTACAACAAATAAAATTGAAACAATTATCAAAAACTTCCAGCAAACAAAAGTCCTGGACCAGATGGCTTCACAGGTGAATTTTACCAAATATTCAAAAAAGAACTAACACCTATCCTTCTCAAACTATTTCAAAAAATTCAAGAGGAGAAAAGACTTCCAAGCTCCTTTTATGAAGCAAGCATAATCCTCATTCCAAAACCAGGTAAAGACACTACAAAGAAAGAAAACTATGGGCCAATATCCCTGATGAACTTAGATGCTAAAATTCTCAAGGAAATATTAGCAAACTGAATCCAGCAATACATGAAAAAAATCTTACATCATGATCAAGTGGGATTTATTCTGGAAAGGCAAGGTTGGTACAATTATAGTAAATCATTCAATGTGACTCATCACATAATCAAAAGGAAGGATAAAAATAAAATAATAACACCAATTGATACAGAAAAAGCATTTGATAAAATCCAGCACCCATTTATGATCAAAACTCCCAGCAAAGTAAGAATTCAGTGAACATAGCTCAACATGATTAAGATCATCTATGACAAACCCACAGCCAACATCATAATCAATGGGCAAAAGTTAAAAGCAACAAGGCAGGGTTGCCCCCTTTCACCACTCTTATTCAGCATAGTTCTGGAAGTCTTTGCCACACCAAGCAGACAAAAACAAGAAATAAAAAGCATCCAGATTAGAAAAGAAGAAGTAAAACTATCATTATTTGTTGATGATATGATACTGTACATAGAAAACCCTAAAGTCTCATGCAAAAAACTACTAGACCCGATAAATTAATTCAGCAAGCTGGCAGGATATAAAATTAATATTCAGAATCAGTGGGATTTTTATACATCAACAATAAACTGTCTGAAAGTGAAATTAAGGAAACTATCCCCTTCACTATTGCAACAACAACAAAAATTACCTAGGAGTAAATTTAACCTCAGAGTTAAAGGACTTGTACTCGGAAAATTATAAAACATTAAAAAAAGAAATCAAGGAACATACAAACAAGTGGAAGCATACACTGTGTTTATGGATAGGATGAAAAAAATCAATAAAATGTCTATATTATCCAAAGCAATCTATAAATTCAATGCAGTTCCCATTAAAATACCAATGACATATTTCAAAGATATAAAACAAATATTCCAAAAATTTATACAGAAACAAAAAAGAACATGAATAGTCTCAGCAATCTTGAAAATGAAGAATAAAGTGGGAGGTATCACACTTTCTGATATCAAGTTATACTACAAGGCCATTTACTCAAAACAGCTTGGTACTGGCATAAGAACAGTCATATAGATCAATTGAACAGAACAGAAAACCCAGAAATAAACCCATGCCTTTATGGTCAATTAATATTTGACAAACGAGGTAAGAGCATAGAATAGAGTAAAGACAATCTCTTTAATAAATGGTGTTGGGAAAATTTTACAGATACATGCAAAAAAGTGAAACTAGACCACCAACTTACACCATTCACAAAAATAAACTCAAAATGAATAAAAAATTTAAATGTAAGTCATGAAACCATAAACATCTTGGAAGGAAATATAGGCAGTAAACTCTCTGATATTTCTTGTAGCAATGTTTTTGCTGATTTATCTCCATGGCAAGTGAATTGACAGGATGAACAAATGTGACTCTGTCAAACTAAAATAATTTTTCACAGCAAAAGACACCATGAACAAAATAAAAAGACAAACCACACAATGGCAGAACATATTTGCCAATACGTCTGATAAGGGCTAATAACCAAAGTTTATAAAGAACTTCTAAAATTCAGCAACAGGAAAGTTATCAATCCAATTAAAAAATGGGCAAAAGAACTGAATAGACACTCTCCAAAGAGGACATACAGATGGCCAATAGACAGATGAAAAAATGTTCAATGTCACTAATCATCAGAGAAATGCAAATTAAACTACAATAAGATACCACCTCACACCAGTCAGAATGGCACTCACTAACAAAACAACACATGATAAATGCTGGTGAGGATGTGGAGAAATGTGAACCCTCCAGCACTGCTGGTGGGAATGCAGATTTGTGCAGCCACTGTGGAGAAAATTTAAAAATGGAACTGCCTTTTGATTCAGCTATCCCACTTTTAGGGGTATATTGTAAGAATACCTAATCACTGATTTAAAAGAATATATGCACCCCCATGTTTATTGCATCATTGTTTACAAAGATCTGGAAACAGCCCAAGTGTTCATCAGTGGATGAGTGGATTAAAAAGCAGTGGTACATATACACAATGGAATACTATGCAGCTGTGAAAAAGAAGAAAATTTTGCCTTTTGTGACAGAATGGATGTACCTGGAGATTATTATGCTAAGTGAAAGAAGCCAGGCAGAGAAAGAAAAATATCATATGGTCTCACATATATGTGTAATCTAATAAAGAAAGTGAACTGAGGAATGAAATAGAGGCAGAGGTGGGGTCACAAGGACCAGAGGGACAGCTGTCAGAGGGAAGGAGGGGTGAGGGGATGGGATCAGAGAAGGTGAAGGGATTAGTGAAACTGTATATACATAGCACAGATAAAATAAACAGGACAACAAATCTTAGAGGGAAGGGGGGAGGGAGTTAGGGAAAGGGGGACAAAGGGAGTAAAAAAGGGACAGGGGTAGGGGGTGAGGGAATTATATTCAGTGGGACAACTTGAATCCATGTAAACACAATAAATTGAAAATTAATAGAAAAATGTGATGATTCCTGCAGCATTGATAAAGGTTAACCCTACCTTCTATAACTCCCTTCATTTGTTCTGTACTGAATCACCTTTTTTTTTTTTGTATTTTTCTGAAGCTGGAAACAGGGAGAGACAGTCAGACAGACTCCCGCATGCGCCCGACCGGGATCCACCCGGCACGCTCACCAGGGGCAACGCTCTGCCCACCAGGGGGAGATGCTCTGCCCCTCCGGGGGGTCGCTCTGCCGCGACCAGAGCCATTCTAGCTCCTGAGGCAGAGGCCAAGGGGCCATCCTCAGCGCCCGGGCCATCTTTGCTCCAATGGAGCCTTGGCTGCGGGAGGGGAAGAGAGAGACAGAGAGGAAGGAGGGGGGGTGGGAAAGCAAATGGGCGCCTCTCCTATGTGCCCTGGCCGGGAATCGAACCCGGGTCCCCTGCATGCCAGGCCGACGCTCTACCGCTGAGCCAACTGGCCAGGGCCCTGAATCACCTTTTATAAACATATTTAAATCACATTTTGAATATTAGCTCTATGTGTAATTTTTTTTAACAGTATGTAAGTAATGGGTTTCAATATAGTGCATTGAAAAAGTATGGCCATATTAATAAAAAGTAATATCACTTATTTTTTTCTGAAATGAATGGAGTAAGTTTTAGTAATTCTAAAGTAAACCCAATAGTTAATGAAAGTGTAATATCAAGACTTCTCAGGTCTTTCCTTTTCTCAGTCCTACCCACACTTTTTTCCTTATAATAAAACGTTTTCTTTAAAAAAAAGAGCGTTGGCATGGCGTGCGGGAGTCCCGGGTTTGATTCCCGGCCAGGGCACACAGGAGAAGCATCCATCTGCTTCTCCATCCCTTCCCCTCTCCTTCCTGTCTGTCTCTCTCTTCCCTTCCAGCAGCTGAGGCTCCATTGGAGCAAAGTTTGCCCGCGCCCTGAGGATGGCTCTGTGGCCTCTGCCGCAGGCGCTAGAATGGCTCTGATTGCGGCAGAGCGAGGGCCCAGATGGGCAGAGCATTGCCCCCTGGTGGGCATGCCAGGTGGATCCCGGTCGGGCACATGCGGGAGTCTGTCTGACTGCCTCCCCATTTCCAACTTAAGAAAAGTACAAAAAAAAAAAAATAAACCAATTATTTGTCTAAATAAATAAGCTTCTGTAACGCAGTAAGAGCCACACAGTTTGTCTTTTCAAGACTGGAAAGAAGTTAATGACACTGCAATATTGGAAGTTATATGGCATTGAACAGAACATTTTTGCCCAGTGTTAACCGTTGCCCAAGGGTCACAGAGTGTGCTAGGCTGTTGGTAGAAGCCTTTGTAAAAACATTTCAACAGGTATAAATTAAAAAAAACCCATGTATGCTTGGCTCAATATAAAGCACGCTCATAAAATGAAGCCTGTGTGGTTTATATGCAGTTCTGATAGACACACAGGAGGAACTTGTAACCAAAGCTGTTCCTTTATTCATGAATTTGTGAGGACATATTATGTGTTTTGATTATTTATTATAGCAGCTGGTAGTCTTCTGTGTTGTTTTATTGTTTATATACAACAAGGCAATAGACGTGATACAAATTGTTATGTATTATCCTAAATTTCCATTTGCAGTAAGGAACACACACAATGCCATACCAAAGTGAGTTTATTGACATTCCTCGAAAGGTGGTGTGAGGAGAAAGAAAGCTCAGCCTGAGTATTATGTGACATTTCCCTTGTTAATGTAAGCAAAATCAGCCCAATTTGTGGACTTTTGCTGCTATTAACTAGAACAAAGACTTTTTAACAAAATTGTTCTAGATATTTCCTTAGATAAATTGGAAGCTACAGAAAGTAGGCTAATGGAATGATATTTACTATATATACTATCTGTAGGCACCTATTTTTCCTATTGGAATAAAGGGACTATATGTATGTCATTAATAAAGTAACACTTTTTCTTTTGACCTTATGAAGGCTGGAACATCTATCTTAGATTTTTATGCTATAGAATTGAAGCAGTGGTTTCAATGAACACTAAAGTAAATAATAACAGCAACATTAATAATAAAGCACCACATTTGTTATGTGAAGGTCTAACTACTTTCATTTGAAAGTGTTTCATCTTAACTGGGAAAACATTTGTGGCAACTGAGAAATTTTCTGAATTCAAATTTTGGACACATGGTTTGACACATGGACTGACAATGTTATAATGTAACATTTTAACTCTCCTGAAAAGTCCAGCTCATTGAATTACACAAAAATACACTTACTGCTAAAGGACATATGGTCATATATTAAAAGAGAAAATATTAATATTTTTTCATAACTAAAACCTTCAAAAAAATTATGTATCTTTCTTAATTTTCATTACTAACCAAGAAATTGTGCTGCAATAGTTACAGTTAAGCTTTTTATCAACTAATACAGACATAGGAAGTTACAAAGAACTCAGTATATTTAGAATATTTCTTTTTATTTTACATAGTCAATTTATATTTTTAGAATTATCATCTTCATATAACAGAATAAAATGTGATATCCCTGAAATTATTAAAACTTTATAGCATTTTGAAAGCATTTTTCAAATATATAGCATGTTTTTTCTTATTTATTGTTGTTGTTAGCCCCTCAATTATTTGTAACACCCTTTTACTAAAACTGGTCCTGAAAGGTCTTGTTTTAGAGGACTTGTTGTTTATAAGTGATTAATTTTATAAGATGCCTGGGAGAAAAGCTATACTTTAAATAAAAAACAAATAAGTGGTAACAGATATGCACTGTCCATTGAATTATATAATTTTGGTGCTTTACACCTTCACCTGGTATAACTAATAGCATAATTTAGTCTTATAGGTGTTTTATTATATATATAATAAAAAGTATACATATTTAAAAATCAGCCTCATATTAACTAAGGAAACATCTTTTGGGACATAGAAAAATAAAAAGGACTTTTCTGTACCAACTGTCTGTACTCCTCTTTCTTTGTTTTCCTTTTTTAAGGAGTCTGTTAAAGGCCTTAATGGAATCTGGGCCCCCGTTTAAGTAAGCTTTACATTCTTTCAGCTGACTTTGACACTAGAGTTCTGTTTTGAAATTTTATGCTTTTATAAAACATTGTTCCTGTAATGCTCTGTGAGATACATCTAGAGTCATGGCATCAGGGACAGGGGCAGGTAAGAAAAAGTTAGTTGAAAAACCACTCATGATCAAGTTATCTGTGTATAATTTCTAGGATTATTTATTCCTTCTGAACATGGTTGTCAAATAGATATTAATTAAATAAATCAGTAGAGTATTAGATATTTGTGTAAATTGTGAAGCTCCTCAGGAGCAGGTTCTGTTTTTTTTTTGTTTTTTGTTTTAACAGTTTTAACAGTTGCTTAACAAATAATGTAGGTAATAAAAAAGAATTGACTACTTGAATTGATGACTTTTTAACCTATATATCTATATATCTATATCTATGGCCATATAGATATATATAACAACAAATTAAAAAAATAATAAGTTCCTCCTATACTAGAAGGTCTAGCTCATTGGCTTATACAAAAATAACTTACCGTTAAAGAACATGTGGTTATGTGTTAAGAGAATTACAGCAGTAGTTTTATAATGTTTTCTCTTTAAAACATTAGAATGATGAAATGATTTGCACAGTCTTATGTTCTGATTTTATAAATAAATAATAATAGCTACATTGGAATACATAATTTTTCAGATGTTGAAATGTGTACTGAATTTTACAGGTCCTCAAATTCCATATTATATAACTTACATATTCCATTCTATCTTGGTAAATATTCTTTTTTAGATGATAATTGAAAGCTAAATTTTTATAATATATATATTCCCTGATTGACAAAAAATTACCCAGCAGCAAGCGGTGCTGGGCATAGCAAATAATTCCTACTGAAAGAATGTTTCATATTGGAGTTCTCTGCAGACACAGACTCATATAATGAGCACAAGGCATAGCTTTATATAAAATTAACTTTGTCTTACATTTATCATATTTTTTCTTTGTTTACTATATTAAAAACAACAATGTGACATTTCAACAGGGGGGCTTTTTTAGCTCTTCCCAGTGAAGAAAAAACACTTTCATTTATGACATATTTTCAACAACATGGATAACAATGTTAGAAAAAGAACAAAGGACCTTTATGTGTGAGTTTATTTCAAATGTATTTGAGAGGCTAGAATGTCTTTGGAGCTAAGTTTTCTGGGATATCCCTTTACTGAATGCTAATAGAAACTGGATATTTTTACATAAATTAACATGTTTTTGAGATGTTTGATCTCTTTGCTTTGGGAGAATTGTGATGGATGAAAAGTACAATATTGCCTTTGATCCCTAACAAGCACCATCACTATCTGCAGCTTCTTACTTAGTGTGGTCCCTGTGGACAGTCCGATGTGAAGGAATTTGAACACCATAATTAAAAAAACAGCATGAAAAACTAATATTCAAGTTAAAATAAAAATTTGTTTGTCATATCAAGTAATTACCTGGTTTTAACAGAAGTCATGAGATCATTTATACCTTTTTCTCCTTTGTGTGAGAACCATAGCCAGATTAAGGAGAAAATGGAACAAAACAGTACAGAACTAGGTATTCAAACCAACCTAATATATTCTCCTTCCCTTTTTCTGGTTTGCTTCATCACATTGTATGCAACACAATGGGGGCAGAAGCCTTGTTATTTATACTAATGATATAATGAGACATCTTTCTTGGGCATGTGCACCAATTTGTGCTTCTTATATGATGAATGTTTATGAAGGGTGTACCTCTCTTAGATTTATCTAAGCTGAAGTTGAGCCACAATCCCCACAGCCATTGGGATGCACTGTGTTTTATCAGCAGAAGATGTTTACCTTGCTGTTATTATTTGTTGGAAAGTGTATTATTTGCACCATGTGTTTAGGCTAGTTCTAGCTGGGACTGATGTCACATATAAATCATGAGTTAAATGTATAAAAAAATTTGAATTTTCTAATAATGTTTTTGCATGGATACTATGAACACAGAAAAGTATATAGAATGGAAAGAAAAGAAAGAGCTGATCAATTCTTAGTTCTGGAGTTGGTTGTTAGAAATGATAAAAAATGGTGTCTGCTCAGAAGCATGAGCATATAAAAGATTGAAATGTTTAACTCTCAAATTTTTCCTTAAATTATATAAATGGAAATAAACATTTATTACCATTTGGTCAACTGTAGCATAACTAGCATTCATATTTCACTGTTAGTAATGGAGGTATGTGGAGATATACACAGACCTTGTGACAGCTGTTTTTTAATATTGCATACAGGCTAGCAGTTCACTGAAAATAAAGGAGATAAGCCTGGATGTTAGGTCTTAGAAGAAGGCAGTTCTTCATGCACAGCTTTTGTCATTCCTGATTTGGTATGAAAATGAAAATCATGAAGTTCCAAAATCAAAGAGAGTTGATTCAAGGAGAGATAAAAGGAGATTTTCCCAGAAAAGGTGATGTCACCATCCAGGCAAATGTCAGGTGAGTTTCCATTTCTTTATTCAAGTCCAAAGGTGCTAGTTTCTTCTACTGCTGTTAACAGCTTTTCATACAACATGGAGTATGAGGGATAAGGTGGAAGATCCAATCGATTAAAGCATGTGTGTGCCCTGAAAGGGGGAGAGGAGATTGGTGAAGGTGTTTAATGCTGCAACTGCTTTGGATATATCTATAATCAGTCTGAAACTGTGACTCAAAAGTGAATCAAAGTTAGCATAACCTCAATTCAGTACCATCATAAAAACTAGCAAACTAAGAATCATAGCCTTCTAGATTAAATTAAACTAAATTAAATAGGGCAGAAACAACTCAATTGTGCTTTTGGAACTGGCTGAATTAGCCAGAAGCAAGATATGAGCAGACATCATCTTTCTGATTTTCTTTCTTTGATCATTTTAATTGGTATTCATGAGTAAAAATATTACAGAGAAAAAAAATTCCATATTTACAAAATACATTAATTTTGTAAAAAGACAATTTTTGGGAGTAAACTGAAAGAAGTAGCTAATGGCTTCTTTTCAAGTACTAGTCTGAATACCAGAATTTTTTCAAGAGTTACTTTTATTACATTTATCTACATTTTGGTTAAACTCCATTAAATAAATTTTAATTTGTAATCTAAAATGTATGTCACCAATCTGGCATACAGATTTGAACACCATAATTAAAAAAACAGCATGAAAAACTAATATTCAAGTTAAAATAAAAATTTGTTTGCCATATCAAGTAATTACCTGGCTTTAACAGAAGTCATGAGATCATCTATACCTTTTTCTCCTTTGTGTGAGAACCATAGCCAGATTAAGGAGAAAACGGAACAAAACAGTACAGAACTAGGTATTTCCCTCCCCCAGGCCTTGCTCATGCTGCCCCTTTAGCCTGAAATTTTGCTCCACCCATTAATTGTCCCTCAATGCTCACCTAAATGTCAGCTTTTTTTTGTGGCATCTTCTGTCACTCAGTCAGGGTTAGATCTTTGTTCTATTTGTTTTCACCTTGCCTTCCTAGTGCTTCTCTGATCCCACCTTGTGTTATAATGTATTACTATCAGACTGTTTTCTTCCCTATAGTGTAAGCATTTCTGGGCAGGTGCCTTGTATTTCAGCTCCTCTTCAGGATGTGCTATGGGGCTAACCTATTGACAAATGGTGACTCAAACTCATTTTTCTAAAATCATAGTATGTTTCTAAATTACTGCATCCTCCAAATATATTATTAAAACGGGCAAATAGAAATCTTGCCTTTTTAGGCTTATTTTCTTGCCTGACTTAATTCAGTAGGTGCAGCTATCATCAGAACCATGCAAATGAACACTGAGGGTCTGCTGAACTAAGTGGGTAGAGACAGGGCTGAAAATTGTACCAAGGCTTTGGCTATTATTAATCAGCTAGGCATGAATTCTGTTCCCGGGGCCTCCTGATAACACAGACATTGTGGATTTATCTTTGGAACATTCATGGAAAGTCAAGTCTGAGAACACTATGAAAATAATAGTTTAGAAAACTCTTCCACAACAGGAACTTAGCAAAGGTATCTGGAAGGCCATGTAGAAATGGGGTTGAATTTAGTACAAATCTCTTTTTCCTTTTTATTGAATTTATTGAGGTGACATTGGTTAACAAAATTATATAGGATTCAGGCGCACAATTCTATAACATATTATCTGTATACTATATAATTCAAAAGAATATATGCACCACTATGTTCATTGCTACATTATTTACAATAGCCAAGATTTGGAAGCAGCCCAAGTGCCAATCAGTAGATGAGTGGATAAGAAATATATGGTACATTTACATAATTAAAAAAATGAACTATCAAGCAAAATAGTGAGTCTTCTTTTATAATTTGGAAATATCATAATACAAGAAAATAATATGGATCAATCTTTTCTTCTGTTTGTTGAGCAGTATTTATTACAATAGTTCTTACATAGAAATGTCTCATTACTGCTTCTTATTCACTGATTAGAAATATGCTACTCAATATGGCACAGAAAGGATCCAAGAAGTGTTAGGATTAAAACTGTTAAAAGAAATTCATTGTGTTAAATTACCTGGATCCCTGGAGCTTCCTTTTCTGCATTTATCTCACAATAATTTCTTCAATATCATACTATATAGAAGTCACTGTAGAGACCTGAGTATTATGTGGTCTCATCCTCATGTTTTAAAGCATTATAAAAAAAATGCAGCATGTACTATTCAAAGTATCAAATGATGTGTTGTAGAAGTAAAAATAAAGAGCTGGTAAAGGTTACTTTGGGTTTTAAGCCTCTTCTGTCCCACTCTCTTGCTAAGCAGGTGAGACATTTTTCTTTAAATTAGATTGGGCAATACACAGATTGGAAAGATTCCCATGACTAACACATGGACCATAATACCATCAATTATAAAAATTCACTAAGAATATGGCAAAATTCATCTCCCAGAGACTTTTTATCTGTACCTTTTACTAATAACTCATATGACACTATTTAGGATGGCAGAAAAGAATTCTACGCCAAAGGATGATCACCCAAGCTCAAATAACAAAGTACTCATTGCTCTTTTCAGTAGCTTTCCTCAAGATTGGCAAAAGCTTCCTACCTGGGTAGAGACATAATTTTTCCCCATTTCTCTATGCAGAAACGACGAAGTCCATTGCTTCCTCGAAGGGCTGCGAAGCCTTCGTAGGGCACACTTGAAGTTCCAGTGACAAACTGAAGTAATCTTAATCTCTGCTCATTATTGAAGTGCTCCACTGTGGCCCAGAACCAGCGTATCACAAGATGCCCATCATGATAACCTGAATGAAGCAGAAAGAAAGATAAAGAGAGGAAAGAGGAAGGATGAAAGGAAATATAGATGAAAATACACATCATATGTGATAAGAACTCCACAGCTGCTGATTTCTCTAATGATGGCCCATATATAAGTCTAAAACAATTTAATTGGGATAATTATTAAAACAAAAGCAGATTTGGAAAGTACTTGTTTTCTAAAAATATATCATATATTCTTAGTTATGTCCTTAGATATGTTTGCTCTCTATCTAAATAACTGGGATTCCATTGGTCATTTCCTGCCTTATTTAAATTTAGATAAAGAGTGACTAGACTTAGTAGATATCTTTGGGATCCTTAAGAGACCAAATCCTCTATGAATATTTATTGGATTCCTTGTTTCTGATGTCAGCTCCAGGTAACTACATGTTGTGGATGAATCTAGGACTTTAGAAAGGATGAAGGTAAGGGCAAGCTTGGCAAGTGGAAGATGCTGGGTTCTCCAACAGCCATTGATAACCCTAAAGCAGCTGCTCTTAGGCCAAGCCTAGGCTGAGATAAAATTGGGCCCATGGAAGAAGTATTGGACCCCTTTCACAGTACAGTGGGAAACCAGGCTTGGAATAGTTACTTAAAGTAAAAAATTTGCTGCTGACTGCAAATGCAAGAAACATTCAAACATGGGAGAAATCAATGGGGGATAAGGTAAAAGCAGGGAAATCTTCATAAAAAAGAATCAAGATGTGAGTTAAACGTGAAGTGTTTGCATGAGTGGAGGAGAAGAGGACAATGTTTCTGGCAAGGAAAATAAAGAATAACAAGAATGAGAAAGAAATATGGAGGGAATAGTAAGCTGATTAACATGGAGAGGAAGCTGGTGAAGACTGAGAAGAAAGTTGCTGGGAAGACCTTAACAGCCAGGAAGAGACGTTTTGACTTGATACCTTAGGTCACTGGCTTTCCTACCAGCCCAAGAAGGGCCTGGATATCCCATAAAGGCTTCTCATGACTGAGTATATTGGGGAGATGAGGGAGACTGAGATAACAGGCCCCTTGCACTCTCTCTCTATTATTATATTGATTGGGGTTTCTGTGTAATATATTACATAAAGAAAGGGTTTTCAGACTTAAAACATTGTCAAAGACCTCTTCTGTAAATAATAAGGAGCTTGTTTTGTGGGTAGGAAAGTGGCATGATGAAAATAATGTTTCCGGAAGCCAAGTATGGCAGTGTGAAAGTGAATAGTTTGGAGGTGTTAGAAATTGGTTTTGGAGATAAAACAGAAATGTGTTGTAGCAGATAAAGAATGAGGTGAAGAATATGCCAGTTCTACAGAAAGTGGAACACATTTCCCTGCCAGCATGCAACCCAGCTCAGGAGCTGGCCCCTGGATGATAGTGTTCCTTAATGAAACTACATTGAGTTAAACCAGAGAGTACTGTCAGCTGAAGGAGAGTTTCAGTTGGGAGTTGGAGGAAACCATATAGAGAATCTGCTTTACACATGTATTGAAGTAAGAGCCATTTTGTGATTCATCAACGAGTGATGTCATATATATATGACATATATATATATATGCATTTTTTAATTTAGAAAATTAAATTTAACAGGGTGACATTGATCAATAAGAGTACATAGGTTGCAGGTAAACATCTCTATAGCATTTGAAATGTTGATTATGTTGTGCTCCCATCACCCAAAGTCAAATCACTCTCCATCACCACATAGTTGCCCTTCTTTATTCTCCTCACCCACCACCTTCCCCACAATCTGCTCCCTTTTGTAACCACTTCACTTTTATCTATATCCAGAAGTCTCAATTTTAATTCACACCTCTTGTGAAATCATATAGTTCTTAGCTTTCTCTAGCTTACTTATTTCACTCAAAATAATGTTCTCAAGGCCCATCAAGATTGTCATGAATGGCAATGTCATCATTTCTTCTGGCTGAGTAGTATTCTATTATATATAAGTACGACATCTTTTTTTGTGTGTGTGTATTTTTCTGAAGTTAGAAGTGGGGAGGCAGTCAGACAGGCTCCCGCATGCACCTGAATGGGATCCACCTGGAATGCCCACCAGAGGGTGATTGCCCATCTGGGGTGTTGCTCTGCTGTGGCCAGAGCCATTCTAGCACCTGAGGTGGAAGCCAAGGAGCCATCCTCAGCACCCAGGCCAACTTTGCTCCAATGGAGCCTTGGCTGTGGGAGGGGAAGAGAGAGAGAGAGGAAGGAGAGGGGGAAGGGTGGAGAAGCAGATGGGCGCTTCTCCTGTGTGCCCTGACCGAGGATCAACCCAGGAATTCCACACACCAGGAAGATGCTCTACCGCTGAGCCAATTGGCCAGGGCTGTACCACATCTTCTTTATCCTATCTTCTATCAAGGGAAACTTTGGTTGTTTCTATGTCTTTTTTTTTGACAGAGACAGAGAGACAGTCAGAGAGAAGGACAGATACAGACAGATAGGGACAGACAGACAGGAAGGAAGAGAGATTCTCATCAGTTCTTTGTTGCAGCACCTTAGTTGTTCAATGATTGCTTTCTCATATGTGCCTTGACTGGGGGGCTACAGTAGATTGAGTGACCCCTTGCACAAGCCAGTGACCTTGGGCTCAAGCCAGCGACCTTGGACTTTAAGCCAGTGACCTGTGAGCTGAAGCCAGCAACCATGGAGTCATGTCTATGATCCTACGCTCAAGCTAGCAACCCCACACTCAAGCTGGTGAGCCCGTGCTCAAGCCAGCAACCTTGGGGTTTCAACCTGGGTCCTCTGCATCCCAGTCTGACACTCTATCCACTGCACTACCGCCTGGTCAGGTGATTGTTTCTATGTCTTGGCCACTGTGAGTAATGCTGTGATGAACATGGGGTGCATGTATCCTTAAGTACCAATGTTTTCAAGTTTTTTTGGTAGATATCCAGTAGAGAAATTGCTGAGTCATATGGGAGTTCTATTCTTAGATTTTTGAGGAACCACTATACTTGCTTAAATAATAATGGATATACAAGTTTTTATTCTCACCAGCAGTAAATAAGGTTTCTTTTTTCTCCAAAACCTCTCCAACATTTATTATTAACCCTTTGAGTAGTGAGTGTTTTTCATGCTCACTGACCCCTGGGAGTGAGTTGTTTTTTTTTTTCAAAAAATGAAATTAGTTCCAGTTCCAGTTTTGTTAACTTAAAATCATGTTTAATAACCAATTTATGGAAATAGGAAGAACACACATTTGCCTTTTTTTTAATGTTGCCTTACACATTTTTAAAATAAAAATTTTTGTTACAATCATACTCTGGATGGTCAGGAGGTACGAGGACATACATGAACATTTGTACTACTCAAAGGGTTAACGTCTTGTTGATAATAGCCAATCTAACAGGTATAAGGTGGCATCTCATTGGAGTTTTGATTTGCATTTCTCTAATAGCTAGTGAAGATGAGCATTTTTTTTTTTATATTCAATATATCTATTGGCCATCTGTATTTCTTCTTGGGAGAAGTGTCTATTTAGGCCTTCTCCCCATTTTTTAATTGAATTGTTTGCTTGTTTGTTGCTGAGCTTTGTGAGGTCTTTATATAGTTAGGATATAAACCCCCTATCAGAGCTGTTGTTTGCAAATATCAATGCCCAGTTTGTTGCCTGACTTTTTGTTTGTTGCTGGTTTTTTTTAGCTTTCTAGGAGCTTTTTAGTTTGGTATAGTCCCATTCCTTTATTTTTACCTTTACTTCCCTTGTCTTTGGGGTCAAATTCATAAAATATTCTCTATGGCTATGCTCCAAGTTTAGTACTTATGCTTTCTTCTATGTGATTTATTGTTTCAGATCTCATATTTAGGTCTTTGATCCATTTTGAATTAATTTTGATGCATGGGGAGAAAATGCAGTCAAATTTCACTGTTTTGCATGTGGCTTTCCAATTTTCCCAGCATCATTTATTAAAGAAGCTTTCTTTTCTTCATTGTGTGTTTTGCCTCCTTTGTTGAAGATTATTTGTTCATATATATGTGGCTTTTTTTCTGGGCTCTCAATTCTGTTCCATGGGTCTGTATATCTGTTGTGGGTTTTGTTTTTTGTTTTTTGTGGTTTTTTTTTTTTTTTTTTTTTTGCATTTTTCTGAAGCTGGAAACAGGGAGAGACAGTCAGACAGACTCCTGCATGTGCCCGACCGGGATCCACCCGGCACGCCCACCAGGGGGCAACGCTCTGCCCACCAGGGGGCGATGCTCTGCCCATCCTGGGTGTCGCCATGTTGCGACCCTCCTGGGTGTCGCCATGTTGCGACCAGAGCCACTCTAGCGCCTGGGGCAGAGGCCACAGAGCCATCCCCAGCGCCTGGGCCATCTTTGCTCCAATGGATCCTTGGCTGCGGGAGGGGAAGAGAGAGACAGAGAGAAGGCGCGGCGGAGGGGTGGAGAAGCAAATGGGCGCTTCTCCTATGTGCCCTGGCTGGGAATCGAACCCGTGTCCTCCGCACGCTAGGCCGACGCTCTACCGCTGAGCCAACCGGCCAGGGCTTTTTGTGTTTTTTTTTTTTTTGCCAATTCCATGCTGTTTTGATTATCGTGGCTCTATAGTGTAATTTGAAGTCAGGTAGATACCTTTGGCTTCATTTCTTTTTCTCAGCTTTGGCTATTTGGGTTTTTTATGTTCCCATACAAACCTAGTGAATTTTTGTCCTATTTCTCTAAAAAATGACATAGGGATTTAAAGGGGATTGCAATAAATTTGTATATTGCTTTGGATAATATAGCCATTTTAACTATGTTAATTCTTCCAATCTATGAACGTAACACAGTTTTCCATTTCATTGTGTGTTTTTTGATTTTTTTCCATAATGCACTGTAGTTTAAAGTTTTTCGTTAAGTTTATTCCTAGGTATTTTTATTTGTTGCAATTGTAAAAAGAATTATTTTTTTGAGTTTATTTTCTAAAGTTTCATTGTTGGCATATAGGAAATCTATAGACATTTGTATATTGATTGTTTTATCCTGCAACTTTACTGAATTGATTTATTGTTTCTAATCATTTTATGGTGGAGTCATAGGGTTTTCTATATACAAGGATCACTTCACCTGCAAAAAGTGATACCTTTACTTATCTTTCCTGATATGGATGCCTTTTATTTCTTTCTCTTGCCAGATTGCTCTGGCTAAAACTTCCAGAACTATGTTGAATAAGAGTGGAGAGAGTGGGCAGTCTTGACTTGTTCCTTCAATTTTTCAGCATTTAGTATGATATTGGCTGAATGTTTGTCACATATGGCTTTCATTATGTGGAGGTACTTTCTTTCTATAACCATTTTATTAAGTGTTTTAAACATGAATGGCTGTTGTATCTTATCGAATGCCTTTTTTGCATCTATTGGTAAGATTATATGACTTTTGTTCTTTGTTTTATTGATGTGATGTATTACATTGATCGATTTACATATATTGAACCATTCTTGTGCTCCTGGAATGTATTCCATTAGATCATGATGCATCATTTTTTAAATATATTGTTGTATTTGTTTTGCTAGTACTTTGTTTAGGATATTTGCATCTGTATTCATTAGAGATATTGTTCTGTGGTTTTCTTTTTTTGTGTTGTCCTTTTCAGGTTTTGATATGAGGGTTATATTGGTGATATTGCATACTTCTTTCCCCTGTTCCATCTTTTTTCAGGCTATGTGTTTCAGTATTGGTTGTTTTATGGGTGGTTACCATTATGTTATTAAGAGAAAAATTTTCATATGTATGAGTCCTTTGTCTTATGAGTTCTTGCCTCCATCCTTTTTTGATACTGCAGATCTTTATCTTTTCTTCTTTTATATTATTGTTGCCACTAATTTTCCTTCTTTTTATTGTAACCTTTTAGGAGCTTTTACTTGTAGTTTTGATTTGTTCTTTGTTTCTGGTTGAATTGCCCTTTGAGTATTTCCTGTGGGGGGGTTCTTCTCTTTTGAGTTTCTGTCAGTTTTTGTTTGTAGGCATTCCATACAATTCCTCCTGGTTTTTTATTTTAAACTATGTGTTTCAATAGTGGCTTTTAAGTAGGTAGTTACCATTAGGTTATTAAGAGAAAAATTTTCATATGTACATAAGTTCTTCTTTGTTTTATGAGTGCTTTTGTACTTCATTCTCCTTTGCTACTGCACATCTTTATCCTCTCCCTTTTTATGGTATTGTCATCACTGCTTTTTCTTATTTTTATTGTAAACTTGTTAGAGCTTTCTGTTGTAGTTTTGATTTGTTTTGTTCTTTTTATCTGGTAAAAATAATGCCCTTAACTATTTCCTGCAGAGGAGGTTTTCTGGTGATAATTACCTCAGCTTCTGTATGTCTGGAAACATTTTTATTTCTCTTTTATATTTGAAGGGTAACTTTGATGCATATAGTATTCTTGGCTGGTAATTTCTCTCTTTCAGTATGTTAAATGTTTGGGTCCACTCTCTTCTGGCTTGTAAAGTTTCTACTGAGAAGCTGATGATAACCTAATGGGTTTCCTTCCTTTATGTTATGTTTGTCTTTTCCCTAGCTGCCTTGAGGATTCTTTCTTTGTCATTAATTTTTCACAATTTATTATGATGTGCCTTGGAGAAGGTCTGTTTGGGCTGAGGTTACTCAGTGTTCTGTTTGCTTCTTGGATTCAAGGATCTAACTCCATAAGCTTGGGAGGTTCTTATCAATTATTTGTTTGAATTGGCTATTTCCTTCTCTTTCTTTTCTTCTTCTGATATAACCCTTATTCTTATTTTGTTCTTTCTGATGGAGTCAAACAATTATTGCAGAGCTCTATCACTTTTTTTATGAGTCTCTGTCTTCTTCTCTCTGTAGCCTCTCTAGTTGCCTGTCTTTGATGGCACTGATTCTCTCCTCTATCTGTCCTGTTCTGTTAGTTAAACTTGCTACTTTGTTTTACAATTCATATACTGAGTTTTTTTAAAAAAATTTTCTCTTTGGTTCTTTTTTGAAGTTTCAGTCTCCTTAGTAAATTGCTCTTTATGTTCATTGTTCATCTTTTGAGCTTATTAAATTACCTATCAGTGTTTCCTTGCATACCATTGAGTATTTTCAGAATTACAATTTTTGAATTCTCTATTGTTTAACTCCAAGGTTCCCATGTGATTGAGATTGCTTTCTTGAGATTTTTTATATTCTTTCTGAACTACTTGTCCACCTCATGTAGCCATGGTGTTCAATTTCTCTTTCTTGATGGCATTTGAGCATGGTGTAGTTAAGAACCCTACCAATAAACATATAAGAAAAAATAAAAATTGAAAAAATAAAATGAAATTAAAAAATAATGATAAGGCTAAAAGAAAAACCAAAAACCAAAACAAAACAAAGAATGCAGCCACAAAAATAAGTAAAAAATATAAAGGTTCAAGCAAATGAGAAAACAATGAACAACTAAGGTGCCCAGAGGTAGACTAATGTCAGTTGAGGCCCCACATGCAGAAGAAAATATTGGGTCCCTTACATTATAAAAAAGTGTCAGGTTGGGGTTTTCTGAGGCCCTTCAGAAGTTGGGGCCCAGGGCACATGCCATTAAATCCACCTCTGAAGGTGCTGCAACTATGAATTGATACTTCTCATCTCTCTCCCTTCCTGTCTGTCCCTATCTGTTCACCTCTCTCTCTGTATCTCACTAAAAAGAAATTTAAAGAAAATAATATTCAAAGGAGAAAAAAGAGAGGGATAAAAAAAAGAAAAAATAAAAAAAGGGAAAAAAGGACTTTAGAGTTTTTTTTCTGTTTTCTTCTAGTAGGTGGCAATGTATTACAAACTTTAGTTCCATAAAATTCCTGGGCTGACCCCTGCTGAGATATTGCTGCTGCAATGATGTAGGCAGGGCTGCAGTTGTGTTGATGTGTGTGGCATGTTGTGAGGACTTTATGGATTTACAGCTTTAACAATGGTGATTTTAGGACTGCAGGTGCTCCTCCCCATATCTTAACAGTCAAAGGGACCAGATGCAAAGCACCTCTGTTTTTAGCGAACATCATGGCTCTGGAGAGTTATCTGTGAGGTCTGTTTCTGGCACTTTCTGTACCCCATAAGGTGAGGGAGGCAGGATCTGGGAGGCTGTGGGGGGGTGTTGCACTTTGGTTTTCTCTCTCTCTGTGTTGAGTGCAGACTGCAGGCAGACCGTGGTGCCGTTGCTTTGGTTTAGTATCTCCCCTCTGTCCCTCAATCTCTCTGCTCTTCCTGAGTGAAAAATACCCAGTCATTCTGGGTTTCTCTCTTGCTGGAGCCCCTGATGATAAAAAACCAGGCAGTCCAGGTCTTTCTTCTCTCCAGAGCTGACTGTGAGTGTGTTTACTTTCGCCCACCTTTTTTTAACTCCCCACTTTTAGTACTTTTTGTGTGCAGATCTTTCAGGCAAGCCTGCAAGCCCGGCTGGGGTTGCTTCACTGTATTGTAGCTATTCAATTTGTTGAAATTTCTAGGGGAGAGATCAGGAGTATCTTCCATGCTGCTATTACTCTTAATTTATGTTTATATTATATATATAAACACACACAAAATGGATTATTATTCAGCCATCAAAAGAAATAAAGTACTGAAATATACTAAAACATGGACAAACTTTGAAACAATATGCTAAGTGAAAAAAGCCAGACAAAAAGAACTATTTATAAAAATGACTCCATTTACATAAAATATCCAGAATAGGTAAATCCATAGAGACAGAATGCATAATGATATTTACCTGGTTTAGTAGAAGGAAAAAATGGAGAGCAACTGCTTAACAAGTACAAGTTTCCTTTTGGGATGATGAAAATATTTTGGAACTAGCTAGAGTTGATGGCTGCACAACATTGTGAATGTACTAAGAGCCATTGTATTGCTTGCTTTAAAATGGTAAATTTGTCTCAAAAAATTTTTAAAAAGTGATGACTTGTATCTGTGATAGTTGTATCATCCCAAGCTCTGCCAGCTCACCTCCTCGGTACTCAGTGTTATTTCTCCAGTCATTTAGGTCAATTTCTGCTATGCCAGCTATCACCAGCTCCAGTTCCCTGGCATCAAATATGGAAACGAGTCTAGAGTCTATGACCTGAAATACAGATTAGACTTCAGCATACATGTTCATTAACATTGAAAGTTCTATTTGTTATTATTATTTCTGTGGCTTAATCTGAAAGACTGACAATTATTTATATATTTTTTTCAATGTGTTATTATTGTGACTCACACATTTTGTTTTTCAACTTTAGGAAGTGTTGGATATGTGTATGCCCTTGTCTGTAGTGATGATATCACCGCTGTTTTATCAAATTATACTCATCAAATTGTACATTAAATATGTGCAGTTCTTTGTATATCAATTAAACCTGGAAAAGCTGTTAAAAATAACAAGTAAAAAACTATGCATCAATTTTTAAAATTTCTTAAAAATATATATAACCCATGTGTTATCTGGTCACCTCCCTCAGTAAATGCCTATTTTCAATTATTATATTTCTCATTTCTAGGAATTTTATTTTGAAAAAATCTGCATGGTAATTTTTTATACATTTTGAAACACAAACCATTCATGAACTGGAAACTCAAAAAAGGTCCCATGCTTTTTCATTACCTCTGATATGACTACCCCCAGAATGATATTATTGACAAACAGGACTCAACTTTCCTACTCACATTTAAATTTTCAAGTAAATTTACATTTAAAGACAAAAAGTCTAAATCACTTTGAAGTGACTTGATAGTTATTAGTATTACTAGTTCACTTAAAAAAAGCATCCTCTTTTCTATATCAAACTATAATTTATTTTCTAGAAATAAGCATTAAAAGCATTGTATTTTTATCCTCAGTTCCTTTCCCCCTTCTTCCTCAAATATCTTGAAGGACCTGCTTTTTATGGTTCTGAGCTCTGACTTTCCATCTCAAATGTATCAGGCACAACTGAACACCTGTCAGGTGTTCCTCCTTTAATCAAACTAGTGAAAGATGAGCCAATGACCTATCCTGTTCTCCACTATGGCAGGGAAACAAGACCCAAGCCCTCAAAATACATTTAAAGTCTTTTGTTTACAAACTGGAAAAGTTTAAGGGTACCAATTTCTAGTGCACAGAAAGGTGATCAGCTGTCACTGTCTTCTTGATTTACAAGCTTAACACAAATCATGTGTCACAAAGTGGCACTACAAAAAATAAAAGTCTAGGAAGAGTGGACAGTTTCCTCCAATGACTTCATTACCTTTATTTTTTATTGAATAAAAGTAAATGCAACATGCAGATATCTTAACAAGGATATGTTGTATGTTTTCAAATCTGGCACACCAGGGCTATACCACCAGTTTTTTAGAGTAATTTTTACCTATCACAAGAGTTGGGTTTCACAGAAAACTGAGCTATCATTTATCCCTGTCAAGTTGGTCTTCTTAGCACTTTTGTGAGTAGAGCTGAGCCCTTTGCCTGCATTGGTTCTTTCTTTCACTTTTTCCCACAAGTTATATCCAGTGATGAAGGTCTTTCCCAAAAGCCTTCCTCAAGTAGGCCTGGGACTTACCTCATAGAAGCCCCGCACCAGTGCCTCTGTCTGCTGTACCACGCCACGTTCCACCCGCCATTTCACCATCCTCTCGATATACTCCTTCTTGTTCTTCTCTGTCACTTGGGTATTGGCTCCTCCAGATTTTAACTCCCTTTCTGTTACCTTATAGGAAAACAGAGTAATTGTGATGCTTATTAACTAGCTCACAGTGAAATGTAATAATTTTAGGTGGTTGAACTGTATGCAAAAAGTCTTCCTCACATGAGTTCAGCATCATTATCTTCTTAGTTATTTTTAAGTTTTCTTCCTAGAAGTTACTAAAATGATTCTGGCTGCTCTTAGTAAATATTAAGCACCTTTGAAGAGCTGCATTGTTTTTTGTTTTGTAAACAGGAAATATTTTCTTAACTCAAGAGGCATAATGGAAATAAAACAAGAATGTCCCTGGTGGTCCCTAAATGGAGCTGAATGTCCTTGTACTAGAGTCATGTACTTGATTTCCCAAATATAAATTATAGCAAATTCTTAACAACCACTAGCTTCCCTATCCACAGCAAATCATTTGCAGTAAAACAGCACAGGGTGGGAAGATGGCTTTTAGAGGCAGGTAAATAATGACTAAGGCATTACAGCTTAACTTTGAGAAATGAAACAGAGAAAGACATTGCCAATAGTATGGTGACATGTTTGTTAAGACATGTTTGAGTATTCAATAAAAGAGGAGAAAACATCAGAATAATGATGAAGTGAAAGATACCCTTAAAATTTTAACAAATTGAACAGCTATAACTCACTGAAGGAACTCCAACTGGACTTGCAGGGGTGCCTGAAAAGAACCACGCATCTACAAACCACAAGATAGTGGAGCCAAACATTCACAGGACTGAAAGAGAGGAATTACCAGCCAAAAATACTATATCCATCAAAGTTATCCTTTGAATATGAAGGAGAAATAAAAACTTTTCCACACATACAGAAACTGAGGAAATTAATCAACAGAAAACCTACAGGAAACACTCAAGGAGGTTATTCTAATGTAAAAAGAAAAAAAGCAACATAACTCCATGTAAAAGCTCCAACAGAATTGCAATAAAAACAAGAATAATCTGTGAAAACAAAAACATAAGGGGAGAGAATAAAGATCTGCAGTTGCAAAGGAGGTAGGAAGGCAGAAACACTCATAAAACAAAGAACTCTCATACATATAAAAATATTCCTATTAATAATTTAATGTAACCACCCATGAAAACACTGACACTGAAACACATAGCTTAAAAAATAGGAAACAAGTATGGAATACCACCAAACAAAAAACAACTGATAGAAACACAAAGGAAAAAAGCCAAAGGAGACAAAGCTAACAAAAAAACAAAGCATAAAATGGCTATAGGGAATCCTTAAGTATAAACAATTACCCTAAATATAAACGAACTAAACTCATCAATAAAGTGGACAGAGTAGCAGGTTGGATCAAAAAACAAAAACTGGATGGCAGCAGAGTAGGTGGACAAACAGACACCCAGCTCTCACCACCAAACTGGAATACAAATCAATTTAGGAAAAATCAGTGTGAAAAACCAATTCTGGACTACAAGAACAGCTCTCAAAAACCAAGGAGCAAAGAAGAAGCCACAACAAACCTGGTAGGGAGTGCCTGAATCTCCCCTGCTTAAAGGAACAGAGGGGGGGGTGAGGCTGGGAGCCCAGAGGGGATCTCACCCCAGGGAAAAGAGCAGAAAATACTGCTCACAGCCACTTGCCTGGCGACCAGGGAGTGAGGTGTGTTGAAAAGATGAGCTTATCTCCCAAGTAGAAAGGAAAGAGAGAGGGACAGACTGTGAGGGGCTAAGCAATACAAGAGACGATCTAAAAAAGCTGCTCATTTGTGCTGGAGGCAGCCATAGCTGGGGGAGGGACTGATCCTTCCCCACAAAATAGTACTGAATTGCTTCTGGATCAGAGATCTCCAGATATCTCTCCAGCTCCAATCAGCGCAACAAGACACAGCTGAAAACAAGAAGTGGGGAGGAGGGGCAGTAACTCAGGTCTCCATGGAGATCTGAGATACACCTCCCCCTACTGTAGCTGAGAAAACACCCTGCCCCCAGAGAGAGTAGTTGGTGGAAGAGGCCTTCAGAGTCTCAGGTTATACCCACTGCATTCCTGGATACAGTTACAAGGAAGCCTCTTGCTGAGATCAGTAAACAAGACTATCACCTGTTAAGAAAACAAACAAATCAAGACTTCAAAGCTGCCCAAATCCGAAAGTGGATTACAAATAATAGCTGATACCAACCCAAGAAGACCTAGAAATAACACAACTGAAAACTGGAGGCAGACAACACCAAGCCTAGACTCAACCAACTCTACAAACAAATCACAGACAATGAGAAGACAAAAAAGTGCAATCCAAATGAAACTTTCAGGAGATGAACTGAGTGATATGAAAATAATCAAACTTTCAGATGCGGAGTTCAAAATAATGATTGTAAGGATGCCTAGGGATCTTAGAACAACAATGGATGGTCATTATGAACACCTAAATAAAGAAATAGCAAGTATAAAAAAGAATCAGTTGGAGATGACAAATACAATATCAGAAATAAAGACCACAATGGAAGGAATTAAAAACAGGATAGATAGAGCTGAGGATCAAATCAGCGAGTTGGAGGACAACTGGAATGAAGGCATGAAAGCAGAGAAGAAAAAAGAAAAGAAACTCAAAAAGTCTGAGGAAACTCTTAGAGAGCTCTGTGACAACATGAAGAGAAATAACATCCGCATCATAGGTGTAAAGCCAGAAGCCAGGGCTACCATCACAGCAGCCTGGCCCATGCAGGTTTGCACTGGATTCGGAGAGTTGGTAAAGAAACAACGGAGCCAAAAACTGGTGGGCCATCTTCTTTAATTCTAGCTTGCACCTGGTGGGCAAGTAAAAACACACACTGGGCTCCAAAACCCACTCACATTCAGTGCTCACAAAGCTACTGACTTATCCGAGTTTCCTAGAGTCAAAGGTTTCTAGCTCACCTGACTTATTCACCTCTGTTCCCCATCTCCTTCCTTCTCTATACACAAACTCTGCACAAACTGGCTTCTCACTCAACACTCTGCCATCTTGGCTGCTTCTCCTGGCCTCCTCCACATGGCCTTTCTCTGCTCTCTTCTCTGCTCTCTCCTCTAATGATAATCTCAGGAACCAAGAGAACAAGCTCCTGTTCTGCCCCCATTTTATAGTGTAGAAATCAAAACCTTTAATCCAATATACAAATAGGAAAGTCTCTAATACAAAGTCACTTATCTGAGGCATGATGAGATTGTACCACCCCACATCAAAAGGGGTGGGAAAGGCTTAATCCCAAAACCAAGCCCCAGGCTTCAAGGATCCTGTCTGCCCAGAGCCTGCCCCCAACACACATTAATATCACCTGTGCGATGGCTTCTGTGTGGGCAGCACCATCTTGAACAAAGTGAGCATAATATATTTTATCTGCCCAACAATAGGGGTTCCTGAAGAAGAAGAAAAAGAACAAGGGATAGAGACTTTGTTCAATCATATCATAGCGAAAACTTCCCTAAATTAATGCAGGAGAAACTCTCACAAGTTCAAGAAGCACAGAGGACTCCATTAAAGAGAAACCCAAAGAACCTACACCAAGACACATCATAATTAAAATACCAAAGCTAAGCGATAAAGAGAAAATATTAAAAGCTGTGAGAGGAAAAAAAAGCTATAACTTACAAAGGAGACCCCATAAGAACGACATCCAACTTCTCAACAGAAACACTTGAGGCCAGAAGGGAATGGCAAGAAATATTTAAAGTAATGCAGAACAAGAACCTACAACCAAGACTACTTTATCCAGCAAGGCTATCATTTAAAATTGAAGGAGAAATAAAAAGCTTCCCAGACAAAAAGCAACTCAAGGATTTCATTCCAACCAAACCAATGCTGCAGGAAATGTTAAGGGGCCTGTTGTAAACAGATCAAAGTGGGAAAAAATATAGCAAAAAAGGAATATAGCTTTAAAGAATAAAATGGCAATAAACAACTACATATCAATAATAACTTTAAATGTAAATGGATTAAATGACCCAATCAAAAAACATAGAATAGCTGCGTAGATAAGAAAACAGGACCCGTACATATGCTCTCTACAAGAGACACACCTTAGAACAAAAGATACACAGAGATTGAAGGTAAAAGGATGGAAAATAACATTTCATGCAAATGGAAATGAAAAAAAAAGCTGGGGTAGCAATACTTATATCAGATGAATTGGACTTTAAAACAAAGGATATAGTAAGAGATAAAGAAGGCCACTACATAATGATAAAGGGAGTAATCCAACAGGAAGATATAACTATTATAAATATCTATGCACCTAATATAGAAGCACCTAAATATATAAAGCAGACTTTGATGGATTTAAAGGGTGAGATCAACAGCAATACTATAATAGTAGGGGATTTCAATACCCCACTAACATCACTAGATAGATCCTCAAGAAAAAAAATTAACAAAGAAACAGCAGACTTATTGGGCACACTAGATCAACTTGATTTAATAGATATCTTCAGAACCTTAAACCCTAAAGCAGCAGAATATACATTCTTTTCAAGTGCTCATGGTACATTCTCTAAGACAGACCACATGTTAGGGCACAAAAGTGATCTCAACAAATTTAAGAAAATTGAAATCATATTTAGCACTTTCTCCGATCACAGTGGCATAAAATTAGAAATGAACCACAACAGAAAAGCTGAAAAATTCTCAAACACATGGAAACTAAATAGCAGGTTGTTAAATAACGAATGGATTAAGAATGAGATCAAAGGAGAAATAAAAAAATTTTTACAAATGAATGACAATGAGCATACAAGAACTCAAAATTTATGGGACACAGCAAAAGCAGTACTGAGAGGGAAGTTCATAGCACTACACACACACTTTAAGAAGCTAGAAAAAGCTCAAATAAACAACCTAACCCTGCATCTAAAAGAACTAGAAAAAAGAACATCAAGTAAAGCCCAAATGTAGTAGAAGGAAGGAAATGATAAAGATCAGAGCAGAAATAAGTGACATAGAGGCTAAAGAAACAATACAGAGGATCAATGAAACCAGGAGCTGGTTCTTTGAAAAAGTAAACAAGATTGATGAACCTTTAACTAGACTCACCAAGAAAAAGAGAGAGAGGACTCAAATAAATAAAATTAGAAATGAGAGTGGAGAAATAACAACTGACACAACAGAAATAAAAAAAAATTGTAAAAAAATACTATGAAGAACTGTATGCCAAAAAACTAGACAATCTAGATGAAATGGACAAAGTCCTTGAAACATACAATCTTCCAAAAATTAATTTGGAAGAATCAGAAAACCTAACAGACCGATTATACCAAATGAGATTGAAACAGTTATCAAAAAACTCCCAACAAAGAAAAGTCCAGGGCCTGATGGCTTCACAAGTGAATTCTACCAAATATTCTAAGAGAAACTAACTCCTATCCTTCTCAAACTATTTCAAATAATTTAAGAGGAAGGAAGACTTCCAAGCTCCTTTTATGAGGCGAGCATAAATCTGATTCCAAAACCAAGCAAAGACAACACAAAGAAAGAAAATTATAGGCCAATATCTCTGATGAATATAGATGCTAAAATCCTCAACAAAATATTAGCAAACCGGATCCAACAATATATGGAAAAAATTGTACACCATGATCAAGTGGGATTTATTCTGGGGAGGCAAGGTGGTATAATACTTGTAAATCAATCAATGTGATTCATCACATAAACAAAAAGGAGAAAAACCATATGATAATTTAAATAGATGCAGAAAAAGAATTTGATAAAATCCAGCACCCATTCATGATCAAAACTCTCAGCAAAGTGGGAATACAGGGAACATACTTCAACATGATAAAAGCCATCTATGAGAAACCCACAGCCAACATCATACTCAATGGGAAAAAATTAAAAGAAATCCCCATAAGATCAGGAACAAGGCATGGGTGCCTCCTTTCACCACTCTTATTTAACATAGTCCTGGAAGTCCTAGCCACAGCAATCAGACAAGAAGAAGAAATAAAAGGCATTCAAGTTGGAAAAGAAGAAGTAATACTATCATTATTTGCAGATGATATGATATTGTATATTGAAAACCCTAAAGTCTCAGTCAAAAAACTACTGGACCTAATAAATGAATTCAACAAAGTGGCAGGATATAAAATCAATACTCAGAAATCAGAGGCATTTTTATACGGCAACAATGAACAGTCAGAAATAGAAATTAAGGAAACAATCCCCTTTACTACTACAACCAAAAAAATAAAGTACCTAGGAGTAAACTTAACGAAGGAGACTAAAGACTTGTACTCGGAGAATTACAAAGCATTGATAAAAGAAGTCAAGGAAGATACAAACCAGTGGGAGCATATATCATGCTCATGGTTAGGAAGAATAAACATCATTAAAATGTTTATATTACCCAAAGCAATCTATAAGTTCAACACAATACCAATTAACATACCAATGATATACTTCAAAGATATAGATCACTTATTCTAACAATTTATATGGAACCAAAAAAGAACACAAATAGCGTCAGCAATCTTAAAAAAGATGAATAAAGTGGGAGGTATCATACTTCCGGATATCAAGTTATACTGCAAGGCCATTGTACTCAAAACAGCCTGGTACTGGCATAAGAACAGGCATATAGATCAAAGGAACAGAACAGAGAACCCAGAAATAAACCCACAGCTCTATGGACAACTGATATTTGACAAAGGAGGTAAAAAAATACAATGGAGTAAAGACAGCCTCTTTAACAAATGGTGTTGGGAAAATTGGACAGCTACCTGCAAAAAAATGAAACTAGATCACCAGCTTACACCACTCACAAAAATAAACTCAAAATGGATAAAAGACTTAAATGTAGGCCGTGGAACCATAAGCATCTTAGAAAAAAACATAGGCAGCAAGCTCTCCAACATCTCTCGGAGCAATATGTTTGCTGATTTGTCTCCACAGGCAAGTGAAATAAAAGACAGGATAAACAAGTGAGACTATATCAAACTAAAAAGCTATTGCATAGCTAAAGACAATAAGAACAGAATAAAAAGACAAACTACACAATGGGAGAACATATTTGACAATACATCTGATAAGGGGTTAATAATCAAAATTTATAAAGAACTTGTAAATCTCAACACCAAGAAGACAAACAATCCAATCCAAAAATGGGAAAAAGAAATGAATAGACACTTCTCCAAAGAGGACATACAGATGGCCAATAGGCATATGAAAAAATGCTCAACATCACTAATCATTAGAGAAATGCAAATTAAAACCACAATGAGATATCACCTCACACCAGCCAGAATGGCGCTCATCAACAAAACAACACAGAATAAGTGCTGGCGAGGATGTGGAGAAAAGGGAACCCTCCTGCACTGCTAGTGGGAATGCAGACTGGTGCAGCCACTGTGGAAAACAGTATGGAGATTCCTCAAAAAACTGAAAATCGAACTGCCTTTTGACCCAGCTATCCTAGTTTTAGGAATATACCCCAAGAACACAATAGAATGGCTCCAAAAGGAGAAATGCACCCCCATGTTTGTGGCAGCATTGTTCACAATAGTGAAGATCTGGAAACAACCCAAGTGTCCATCAGAGGACAAGTGGATTAAAAAGCTTTGGTACATATTTACTATGGAATATTACTCAGCCATAAGAAATGATGACATCGGATCATTTACAATAACATGGATGGACCTTGATAACATTATATGGAGTGAAATAAGTAAATCAGAAAAAACTAAGAACTATATGAATCCATAGATAGATGGGACATAAAAATGAGACTCAGAGAGATGAACAAGAATGTGATGGCAACTGGGGTGGGCAGGTGGGGGTAGGGGGGATGGGGCAAGGAAGGAGAGAGGGGGTGGGAGAGGGGAAGGGCACAAAGAAAACCAGATAGAAGGTGACAGAAGACAATTTGACTCTGGGTGAGGGGTATACAGCACAATCAAAGGTCAAAATAATGTGAAGATGTTTTCTCTCAACATATGTACCCTGTTTTATCAGTGTCACTGTATTAAATTTAATAATAATAAAAAAGAAAAAAACAAAAAAATAAAACCCAACTATATGCTGCCTTCAGGAGACACATCCAAGGCTCAAGGACAAAAGTAGATTCAAAGTGAAAGGTTGAAAAATTATTTTCCTAGCAAATAATACAAAAAGAAAACTAGTTGTAGCCATATGAATATCTGACAATGCTGACTTCAAGATAAGAAAGGTAACAAGAGACAGAGATTGACTTTTCATAGTAATAAAAGGGACACTATATCAAGAAGACATAACACTTCTTAATATATGTATATGCACAGAATCAGGGAGCACCAAAATATATGACATCTACTAACTGATTTTAAAATACAAACAGAAAAAATACCATTATATTTGGAGAACTCAACACACCATTGACATCTTTAGATAGATCGTCCAAATAGAAAGTCATTAAAGAAATATTGGTCTTAAATGACACACTAGACCAAATGGACATAATAGACATTTATAGGAAATTTTATCTAGAACATCAGATTGCAAATGTCCAGTGTGCATAGAACATTCTAAAGGATAGATCATATGTGGGGCTATAAAACTAACATCAACAAATTCAGGAAGATCAAAATTATACCAAGCATATTTTCTTACCATAAGCTTTGAAAGTAGAATTTAACTGCAAAAATGAAGTAAAGAAACCCACAAAAATGTGGAAGTTAAACAACATACTTCCAAAAATTGACTGGGTCAAAGAAAAAAATAAAAGCAGAGATCAAAAGATATATACAGAGAAATGAAAATGACATATCAAAATCTTTGGGATGCAGCAAAAGCAAAGAGGGAAGTTTATATCATTGCAGGCTTATATCAAGAAACAAGAAAAATCCCAAGTAAATAACCTAACATTACATCTTAAGGAAATAGAAAAAGAACAAAGGCAACCTAAAATCAGCTTTGCTTCTTCTTTTCTTTTCTTTTTTTTTTTAAGTTAATTCCTAACATGTTTATAAGTTTTATTAAATTCTTTATGACTTTCTCAAAAGATTTGAAACTATTAATAAACTATAATGTCAAATAAGAATTGGAGAATAAATATAAATGTTGTTATTGTTAAACGACAAACACTTTCTTTTTTTTATTTTTTTATTTTTATTTTATTTTTTTATAATTTTATTTTTTTAATGGGGTGACATCAATAAATCAGGATACATATATTCAAAGATAACAAGTCCAGGTTATCTTGTCGTTCAATTATGTTGCATACCCACCACCCAAAGTCAGATTGTCCTCCGTCACCCTCTATCTTGTTCTCTCTGTGCCCCTCCCCCTCCCCCTTTCCCTCCTCCATTCCCCCCTCCCTCCCCGTAACCACCACACTCTTATCAATGTCTCTTAGTTTCACTATTATGTCCCACCTACGTATGGAATAATACAGTTCCTGTTTTTTTCTGATTTACTTATTTCGCTTCGTATCATGTTATCAAGATCCCACCATTTTGCTGTAAATGTTCCGATGTCATCATTTCTTATGGCTGAGTAGTATTCCATAGTGTATATGTGCCACATCTTCTTTATCCAGTCATCTATTGATGGGCTTTTTGGTTGTTTCCATGTCCTGGCCACTGTGAACAATGCTGCAATGAACATGGGGCTGCATGTGTCTTTACGTATCAATGTTTCTGAGTTTTGGGGATATATACCCAGTAGAGGAATTGCTGGGTCATAAGGTAGTTCTATTTTCAGTTTTTTGAGGAACCACCATACTTTCTTCCATAATGGTTGTACTACTTTACATTCCCACCAACAGTGGATGAGGGTTCCTTTTTCTCCACAGCCTCTCCAACATTTGCTATTACCTGACTTGCTAATAACAGCTAATCGAACAGGTGTGAGGTGGTATCTCATTGCTGTTTTGATTTGCATTTCTCTAATAGCTAAAGAAGATGAGCATCTTTTCATATATCTGTTGGCCATTTGTATTTCTTCCTGGGAGAAGTGTCTATTCATATCCTCTTCCCATTTTTTTATTGGATTGTTTGTTTGTTTGTTGTTGAGTTTTATGAGTTCTTTGTATATTTTGGATATTAAGCCCTTATCTGAGCTGTTGTTTGAAAATATCATTTCCCATTTAGTTGGCTTTCTGTTTATTTTGTTATCAGTTTCTCTTGCTGAGCAAAAACTTCTTAGTCTGATGTAGTCCCATTCATTAATTTTTGCCTTCACTTCTCTTGCCATTGGAGTCAAATTCATAAAATGCTCTTTAAAACCCAGGTCCATGAGTTGAGTACCTATGTCTTCTTCTATGTACTTAATTGTTTCAGGTCTTATGTTTAGATCTTTGATCCATTTTGAGTTAACTTTTGTACAGGGGGAGAGACTGTAGTCCAGTTTCATTCTTTTGCATGTGGCTTTCCAGTTTTCCCAGCACCATTTAGCTTCTTCTTTTCTGATACAAATGTCTTTTATCTTTTTCTCATGCCTGATTGCTCTGGCTAAGACTTCTAATATATACAATGTTGAATTAGGGTGGAGAGAGTCGATAGCCTTGTCTTGTTCCTGATATTAGAAGAAAAGTCTTCATTTTTTCAGCATTTAGTATGATATTGACTGATGGTTTGTCATATATGGCCTTTATTATGTTGAGGTAATTGCATCTATACCTATTTTTTGGATGTTGCAGCTCATCAAATGCCTTTTTGGCATCTATTGATAGAATCACATTATTTTTGTGCTTTGTTTTATTTGTGGTACATTATGTTTATCAATTTACTTATGTTAAACCAGTGGTAGTCAACCTGGTCCCTACCGCCCACTAGTGGGCATTCCAGCTTTCATGGTAGGCAGTAGTGGAGCAACCAATATATATATTTATATATATATAAAAAGATAGAGTTAACTATAGTAAGTTGTTTTATAAAGATTTATTCTGCCAAACTTAGCAAAAATTTGACACAAAGTAGTTGGTAATTATTATTATATGCTTTAACTTGCTGTAACTCTGCTTTATAAATTTTATAAAGTAAAATTACTTTCCTACTTTATAAATCACATTACTGTGGAACTGGTGGGTGGTTAGAAAATTTTACTACTAACAGAGATACAAAAGTGGGCGGTAGGTATAAAAAGGTTGACTACCCCTGTGTTAAACCATCCTTGTGCCCATGGAATGAATCCACTTTGTCATGAGGTATTACTTTTTAAATGTATTGGTGTATTCAATTTGCTAGCATTTTGATTATAATTTTTTCATCAGTATTTATTAGATATATTGGTGTATAGTTTTATTTTATTGTGTTGTTCTTGCCAGATTTTGGTATCAGGGTTATGTAAAATAGAACAGAACTGAATGAAATAGAGAACAAAAATTTACAGAACAAATTAATACAACAAAGCTGGTTCTTTGAATAGATCAACAAAATTGATAAATCTCTGGCTAAACTCACTAAGGAAATAGAGAAAGGGCTCATGTAAACAAAATCTGAAAAGAAGAGGGAGAAAAATCTACACACATTATATATACAAAGGATCATAGTAGAATACTATTAAAGATTATATTCCACCAAATTCAACAATTAGAGGAAATGGATAAATTTCTAGAACTTTACAATTTTCCTAGATTGATTCCTGAAGAAGTTGGAAACTTAAATAGATCCATAAGCAGGGAGGAAATAGAAACAAGTATCAAAAATTTTTCCAAAAATAAAAATCTAGGACCAGATGCCTACACTAGTGAATTCTATCCAACATTCAAAGAAAATTTGGTACCTATCCTTCTCAAGGTCTTCCAAGTAATAGTATAAAAAGCAAAACTCCCTAACACATATTATGAGGCCAACATAAGGTGTTGGGACAATAAAACAGATCTGTGCAAAAAATGAAAGTAGAAAATCTTCCTACGTCATATGCAAGAATAATGTCAAAATGGATTAAAGATTTAAAGTGAGATACAAAACCATAAAAATCTTAGAAAAAACGAAGGAAGTAAAATCTCTGACATTTCTTATAGCCAAGTTTTTGCTGATATATCTCCTTGCATAAGGGAAACAAAAGAAAAAACAAACAAATAGGTCTACATCAATCTGAAAAGCTTTTTACAGCAAAGGAAATCATCAACAAAATGCAAAACAACCCACTGAATGGGAGAATATATGCATTAATGATACACCTGATAAGGAGTAAATAACCAAAATTTATAACAAAAACAATCTTAATTAAAAAATGGGCAAAGGACTTGAATAAACACTTCTCCAGAAAAGACATACAGATGGACAATAGACATATGTATAGATGCTCAACGTCACTAATAATCTGTAGGTAGAGCACAGAGCGCATTCCTAGCAGCTGTAGCTGATGGAATGCTGTAAGAACACTCCAGCACTTGAAACCCTCCTAGGCACACCCAGGAGGGAGCTCGCCCACTGTGGGGAGGTGGCTCAGCACCAACTAGGCAGCTCCCTGACCTTTTCGGAAATTGGCTTTAAAGGACATGCTGTAACATTCCACTGGCTGAACCCATGTATATAAGCTAGCTTACTTCCTTAACAAAGTGGATCTGCGTCACTGAACCTGGTTCCTGGAGTTGGGTCTCTGTGTCTCTGTCGTCCTCCCCCCCAGTGGGCCTTGTCTACAACTGGTGCCTGGACCAGGACCCAACTGGCATCCAAGTTGAGTGACCCTCTGCAATAGGAAACCTTCTCCACTCCCGAGCCCTGCAGGCTCAAGCCCTCTGTGCCCTATTGCAGAGTAGGCGAGTTAAAGTTAATGAAAAGGATCTTTGCACGGTACTGGGAAATCCTCTCAGGTTTCAACCCTTGGCATCGGGATGTGCCTCTTTGGGACCCCGATACTTGAGCCCGAGCTCTCTGGCGCATCTGTTCAGTGGAAGTACACAAAGGGCAAACCTTCCTCCTCAGTCTCACTCCATCTCCTGCCAAGGACCCTCTACAACTCTCCCTGAGGAGCCCCTACCTCCCTATTTTCCCCCCTCCACTGAGGAGAAAAGTGGCTTAGCCTCAGAGTTTAACACACTTGCAGCTGAGCATGCAAAAATGAAACCAACTGAATTGCTAACTGCGCCATCGGCTCCACCAGCTGAAGAAGCAGAAGTTGCCACTCTTGAACTCCTTTACCATTGGTACGCTGGAAGGACCCAGCCACGGCACAGTGGCGGGGTCCACACCCCCTTCTAACACAAGGGAGAGGTTATGCTTGTGTCTTTCCAGAGAACATCCCTCTGCCAGTTTGGATCCCAGGATGAAACATAAGGCCAGTCCTGGTGTCCCAAGATGACCCCTCTGACGAATTCCCCAACCCAGGAGATGGCGAGTCTCCAGAAGAAGACCTCACGGCCAATGTGCGCACCCCATCACCTGGGGGGATATGAAGGCTTTAGCGGAGCAAGACCAGAGAATGGCCCCTGATGGGCCCCCAGGCCTGGGGAAATCCTGAGAGGATTTCACAGTAGGTGCAAAGATCCTTTTCATTAACTTTAACTCACCTACTCTGCAATAGGCCCCCCTGGTACTCTGTTCCTGCTTATGTGTGCTATAATAACTGCTAACTCCCAGGCATGGGCGGATCCCCACATCTGGGCTGCTTTTCTCCACCCTGGCATTATCCGGCCTGTAGAGATAATAACAGCAAGCTGTCATTCATCATCAAATCCAACTGGCCCTAATTAAAAGAGAAGAGGGACATGTAGGTAGGGCACAGAGCGCATTCCTAGCAGCTGTAGCTGATGCAATGCTGTGAGAACACTCCAGCACCTGAAACCCTCCTAGGCACACCCAGGAGGGAGCTTGCCCACTGTGGGGAGGTGGCTCAGCGCCAACCAGGCAGCTCCCTGATCTTTTTGGCCATTGGTTTTGAAGGACATGCTGTAACATTCAATAGGCTGAACCCATGTATATAAGCTGGCTTACTTCCCAAATAAAGTGGATCTGAGTCACTGAACCTGGTCCCTGGAGTCAGGTCTCTGTATCTCCATCGTCCTCACCCACGGTAGGCCTTGTCCACATCATTGGAAAGATACAAAATAAAACTGCAATGACATACTACCTAACACCTTAAGAATGGCTATTGCCAATTATTCAATAAACAACAAGTGTTGTTAAGGATGTGGATAAAAGGGAACCCTCATGCACTATTGGTGGGAATGCAGGTTGGTACAGCTACTGTGGGGGACAGTATGAAATTTCCTCAAAAAATTAAAAACAGAACTGCCTTATGACCCAGTGATTCCACTTCTAAGAATATATTCAAAGAAACCTGAAACACTAACTTAAAAAATATATATGCACTGCTAAATTCATTACAACACAATTTATAAATACCCAAGATCTAGAAACAGCCCAAATGCCCATCAGTAGATGAGTGGGTAAAAAATCTGTGGTACATTTACACAATGGAATACTACGTGGCAATAAAAAAGAAGAAAAGCTTACTTTTTGCAACAGCATGGATGGATCTTGAGAGTATTATACTAAATAAATAAGCCAGTCAGACAAAGACAAATATCATATGATTCACTTATATGTGAAGCATAATGAACAAAATAAACTAACAACAAAATAAACACTGATTTATAGATACAGAGTACAGATTAACAGTTGCTAGAGGGAGGTGCTGGATGAAAAACTTGAAGGGTTAGGGAAAAAGAACCTCATGGACAAGATAGTATGGTGATTACCAGAGGGGAAGGGGTTGAGGAGAGGTTGAAGAAAGTTAAGGGGAGCCAAATGGTGACACTAGTAGACTTGATTTGGGTAGTGAACACATAATACAATACACAGCAGATGTTTTATAGAATTGCACACCTGAAACCTATATAATTTTATTAACCAATGTCATCCCAGTTAATCCAATAAACATTAAAAAGTTTAAAAAATAAGGTAAAATGAAAAGTTGTGATCTGTGCTCTATTTTTCAAAGGCAAGATGGCAGATAAATGTCATTTTTTCCCAAAATGTGTTGGTATTTGAAGATGGTGAGCATTAGTCATACTAACTTTGTTTAAGGGATTAACCTTACCATTCAATGATGTAAGACAAGGGAGGTTCACAGTAGTTATTGGTTGAAAAAAATATACAAATAAATAAATATACATTATATATATTTGGCACTTGTGGTCATTGGTGACAAATGACCACAGAAATAGTCCACAGAATAGTCCACAGAAATATCATGGTTACTCTTTCTTCTATCATTTAGGTCAGTGGTTTTCAACCTTTTCAACAAGTTGCAAAGATAGATCTAAGAGAACCTCAATAGTATTTTCACTGATGATGTAAGCTGATTGTAGCAATTGCTCTGAGCATAAGTGAATTTGACTAAGATCATTGGGTCTATAATTTTCATACAACATACAAAATGCAAAACCATACAGGGTGTACCTGCCTGATGATAACCATACAGGTGGTTAACTCTTTCATGGACCAGCACAAAATTTATGACGGACTGGCACTATTTCATGGACCAGTGGTTGAAAGACACTGACTTAGGTGACTAGTACTAAATATAAAATATTGGTCAATTATAACATACTTGTGATCCAATATCTTTAGAACCTCTGGTTTTTATATGCTCAGTGAAAGACTTTATTTTCCAACCTCCCTAGCATTTAAGTGTTTTATATAACTAAATTCTGGCCAATCAACAGATATATGAAAAGATGCTCAGCTTCATTAGTTATTAGAGAAATGCAAATCAAAACTACAATGAGATACCACCTCACTCCTGTTAGATTAGCTATTATCAACAAGACGGGTAATAGCAAATGTTGGAGAGGCTGTGGAGAAAAAGGAACCCTCATTCACTGTTGGTGGGACTGTAAAGTAGTACAACTATTATGGAGGAAAGTATGGTGGTTCCTCAAAAAACTGCAAATAGAACTACCTTATGACCCAGCAATCCCTCTACTGGGTATATACCCCAAAACCTCAGAAACATTGATACGTGAAGACACATGTAGCCCCATGTTCATTGCAGCACTGTTCACAGTGGCCAAGACATGGAAACAACCAAAAAGCCCTTCAATAGAAGACTGGATAAAGAAGATGTGGCACATATACACTATGGAATACTACTCAGCCATAAGAAATGATGACATCAGATCATTTACAGCAAAATGGTGGGATCTTGATAACATTATAAGGAGTGAAATAAGTAAATCAGAAAAAAACAAGAACTATATGATTCCATACATTGGTGGAACATAAAAATGAGACTAAGAGACATGGACAAGAGTGTGGTGGTTACCAAGGGTGGGGGGGGAGGGAGGACATAGGAGGGAGGGAGGGAGGGAGTTAGGGGGAGGGGGAGGGGCACAGAGAACTAGATAGGGGGTGACGGAGGACAATCTGACTTTGGGCGAGGGGTTTGCAACATAATTTGATGACAAAATAACCTAGACATGTTTTCTTTGAATATATGTACCCTGATTTATTAATGTCATCCCATTACCATTAATAAAAATTTATTAAAAAAAAAAAAATTCTGGCCAATAAGGTGTAAGCAGAACTGTATGGTATTTTATGGGCTTCCTTAAAGGGAAGAACTATTGTTCCTTGGCCCCTCTGCTTCAAATATTGATGTGATGGTTGGGGTGCCATACTCATCTGGGCATGAATGTAGGTTCATGTCATAAAGACTGCAGCCTTGAGTTGCCTGACTTTTTGTTTATTTCCACTTACAGTGTACTCCAAAATAGAATACTGCTAAACTCTCTGATTCTTGATATTCTCATAAAAGAAAATGATATCTCATAATAGCTTTAATTGATATTTTTAAATATTGTGAATGAGACTATTTTTTCATATTTCCTTTTCTGAGAACTACCTATTTATATTTTTTGGTAATTTTATATTTTGCTGTTGATTACTTCTTATTGATCTGGGCGATCTCTTCCTATATTAAAATATCATTTTTTTCTGTTACATATGATAATATATTAAATGTTATGCCATTTTTACTTTGCTTATGTTGTATTTTTTGCTATGAACAATTTAAGAAATAATTTTAGTTGACTATGACAATTTCTTTTCTGACTCTGCAACTGTGTCACATCTATAACAGCATTCTTTATTATATAAAAATATTTCATTTTCTTCTATTTTTTATATTTAGTTTTCTGATCCAGGTAGGGTTTATTTTAATATAATGATTTAGGTTAGGATTCTAACTTTAAAAAGTTTATAACTATTACCCAGTTTTCATAACACAATTCTCCAAGAAATTGTGTTTATTTTACATATTTACCTTCCACTGTGGAGCAAATGTAAAAGATGTGCTAAAAGTAATTATGCACAAGAAACAGCATATTTTACACATTCATCTAGTACATAGTAAGTGAATTATATATTCTTTAAGATATTTAAATGTGCTGTCTATAGTTATAAGAAGACATAATTATTTTCTCCAAAATATGAGCATTCTTCAGAGGTATGTTTATACAAGTGAAGTTAAATAGAATATTGATATTTTATGTGACTTGTTCAAGATTTTTATTGAGATATGGGTGCTGGGTGGTTTTTTAAGGTAAAGCTCACCCATATACTCCAGTACACTGCCTATATTTATGCAAAGTACTTATAAAGTACCCCAACATAATTCTCAAAATATCCTTATTACAAATTACCACATCATAGGTTGTTTGTATCTCTTATAAATGATATTCTCAAAACCTTAATTGTTAAATCTGTTGAGACTATTGTCAGTCTAATAAAACTATAATCCAGAAGATTTAATGTTATGTAAATGTTAGTGAAAAAAAATGAGAAATCTATGCATTTTGGAAGAATAGATATTTAGATGCTAATTATAATATGCAGTATTTTTGTAGTTACACAAATTACAAATATTTTACATATTATTGCACACTTTACAAGTGCTTTCTGATCCTTTATTGTACTTGATATTCAAATATAAAATAGATCTAGTCATAACAAGAAAAAGAAGAAAAGAAGATATAGACAGCCTTTTAAAGGAGGTAGTACTCAAATAATTATATTTTGAATAAATGAGCTTTTTTGTTTTCTAGTTTAAGAACAAAATCCCTTTACTATATGTTCCATCCATCTCATTTCTGGTTATATATACAAAGGAAATGAAAGCAAGGACTCATACAGATATTTGTACACCTATGTTCATAGCAGTATTATTCAAAGTAGCCAGAAGGTAAAAGCAACCCAAGTGTCCATCAACAGATGAATGAATAAAAATATGTAGTATATACACACAGTGGAATATTTTCAAGTCCTAAAAAAGAAGAAAATATTTTCATATGTATAACATGGATGAACAATGAGGAAATTATACCACGTAAAATTAGTCATAAAAACAAAAATACTGTATGATTCCACTTATACAAGGTATCTAGTGTAGCCAAATCCATAGAAAATAGAATGATGATTGCAAGGTGCCTAGAAAAAGGAAAAATGGGAATTTTTGTTTAATGAGTATGACTTCAGGTTTACAAGATGAAAAAGTTCTGGGGATAGTACAGTGATGCCAATATACTTAACAATACTGAACTGTACACTTAAAAGTTTTCAAAATGGTAAATTTTATGTTATATTAATTTTTCCAGAATAAAACAGCAAAATTGCTTTTACAAGCAATTACAAACCTGTCCAAAAACCTCTTCATTAACGGTGAAAGTGAGGTCTAAGATATCTGTGATGTTGTTGTCCTTCATCCATTGCAAGCTCTGATGGAATTCTTCATCCAAATATTCCAGGTCACTTAAATCACAGGGCCTGGGTTCATTCAAAGGGAGAAAGGTTAAACAAATGGTTGTCCTGACCTCATTCCAAGATGTTTTTATGACATTCCTGGTTAAAACAACACAGACTTTATTTCATTCCTCAGTTCACTTTGTTCATTAGAGGCAGGGACACAGAGACCAGAGGGATACCTGTCAGAGGGAAAGGGGATGAGGGAATGGGATCAGAGAAGGTGAATGGATTAGTAAAATTATATATACATAACCCAGAAATACAGATAACAGGACAGCAAATCCCAGAGGGAAGAAGAGAGAGAGTTAGGGGGAGGGGGGCATAGGAGGTATAAATAAGGACATGAGAGTGGGAGGTAAGAGTGTTATATTCAATAGGACACTTGAATCCATGTAAACACAATAAAGTTAATTTAAAAAAAACCAGACTAGTTCTAACAATTTTATACTTTTGAATATATCAATGGAGCTTTTACTCTTAAAAAGAAAGTATTTAGAGATCTACAATAATAAACATAAAATGATTATTGACTCATGAACTTTCATGACAATTGAAGAAAAGTATCATTGTAAAAGAACTAAGTTTTAGAAATATGAATTCTACTAAGAAATTTAATAAAATGTTTATAATTACTAGTATAAACTATTTATGTAAACTAATTTAATATATATTATAAAATATTATAATAGTTTTCCCTTATACTTAAATAAAATGTCCAAATACCCCTTTTATTGTACTAAAAGGTTTATGTGATATTTAAGGACTCAGAAAAGTAAATCAAAGTGGAAAAAAGATGGAGATGGAATAGACAGATATTCCAACTGCAACCTCCCAGGACCAAATTGGATTACAACTTAATTTAAGAACAATAATCTTGAAAAACCAACTTTGGACTAAAGTAAGAGGACTCTATAACCAAAGATCACAGAAGAAGCCACAGTGAGACTGGAAAGAAGGGCAGAGATGCAGAGAGGTCTAACCCGCTCTCAGGAGTGAGTGACAACTGAGGGTCTGGAGGACTCTCTCACAGTGAGGTGGGTTGCCCTGAGAGGTGTGAGTCCCCAGCCCCAGGCCCAGAGCCCCAACCTAGAGCCACAGAGCCCAGAAGAGGCACCCAGAAAGCATTTAGCTGTGAAAAGAGCCAGGTTTCTGTCCACAAGAAACTGAGCTCTCAGACGCAGACTCCATTTTAAAGGGTCTGCGCAGAAAACCTCATTCACAGCCATTTGCCTGGGGCTTTGGTGGGGGAGAGCTGAGAGGACTGGAGTTGCAGGAGGAGAGTGTAAAGTTGGAGACTCAGGGAGAGACACTGTGGTGGAAAACCACCTTAACCTCTGAGCTGAGTCATTCTTCAGTACTGCAGTTGCCATCTTTCTTGGGTGGAGCAATCCCCTCAGAATGGTATCAGCCTGGGGAAAAGCAGCTCTTCCACCCTTGGGAATCTCTCATACCCTAGTCAGGGTGACAGGTTGTTCTGAGAAGCCAGGAAGCAGGGGGCACATCAGTAACTCAGTTTTCTGGTGTTGAGGCTGGAGATCCCCTCCACACTCTCCTGAGTCTATGACTGGTGCTTCCACCTCACAAGAGACTCAGTTGACACTGTGGTTGGGCAGACCACAACTCTGGTGGTCAGAGGCCACAACCACTGAACTCCTGGGGCCACAACTTATTGAGGTCTCTGAAAAAAGTCTGGACAGACTGACACCTGGGGTCAAGGGGTGGAGCCACACCCACTATCCTTCCTAATTGCTGAATTGCAGCAGGCTCTAGGCTCTAAAAGAGGTTTTTTCAGTGGCTGAGCCCAACAAGCAGCCAGCAGACAGGTTGGAGGAGGTATGACTCAGGGAAACTTGGCTGTTTAAGTACACTTTCCCTCAGGACCAGAGTGGGTAAAAGCCAGCCTAGGAGTGAAGCTTAGTATTTCCCTGTATAACAGGGCCCAGAAGAGGCAGCCAAAACTCTGAATTGCTTGTAGCTCCAAGAAGGTTGCTGAGGACCAGTCACGGGCAATGTCTCCCACTGGTCTTCACTAGTTTCCTGCCTGGGAGGCCCAGGGCTGGCACATCCAGGGTCTAGCTGCAGAAAGCATTAGTTCAGGACCTAACAACCCTTGCTAGAGTGGCATTCTAAAGAAAAGCTTCTCAGTCGGGTCCAACTGAGGTGAGTTTCATTCTGTGATCAGTACTGACATAGCGGCTCATTTGTATTGGATAGGGTGGAGCTTCACAGTCAGCCTGTCTGAGTGCTGGATATTCTGTCCTTCTAAGCTATATCACAGGGGGAAGGAAGAGAGGCTTGGAGCATGGACATTTAAAGAGTGGTTCCTTGTGAGTCTATTGTTGGATCTAGTCAAGGGGCTTAGCCACCTTTGGGAGGGGCACAGTCAGCCCCTGGAGAGGACTCTCTCAGTCTTCCTCCCTGAGACCAGGATCCCACCAGCTGAAAGAACTTCTTCAGAGAGGATTGTCAGCCACACTTGGTCTGAACATGCTGTTCATAAAATTTGAGTATCGAGCAGTGTCTGAGGGATCAAGCTCTGGAGTGGGGGCCACATTTCCTGTACTGACCTCCTGGCCAAGAGACTTCTGAAATAGGGGGTCTCACAAAAGTTGTATTTACAGCCTCAGCTGCCCTAACCCACCAAGCGTCAACCTGTACAAAGATTGGTTGGGTGAGGCCAATCAGAGCCCATACTATAGTCTTACTACCCAAGACTCTGTGGGAAGACCAGGCAGCTTTAAGAGAAGAAAGAGCAGCTGAAAAATGGAGACAAATCTTACAAAGCTTGAGGCTTTTACGAAACTGTTGTCATCTATAAGCAGGAGGAAGCTGATCCTTATACAAAGGTTGGCCCCTCCCACAGTACCCAGACACAGAAAACACAGACAAAAGAGTGAAAAGTGCAGTAGCTTCAGACTGGTAGCCCACAGCGGGTTACAAGCAACAGATGACAGCAACCCAAGAAGAACTAGAGCCAACACTACTGGTAGTGGGTGGTAGACAGCACCAAACCTAGACTGAACTACCTACACAAGCAGCACTTCCAAATGTGGAGTCTAGCAGGCACCAGACACTGTGGAGTAAAAATACACCAACAGGACAGACATTGCACAGTGTACAGTGTGTAATACACATAATAAAGGTTAAACATTAGAGCCAGCCAGCCTGAAGAAATAACTGTACCAGGAAAGGACCAACTGCATCTAGTACTCACATACAACAAGAGGGAAAATAGTACCCTCAAGAAGCATTCCTAGAACAAGAAATACAAGTGGCCTGGAGGACAGTAACCCTGAGCACATCTTCCTCATAAAGACCACACAAAAATTTCAAAGTCAGACAGTGCTATCTAATACACAGACAATAGGGCAGAGAGAGAAATGCAATCCAAATGAATCAACAAGAGAAATCCCCAGAAAAAGAACTGAATGAGATGGAAGAAACCAAAATATAAGATGCAGAGTTTAAAACAATCACTTTTAGGATGCTCAAGGATCTCAGAGCGACAATGGATGCAACATAATGTGCACCAAAATAAAGAGATAGCAAGCATCAAAAAGGACATTGAAATAATAAAAAAGAACCAGTCAAAAATGCCAAATACAATATCAGAAATGAAGACTGCACTAGAAGGAAATAATAGCAGGCTGGATGAAGCAGAGGATCAAATCAGCGATTTAGAGGACAGGAGAAATGAAAGCATGGAAGCAGAGCAGCAAAAAGGAAAGAGGCTCAAAAAGACTGAGGAGACTTTAAGACAACTCTGTGACAATCTGAAGAGAAACAACATCCACATCATTGGGGTTCCTGAAGGAGAAGTAAACAAACAAAGAATGAAGAACCTGTTTGAAAAAATCATAGCTAAAAATTTCCCTAAATTGATGAAGGAAAAAGTCACCCAAGTTTAAGAATCATAGAGAGTCCCATTAAAGAGGAACCCAAGGAGACACATCATTAAAAATGTCAAAGTTAAGAGATAAAGAAGGAATACTAAAAGCTGCAAGAGAAGAGCAGTTAATTACCTACAGAGGAGCCCCCATTAGGATGACATCTGACTTCTTAATGAAAACAGTTGAGGCTAGAAGGGATTGGCAAGAAATATTCAAAGTGATGCAAAGCAAGAACCCACAACCAAGACTTCTTTATCCAGCAAGGCTATCATTGAAAATTGAAGGAGGAATAAAAAGCTTTCCAGACAAAAAAAACAAAAAACCCTCAAGGAATTTGTTACAAGCAAACCAGTACTACAAGAAATGTTAAGGGGCCTGCTCTAAAAAGAGTAAAGAAAAAAAATCGAGAAAAAGAGGGCTGTAGATTTAAAGTATAAAATGGCAATAAACAATTACATATCAATAATATTAAATGTAAATGGATTAATGCTCTAATCAAAAGACATAGGGTAGCTTCATGGAAAAGAAACCAGGACCCATACATATGCAGTCTACAATAGACTCACCTCAGAACAAAAGATACATACACTAAAAGTGAAGGGATGGTAAAAAGTATTTCATGCCAATAGAAATAAGAGAAAAAAAGCTGGGGTAGAAATACTTATATCTGACAAAATAGACTTTAAAACAAAGACTATAGTAAGGGATAAAGAAGGTTACTCATAATGATAGTGGGAGCAATAAAATAGGAGGATATAACCATTGTAAATATCTATGTGCTTAATATATGAGAACCTAAATATATAAAGCAGATTTTGATGAATATAAAGAGTGAGATCAACAGCAATACTATTATAGTAGGAGATTTTAATACCCCACTAATATCAATGGATAGATCCTCAAAACCAAAAATTAACAAAGAAACAGTGGCCTTAAGTGACACACTAGATAAACTGGATTTAATAGATATCTTCAGAACCTTTCACCACATAGCAGCAAAATACATTCTTTTCAAGTCCTCATGGTACATTGTTTAGGATAGACCACATGTTAGGACACAAAACGAGTCTCAATAAATTTAAGAATATTGAAATTATATCAAGCATCTTCTCTGATCACAATGGCATAAAACTAGAAATCAACTACAATAGAAAAATTGAAAAACATTCAGACATTTGAAGGTTAAATAGCATGTTATTAAATAACAAATGGGTTCATAACAAGACCAAGGGAGATATAAAAATTTCCTTGAAACAAATAAAAACAAACATACAACAACTCAAAATTAATGGGACACAGCAAAAGCAGTCCTGAGAGGAAGTTTTTAGCATTACAGGCAAACCTTAAGAAGCAAGAAAAAGCTCAAATAAACAACTTAACCCTGCATCTAAAAAAACTAGAAAAAGAACAACAAATAAAGCCCAGAGAAAGTAGAAGGAAAGAAATAATAAAGATCAGAGTGGAAATAAATGACATAGAGTATAAAAAATACAGAAGATCAATGAAACCAAGAGCTGGCTCTCTCTCTCTCTCTCTCTCTCTTTCTCTCTTTTTTTTGGCAAGAGCTGGCTCTTTGAAGGGGCAAACAAGATTTAACCAGACTCATCAAGAAACAAAGAGAGAAGACTAAAATAAATAAAATTAGAAATGAAAGTGGAGAAGAAACAACTGACATTTCAGAAATACAACGGTTTGTAAGAAAATACTGTGAAGATCTGTATGCCAAAAAATTAAACAACTGAGGCAAAATGGATAAATTCCTAGAAACATAATCTTCCAAAACTCAATCTGGAAGAATCAGAAAACCTATACATATGACTGATTACAACAAATGAAATTGAAATAGTTATTAAAAAACTCTCACAAAAAATAACATCCTGGACCGATGACTTCACAGGTGAATTTTACCAAATATTCAAAGAACTAACAGTTATCTATCTCAAGCTATTTCAAAAAATTTAAGAGAAGGAAAGACTCTCAAGCTCCGTTTATGAGGCAAGCATGATCCTCATTCCAAAACTAGGTAAAAACACTACAAAGGAAGAAAACTATAGGTCAATATTCCTGATGAACTTAGATGCTATATTAGCAACCCAGATCCAGCAACACATGAAAAAAAATCATACATCATGATCAAGTGGGATTTATTCTGGGGAGGCAAGACTGGTACAATATTAACAAATCAACCAATGTGATTCATCACATAAACAAAAGAAAGGATAAAAATCACATGAGAATATCAATAGATTCAGAAAAAGCATTTGATAAAATCCAGCATCCATTTATGATCAAAACTGTCAGCAAGGTAGGAACTCAGGGAACATATCTCAACATGATAAAGGCCATCTATGACAAATTCACAGCCAACATCATACTTAATGTGCAAAAATTAAAAGCAATCCCCTTAAGATCAGGAATGTGGCATGGGTGCCCCTTTTCACCACTTTAATTTAACATAGTTCTGGAAGTCCTAGCCACAGCAATCAGACAAGAAGAAGAAATAAAAGGCATCCAAATTGGAAAAGAAGAGGTAAAAGTATCATTATTTGATGATGACATGATACTGTACATAGACAACTCTAAAGTCTCAGTCAAAAAACTACTGGACCTGATAAATGATTTTAGCAAGGTGGCAGGATATAAAATTAATATTCAGAAATCAGTGGCATTTTTATATATTAACAATAAACTGTCTGAAAGAGGAATTAAAAAAACAATCCCCTTCATTATTGCAACAACAACAACAAAATACCTAGGAGTCAATTTAACCAAGGAGGTAAAGGACTTGTACTTGGAAAATTATAAACATTGATAAAAGAAATTAAGGAAGATACAAACAAGTGGAAGCATATACTGTGTTTGTGGATAGGTTGAATAAACATCAATAAAATGTTTATATCACCCAAAGCAATCTATAAACTCAATGCAGTTCCTATTAAAATACCAATGACATACTTCAAAGATATAGAAAAAATATTCCAAAAATTTACATGGAACCAAAAAAGAACACGAGTAGCCTCAGCAATATTGAAAATAAAGAATAAGTGGGAAGCATCACACATCCTGACATCAAGTTATACTACAAGGCCATTGTACTCAAAACAGCTTGGTACTGGCATAAGAACAGACATATAGATCAATGGACAGAATAGAAAACCCAGAAATAAATCCACCCTTTTATGGTCAACTGATATTTGACAAAGGAGGTAAGAGCATACAATGGAATAAAGACAGCCTCTTTAATAAATGGTGTTCGGAAAATTGGACAGGTACATGCAAAGAAATGAAGCTAGACAACCAACTTACACCACTCCCAAAAATAAACTCAAAATGGAATAAAGACTTAAATGTAAATTGTGAAACCATAAATATCTTGGAGGAAAACATAGCTAGTAAACTTTCTGATATCTCTCATAGCAATATTTTTGCTGACTTATCACCACAGGCAAGTAAAATAAAGGACAAGATGAACAAATGGAACTATATCAAACTAAAAAGATTTTGCACAGCAAAAGACACCATGAACAACATGAAAGACAACCCATACAATGGAAGAACATATTGCCAATACATCTGATAAGTGGTTAATAACCCAAATTTATAATGAACTTCTAAAACTCAACATCAGGAAGGTAAAAACAATCCAATTAAAAATGGTCAAAGGAACTGAATAGATACTTCTCCAAAGAGGACAGATAAATGGCCAGTAGACATATGAAAAGATGTTCAATATCACTAATCCTCAGAGAAGTGCAAATTAAAACCACAGTGAGATATCACCTCACACCTGTCAGAATGGCGCTCATTAACAAAACAACAAAGAATAAGTGCTGGTGAGGGTGTGAAGAAAAGTGAACCCTCTTGTACTGCTGGTGGGAATGCACACTTGTGCAGCCACTTTGGAGAACTGTATGGAGTTTTCTAAAAAAATTAAAAATGAAACTGCCCTTTGACCCAGCTATCCCACTTTTAGGAATATATCCTAAGAATACTAGATCACTAATTCAAAAGAAGATATGCACCCCCACGTTTATTACGGCATTGTTTACAATAGCGAAGATCTGGAAACAGCCCAAATGTTTGTCAGTGGACGAGTGGATTAAAAAGCTGTAGTACATATACACAATGTGATACTATGCAGCTGTGAAAAAGAAGGAAATTTTATTTTTTGTGACAGCATGAATGGATCTGGAGAATATTATGCTAAGTGATATAAGCCAGGCAGAGAAAGACAAATAACATATGATCTCACATATATGTGGAATCTAATGAAGAAAATGAACTGAGGAATGCAATAGAGACAGAGGCAGGGTCACAGGGACCAGAGGGACAGTAGTCGGAGGGAAGGGGGATGAGGGGATAGGATCAGAGAAGGTAAAGGGATTAGTGAAACTATATATACATAACACAGAGATATAGATAACAGGATAGTAGGTCCTAGTGGGAAGGTGGGAGAAAGTTAGGGGGAGGGTGGCAAAGGGGGTATAAAAAGGGACTCAGGGGTGGGTGGTGAAGGAGTTATAATCAGTGGGACACTTGTATCCATGTAAACACAATAAATTAAAAATTAATAAAAAAATAAAAGTAAACCACCACAAACCTAATAGGAATGGTTAGGCAAAATAAGAACAAAAGTATCAGAGGTACTAAGGAGGCCAGAACCTGTTGTTCTGCAGGTGGGGTCTGATGGACTCTGGTTGGCAATGCACTTACAATCTCAGGAGTGCCTTATAGAAGGGCCTTGTGAAGAAAGCATCAAGAAGGTACTGATGTATCAGAGCCAGGCCTAGGATTCGTCCACTAAACCTGAACCTGGAACAAAAACAAGATAGAGATTTAAGGGCAGGTAGAAATTTACATGATTAAATATGTTAATTTGTATTTTTATTTGATGTTTCTCTATAGTAGTCATCTTAAGCCACCTAAGAAATCTGTCAGTAGGTGATACAAGGGAGACACCCATTCTCTTGCTTATTCTTTTTTTTTTTTTTAGTGAGAGAGACAGATAGACAGATGGACAGACAGACAGAAAGGGAGAGAGATAAGTATCAATTCTTTGTTGTGGTTCCTTAGTTGTTCATTGATTGCTTTCTCATATGTGCCTTGACTGGGGTGGTGAAGGGAGGGCTCCAGCAGAGCAAGTGACCCTTTGATCAAGACAATGGCCTTGGACTAAAGCTAGTGGGTCATATCTATGATGCCATGATCAAGCCAGCAATCTCAGGGTTTGGAACCTGGGTCCTCAGCATTGCAGGTTTGATGCTCTATCCACTGAACCACCACCTGGTCAGGCTCTTTCTCCTTATTCTTTATTGTAAACAATGTCTATGTACTTGGTATGTACTAAAGAAACTCTTCTCTCTCCCAAGTACCAGAATAGAGTCATTTTGATGGGATTCTGTTCTCAAACAGGAGAGTATAAAAAGCCAACAGCAGTAAAGCACTGAAGGGGAATTCTGGATAAACATCTCACATGGACCCTGAGGAAGACCTGATGACACTAAGAACATAGAAAGTTTCTGGACTATACACCCATACCTATTAAAGCATTCCAGAGAAACCACCTGAAGGTTAATGTAAGTTTAATACATATGGCAATTGAGCTCAAAGTCAGTGGGAAGAATTGCATATAATCACATTGTGGTAAGCAGTAAGTTAAGCCTGCATTGTCACATAAAAAGAACAAGTTTTTTGTTGAAAAGAACTGGTCATGTAGACCTGGTTACTTTCAGATAGCCTGTAGTGATTTAAATCCTTGTTGACTTCAATAGCTTCCTTGAATTTTTGCTTAACTAAATGCAAAGGTTACTGGGGCTTGATTCTGTCTGCCTGGTCTAATATACTGGTTTTCCTATCATGCCAGATTTGCTCATCTCTGGCAACTCTCTCCATAATTGAGGTCTCCCTGGTTTCTTCTTATATAACTAGGTTTTTACCTATATATAGATTAGGTTGTGACTTTTCTCAGATCCTCCCAGTTGGAGTTATCTTTACTACTTTTCACTAGGCTCTTTTTAGACTCAAAATATTTCCTATTCTATAGCTGCTATAAAAATGGTTATAATAAATAAATTATCTGGTCTTATAAAATAAGCATAATTATAGAATAAGCATAATTTATAAATAATACTTCAAATTGTCATGTTTGAAGTAGTTGATTCTTTCTGCATGAAATAACATGCAAACATTATTGAGTTTGCAGAGACTAGAGATGAATAGAACCTTAACAAAGGTGTAAATGGGGAAGCTCATAGAATAATTGAGTATCTTAGAATCATTGAGGCCAAGGTGCACCCCAAAATCTGATGGTCCCTAATTTGGTAACCACAACCTGGGTATAAAGGCACAGTTCACACCAATACAGGGTTACTCATTTTAGATTGGACTCTAAAGCATTACAATTGATGCTTCTAACATTATAATGGGGTTGTGGCCATCCAAGTGATGACTGAGAACACCCAAAGTGGAAAGAGAGAAAATATCAACACAGAGGTGCCTGGCCAACTAATATTCTCTCTTACAAGTGGCTCTAGAAGCCCTAGAAAAGACAAATGGTAATATTGGCAGACAGTAAGTATCCTCAGATATGAAGGAGGATTTAAATATTACATAAAAATACTATTTTCAGCTCAATGTTAAAAAATTAAATTTCTCAATAAATTGTAAATTTTCTAAGGAAATATAACACATTCACATCTAATCAACAAGTAGAAAACTTTCATAAACAATGATAGTGTAAACTAGAAAACTTTGAGGAAAAAGAACTGTTATTTAAAATGGAGGCTAGACTTTGATGTGTGTGTGTATTCCATATAAATATTCCACATGTATATTTAAAAAGATATTATTTCAAACTTTCAGTAGACAGAAAACCCCTCTGCTATTAAATAGTTTCAAAAATTAAAAAAGGGTAGAAAACTTAGTCATTATGAGCTAACATAACCACAAAATGCAATTTGGAAAAGAACAAAAGAAAGAAAATTAAAGACATCTCATTCGTTGATGATAATATTATAAATAAAATAAGATTTCTACCAGTTAATTTCCAAACAATGCAGAATAATTAAGGATGCTTGACTGTAAGAAATGAAAGACAGTTTAACATTAGACATCCTATGATTAAGCTTAAAACCCAAAAATCATATTACCGTATTTTTTGCTCCATAAGATGCACCTGACCATAAGACGCATCTAGGGTTTTAAGGAGGAAAATAAGAAAAAAATATTCTGAACCAAATGGTGTGATAAAATATTTAATAAAATATACCACAATAATATTTCAACAATGTAAACTCAACAGCAGTATTAACAGCCATTAGCATTGTTATTAACAAATGAGAAGAGACTTTAATGGTCAAATACTCTTCTAGTTGTCCGGGAACCCCAGGAACTTATCATCACTAGTGTCAGAATTTAAGAAGCTCAGCTGCTCACAATCAATGGTATTACTTTCTTCGCTATTTTCATATGATACCATCTTCAGTGCCATCTAAGGCATTGCTAATGCCACATGTTTTGAATGACTGTACCATGGTTTCATTCTTCAATGACTGCCATGGTGTTTTCACCCATTCACAAACTAGTGAGTGATCATGGGTCTCTTCATTCATCCAGCTGGTGTCGGATCATGATTACAAGGAATCATCCATTTTTTCCATTCTTCTCACATAAAGACTTTAAATGGTTTGTTGATGGAAACGTCGAGAGGTTGCAACTGGCTGGTAAGACGCTCAGGAATTACAGCTAGATGAGTCTTCACTTCTTTAAAGTTATTTTTGGTGGTTTTGCTAATATGTACTCTAAACTGGTCAAGCACTAATAGGTCAGATTTTTTCAGAAGCCTTCTAGGACATTTGGACCAAACTTTTTCAATCCACACTCTCATTCCATTTTCGTCCATCCATTCTTTCTCATGAATGTGCACAACAACTCCTCATGGGATCACTTCTTTTGGCATGTTTTTCCTTTTGAATATTAACATCGGTGGCAGTTCCATGCCATCTGCACAGCAGGACAACACAACCGTGTAATGGGTTTTCTCATGTCCTGATGTTTTCATGGTTATGGTTTTGGTACCCTTCAGATCAACAGTCTTGTTAGATGACACATCAAAGGTTAGCGGGACTTCATCCATATTCCCAATCTGTTAAATTAAAAAATAATTTTTCTTCCTAGCATCAATTAAAATTTGTGAAAAGATAGAATCTTTGACTCATATTCTTTTGGCATTTTTTGTGCAATTCTAGTTTTGATACATATGGCAAAGCCACATTGCTTCTTAAGTCTGTAGCACGGTGATGGTGATCCAGTAAAATCCTGAATGCCTTTCTCTACAGCTATGTGTTTGGCTTCATACATTATCATTTTTATTGAGACTGAGAAACCATTATTCCTGTGACATATGACTCATTCTTTCATGTCCATGTCTAACTCTGGCCACTTTGCAGCATGCCCACAAAGAGTATGCACACTTTTATCTGCTTTTTGCAGCTGATCCTCCTGTTTTATCCACTTCCTTATCATTTTTTCAGTAGGAGGTGGCCCAAAATGTCTCTCCACTACTCTGTTTCCATGTTTCTTAGCATATTTTACTACCTGCAGTTTAAAAGAAATTTTATACGCTAGCCTTTACTGCTTTGACATTTGTGTAGGTAGCAAAAGACTGTGGTATTTTTCTGCAAGAAAATACAGTAATAACACACTGTTATGGAGTGAATCTACTAATGATGCAGTTATGCAGATAGATTAGCTGCTGATGCACTGTTATGGGGGTTATACCCTTATAGGAGACATGTTATTGAAGGACACTTTCTTAGGCCCCATTCACATGACTGTATTTTGTTTCCAGTCAACGGGTCTTGAAAAAAAATGGACGCATCACGAACCTCATCAGTGTTTTTTTTTTTTTCGGATTTGCAAGGATATGGTCGTGTGAATGGACCCTTAGGGGGGTATCGGCAGATTCTGTTCCCAGACCCAAACAATAATATACAGAGCACCACTGAATTCTATCCCCTGACCAAAACATTAATATATAGAGCACCATATACAGACTGGGGCGGGGCGCTATATGAGGGGTCTGGTCAGTGGCTGGGGGTTAGGTGAGGGGGTTAATGTCAGAAGCTATGAAGGGCGGTTGGGTGAGGGTTTTGCTTCAATGGCTGGAGAGGTGTTGGAAAGTTGTAGCGCCAATCTGGCAAGGTCAGGATCAGCGGCTGCAGAGGGAACTTGAAACACAGCAGTGGGTGTGGGTAGCGCAGTCTATAGTTCCATCATATTTTTTCATCTACAAGCATAATTTTTTGTATTTATGGTACATGCATGAGGACTGTGTCCCAGAATTATGCTTTATAGGAAAATGGGTGTTGGCACTTGTGTACTAGGCTTATTTGCACTTTGCCCGCCCTAAAAAACTGGCATCTGTGTAATTGGAGTTTGGCAGTCAGGCCAATTGCAGGTGTGCAGGTGCAGTCTTGCTGGGGGAGGTGGTGCAGGTAAGTGAAACTAGCCTTTGAGGAGGGCGATTCCTTGCAATTATGATACCCCCCTGAGCCTAGAGCATGGGTACTAAAACCCATTTTTTTACAAATTGGTGTTGGTTTGCTTTAAAGATGAAATCCAGTAAAAAAATGACTGGACTTCTCATCAATCCACAGCAGGAGGCATCCCAAATTGGGATGCCCCTGTGTACAATTGGCCCTCTGTACCACTGGAAACGAGGCCGCTGATACCACTTTGCTATTTGTGCCCTATATGCCCGCAAACAGTTTACCATGCTCGCTGTACAGCTGTGCACATTACTGTGCACCACGCAAGCCTGATGGGCTGCTCTGTGGCAGCTATAGAATGCTTCTAGAAGAGGTATGGTAAGTATCAGCAGTTCCTGGTAGTATGGAGGACCAATGCCACAAGGGGGCGACTTAAAGTGGGCCAAATTATGGGGTTTTGGTTTATTTCCTTGGGGCATCCCCATTTGGGATACCCTGCCATATGAAACCCCCTGGATTGCTCATAAAACATACCTTTCCCATGTTCCCATGGCACATGTGTGGGCTCTAGTCCAATCATATTATGCATGGTATAAGGCCCTGTATCAGACTGAGCTCCGGTATTTGGAGGGAACTGCTGCACACCCGGTACCACTGCGGTCTGTGGCATGCTCAGGCATCCAGTCTATCTGAATAGCTGGCTTGGGAGCACTATTTAGCTGTGAAGATGCAGCGTGAAACCCCTGGAAAAGGTGAATGTTAATGGGCGATCTAGGGGATAGTAAATCTGCTGGCCCTAGAGTCTTTTAGACTCCAGGACTGGCCAAGCAGGTTGTTGTTCTTCTTTAATTCAAAATAACCTTGTGCTGCTGCACTAGGTAAAGTCCAGTTATTTTTTACTCTAATGTCACTACATAGGTAAACTACCTGGATTACAGCTGGAATAAACTGATGGAGATAAGCAGCATAGCCTGCTCTGTTTGCTGCTGCTTTGCCTGTGCTGGCACTGGCTTTCCAGCTCACTGCATGTGTCTCGCACCCTTGGACCTTCCCCAATCTGCCAGCCAGCCAGCCAATGAAATGCTATTAGACTGGCAACAAGTGACCTCAGTACTTCACACAGAGCTCCAGCAGTTGCCACGCAGTCTTCTGCCACTGAAGCACACCTCTCATGTCTGCCCTGGATGATGCCAGATGAATGCACCCACACAACATCACTTGACTTCCCTCCTGTACTGCATGCAATGGTGGAAACTGGAACCAGGAGATCATTCAGCAGATGCTGGGGTTCCACATACTGCCACAGTGGATATGATTACACTCCCGCTGGCGCTCATTCTACATGATTACCAGTGCAGCGCCCTGAAGCAGCTAAAAAAAAAAAATGAACATTCGTTCCATAAGATGCACAGGCATTTTCCCCTCCACTTTTTGGGGAAAAAAAGTGCATCTTATGGAGTAAAAACTATGGTACCTTTTTTTTTTTAAATTAGAAAGAGAGAGAGAGAGAGAGTACATGCAAGAGAGAGACAGGTAGGAAGAAAGAAAGATGAGAAGTAGCTCCTGGTTGTGGCACTTTAGTTGTTCATTGATGTTCTCATTATGTGCCTTGACAGGGGTCTCCAGCTTACCCAGTGACCCCTTACTCAAGGCAGAGACCTTTTTCTTAAGCCAGTGACCATAGAATCATGTCAATGATCTCACACTGAAGCTGGTGACCCTGTGCTCAAACTGGTGAGCCTAGGCTCAAGCCAAATGAGCCTGCGTTTAAGCCAGTGACCTCAGGATTCCAAACTTGGGTTTTCAGCATTCTAGGTGAACGATGCTCTATCCACACTGCATCACCATGGATCAAATATGTTTTTTTTGTTAGAAGCTGAAAAGTTACTTGATAATATCTACCATTAATTCCTGAAGAAAAAAATGTTTGTAGTAAACTAGCAATAAAAGTATGATTCCTTAATGTAGTAAAGAATGTTTATCTCAGCATCATATTTAATGAAAATACAGAAGGATGTTTGTTATCACCACCCTTTACAATATTCCAAAAGTATAGTCATTGAAATAAGTTTTAAGTGAAAAATTGGAAACAGATTTGAAATAACTTTTTTTTATGAATGCCTATTGGGCTAATGCATATTATTTATGTTATCTCATTGATCCTTACAACAACCTTATTTTATGATTATAGCTTTCTTCATTTTATAAATTAAAAAACTGAAGTTCAATAATAAACCATGGACAAGTTGTATATCAAAGGATAACAATCCATACTTGCTTGATGCCAGACCAGGCCTTTTCCTTTATGTCCATTTTGAGAAGTTGAACAGTAGAGAGGTTAAATCTATTGGTCTAGGGACCTGGCTGAGTGTGTGCCTAGTGTGTGACCTTATGCAAGGTCTTAACTACCTATTCTCTGTTTCCTCTTCTGAAAAACTGCACTCTTTAAATGCTAGCTATTAATTTTATTTTATTAAATGTATTAGGGTAACATTGGTTAATAAGATTATATAGATTTCAAGTGTACATTTCTACAGTACATGCTCTATATATTGCATTGTGTGCCTACCATTCACAGTCAAATCATCTTTTGTCATCATATATTTGACTCCCTTTACTCTTTACCACCCCTAGTCATCTTTCCCTCTGGTAATCACCTTACTGTTGTCTGTGCCTATGAGTTTTTATTTGTTAGTTTTTCTTGCTGGTTCATTTGTTGCTTTATGTTTTATATCCCACACTTGAGTGAAATCTTATGGTTCTCAACTTTTTCTTCCTGACTTATTTCCCTTAGCATAATACTCTCAAGGTCCATCTAAACTGTTGCAAATGGGAGTATTTTGTCTTTTCTTATGGCTGAGTAGTAGCCCATTGTTTATATAAACCACATCTTCTTTATCTAATCATTGATTGAGGAATACTTTGCTTGTTATGTCTTGGCCACTGTGAGTAATGCTGCAGTGAATGAACCTGGGGGGTACATGTATCATTTCATATAAATGTTTTGAAACTTTTTAGGGTAGATACTTAGAAGAGGGGTTGCTGGGTTATATGGTAACTCTATCTTTAATTTTTTGAGAAACCTCATACTATTTTTCATAGTGGTTGTACCAGTTTATATTCCCAAAAGCAGTAAATGAGAGTTCCTTTTTCTCCATAGCCTCTCGGACACTTGTTATTACCCGTCTTGTTGATAACAGCCATCTAACAGATGTGAGGCAGTATCTCATTGTAGTTTTGATTTTCATTTCTCTAATAGCTAAGGAAGATGAGCATCTTTTCTTATATCTGTTGACTATTTGTGTGTCTTCTTGGGAGAAGTGCCTATTCAGGTATTTAACCCATTTTTTTGGGGTGTTGGTTTCTTTAAGTTCTTTTAAAAATATTTTATTTAGAAATTAAATTTAATGGCATGATAATGATCAATAAGAGTACATAGGTTTCAGGTAAATATTTTGATAGTATTTGAACTGTTGATTGTATGTGTGCCCATCACCCAAAGTCAAGTCATTTCTTGGGTGGTAATTCCTCTCTTTCAGTACTTAAATGTTTATGTCCACTTTTCTGACTTGCAGAGTTTCTGCTGAAAACTCTGATGATAATCTAATGGGCCTTCTTTTATATTTATGTTCTTCTTTTCCTCAGTTGCCTTGAGGGTTCTTTCTTTGTCACTGATTTTTGGCAATTTTATTACAGTGTGCCTTGGAGAAAGTCTCTTTGGTTTCAGGTAACTTGGCATTCTGTTTGTTTCTTGGATTTGAGAATCTAGCTCTTGCCATAGGCTAGAAAATTTCTCATCAATTATTTGTTTGAATAGGCTGTCCATTCCCTTCTCCCTCTCTTCTTCTGATATTCATTATACTTATATTGCTTTTTCTGATGGAGTCAGAGAATTCTTATAGAGCTCTCTTATTTTTTTTAAATTTGTGAGTCTCTCTCTATTCTTCTATATGTGTCATCTCTAGTTGCCTGTCTTCAATGTCACTGTTTCTCTCCTCTATCTGACCTTTTCTACAAGCTAAGCTTGCTACCTCTTTTTTAAATTCATGTATTGAGTTCTTCATATTGGTTTGGTTCTTTGTAAAGTTTCAATCTCCTTAGTGAAGTACTCATTTTGTTTATTATTTATTTATTTATGGCCTATCAGCATTTTATTGCATCTCATTGAGTATTTTCAGAACTTTAATTTTGAATTCTTTATTGTTGAACTAAGGTTTCCATGTGATTAAGATTGCTTTGTAGAGCTTTTTAAATATCCTTTCTGAACTACATCTTTTTCTTGTGTAGCCATGATATCTGTTTTCTTTCTCTTTGATGGCATTTGAGAGTAGTATAGTTAAAAATATAACAATCTGACCAGGCAGTGGCAAAGTGAATAGATTGTCAGCAGGGATGCTGAGGACCCAGGTTTCTGGCTTGAGTGTAGGCTCACCAGCTTGAGCTTGGGGTCACTATCTTAAGCCCAAAGGTCATTGGCTTGAAGCTCAAGGTTTCTGGCTTGAGCAAAGGATTATTGGCTTGGCTGGAGCCTCCTACCCCCCCCCCCCAGTAAGGCACATATGAGAAAGCAATCAATAAACAACTAAGATACAGAGATTAAATCAATAATTATAAGATGCTAAAAAAACTCAGAAAAAGAATGAATGATCTCAGTGACAACCTGGACAAAAAGATAGACAGCATTGAATGGACATAAAACCTATAAATAAAACCAGTCATAAATGAAGAATATAGTATCTGAAATGAAGAATACACTAGAAGGAATCAACAGAAAGCTAGATGAAACAGAGAATCAAATCAGCAATTTGGAAGATAAGGTAGCAGAAAGCACCAATAGGAGAAAAAAACTTCAAAAATTATAATAGTTTAAGGAACCTCTAAAACAATAAGAAGCACAACAACATTCACACCATAGTGGTACCTGTAAAAGAAAAAATGCAAGGAATTAATAATTTATTTGAAAAAATAATAACTGAACACTTCACTAATCTGGTGAAAGGAAAAAACACACATGCCCAAGTGCAGAGAATCCTAAACAAGATAAAGTCAAAGAAGTCCAAAACAAGACATATCATAATTAAAATAGCAAAGGTTAAAAACAAACAGAGAACCTTAAATTCAGCAAGAGAAAGACCATTAGTTACCTACAAGGGAGTTTCATAAGCCTGTCAGCATACTTCTCAAGAGGAACATTTCAAGTGTTTCAAAGTGAGGGAAAGCCAGGTCTAACAACTGAGACTTCATCACCCAGCAAGGTTATCACTTCATAGTAAAAGACAAATAGTTTTTCAGAGAGAAAAAAGCTGAAAGAGTTCATTACCACCAAAGAAGTATTACACAAAATATTAAAAGATCTTCTTTAAGAAGAAGTAAAAATAAACAACAAAGAAACATAATTATATAGAATAAACACATACCTATAATTAATCACTTTATATGTAAATAAATTAAATGCTTCTATCAAAAGACATAAGTTAGCTGGCCCTGGCCAGCTGGCTCAGTGGTAGAGCATTGGCTAGGTGTGTGGAAGTCCTGGGTTTGATTCCTGGCCAGGGCACACAGGAGAGGTTCCCATCTGCTTCTCCACTTTCCCCCTCTCCCTTTTCTCTATCTCTCTCTTCCCCTCCAACAGCCAAGACTCCATTGGAGCAAAGTTGGCCCAAGTGCTGAGGAACACCAAATGTTAGAGGCCCATGGCCGCCACCTTAGGCACTAGAGTAGCTCTGGTTGCAATGAAGCAATGCCCCAGATGGGCAGAGCATTGCCACCTGGTGAGTATGCTGGGTGGATCCCAGTCAGGCATATGTGGGAATCCATCTCTCTGCCTCCCTACATCTCACTTTAGAAAAATACCCCCCAAAAAGCCATAAGTTAGCTAAATGGATAAGAAAACAAGACCGAGAGATATGCTGTCTACAAAAGACTCACCTCAGAACAAATGATACATGCAGACTAAAAGTAAAGGGATGGTCCCTGGCTGGTTGGCTCAGCGGTAGAGCATTTGCTTGGCATATGGAAGTCCCAGGTTTGATTCCCAGCCAGGGCACATAGAAGAAGTACCCATCTGCTTCTCCACTCTTCCCCCTCTCCTTCCTCTCTATCTCTCATTTCCCCTTCCGCAGCCAAGGCTTCATTAGAGGAAAGTTGGCCCGGGCACTGAGGATGGCTCTATGGCCTCTACCTCAGGAGCTAGAATGGGTCTGGCTGCAATGGAGCAACACCCCAGATGGGCAAAGCATTGCTCCCTGGAGGGCATGCCAGGTGGATCCCAGTCGGACACGTACAGGAGTCTGTTTGAATGCTTCTCCACTTCTAGCTTTGGAAAAATACAAGTAAAATAAAATAAAATAAAATAAAAACAAAAGGATGGGGGAAGACAAGATGGTGATGGAGTAGGTGAATGTACCAACTTCCACCTCCCAGAACCACAGTGGATTACAAACTAATTTTAAGAACCATCATCTGGAAAAACCAACTTTGGACTAAACTAAGAGGACTCTTCAACCAAAGAACACCGAAGAAGCCACACAGAGACTAGTAGGAAAAGCAGAAATGTGGAGAGAGCTGCCCAGCTCCCCAGAGCAAACAGCAGCTGGGAGAGACTCGCGTGGTGGGAAGTGAGGTTAGCAGAGAGGAGAGGGTCCTGAGTCCCAGGAACAAAGCCCCAGTCTGCAGCCCCAGAGCCTAGAAGAGGCGTATGGACAATATTTAGCTGGAAATAAGTCAGGATACTGTTTGTGAGAAAGAGACTGATTTCTCAGACCCAGGATTCTTCTTAAAGGGAGTGCACAGAACATCTCTCTCACAACCACTCACCCAGGGTTCCGGGGCACAGGGAGAGGAGAGGACTGGAGTAGCAGGAAGAGAGTGTAATCTAGGAGGCACAGGGAGAAATATTTTGAGAGACAGCCACCCTAACCTCTGGGACGAGTCACTCCCCCAATCTGAAGTGAATATTTCCCCTGGAAACAGCAATACCAGCAAAAGAAAGCAGGACACCAGCCAAACAAGCTCTCCCACGGCACTCAGAGCAGAGTAGCTTAGAAGCAGGAAGCTTTCGGGACTACAGTAGTGAGTCTTGGGTCTGAGCTGCAGTGCCCCCACCCACATTACTGAAGGCTCCCCCGAGGGCGGACGGCGGTGGGACATGGAAGCGCAGTTCTGTTGGCAAGGGCAGAAGCCAGTTGGCCACCACTGAGGCCCAGGTGTGAGCTCAGTCTTCCATGGCTGGGGAGGAGGGGGTGTGCAAAAGTGGTCAAGCCCAGCTGCGGGCCATCTGTAATCCAGCCTGTGGGGGAAAGGGTGGAGACCCACCCTTGAACAAGGGCACAGAAGTGCAGCCTTGCCTGGCCTGCAGAACCTAGGCTTGTGGCCTGACTTGGAAGCCAGCTCCTCCCACAGGGGTGGAGCCAAAAGCCCAGAACAGATGGAGTCCCGCTACTGAGTGTGGGCACACAGTCCCACCCAGCCTGTGGAGCCAAGGCTTACAGACTTCCCACAAATGAGCTTCTCAGGCAAGGGCAGGGCGAAAGCTTGGAATCAGGTGGAGATCTGCAGCTGAGCAAAGGTGCTTACCCCTGCCCTCAAGGCCGAGCATAACGCCACCCACAGGGGCAGGGTGCAGGCCAAGGCCAAGGGTTGTACACCCAAGCATGTGATCACAGCAACACCCGTGAAGGAGAGGCAGAGACCTAGCAAAAGCCACTCCAGTGGGCAGGTACTGGCAATGCCCATACCCTAACACCCTAGGCAGCAGCAGCAGAGGGAGTGACGAGCCTGTAGACAGAACACACCTAGCCATACCCAGTGGTCTCCAGTGGCCAAAACCTTCTTTTACACAGACAGTATGAGAAGGCAGAGAAATGCAACACAAATGAATCAAGAGAAATCCCCAGAAAAGGACCTGAATGAGTCAGATATAACCAAATTACCAGATGCAGAGTTTAAAATAATGATTGGTAGGATGCTCAAAGATATTAGAACAACAATAGATGGTAATTAGGAACACCTAACTAAATAAAGAGATAGCAAATATAAAAAAGGACACTGAAATAATAAAGAATCAGTCAGAAATGACAAATACAATATCAGAAATGAAGAACACAATTGAAGAAATTAAGAGCAGGATGGATGAAGCTGAGAATCAAATCAGCGAGTTAGAGGACAAGATAAACGAAGGCATGGAAGCAGAGCAGAAAAAAGAAAAGAGACTCAAAAAGTCTGAGGAAACTCTAAGAGAGCTCTGTGACAACATGAAGAGAAATAACATCCACATCATAGGGGTTTCTGAAGAAGAGAAATAACAAGGGATAGAGACTTTGTTCAAACATATCATAGCTGAAAACTTCCCTCAATTAAGGCAGGAAAACATCTCACAAGTTCAAGAATCACAGAGAACTCCACTAAAAAGAAACCCAAACAAATCTACACCAAGACACATCATAATTAAAATACCAAAGCTAAGCAATAAAGAAAAAATATTAAAAGCTGCAAGAGAAAAAAAAAAAAACTATAAGCTACAAAGGAGCACCAATAAGGATGATTTTCGACTTCTCAACAGAAACACTTGAGGCCAGAAGGGAATGGCAAGAAATATTCAAAGTAATACAGAAGAAGAGCCTACAACCAAAACTACTTTATCCAGAAAGGCCATCGTTTAAAATTGAAGGAGAAATAGAAAGCTTTCCAGACAAAAAAACAAAACAAACAAACAAAAAAAACAACTCAAGGAATTCACTACAACCAAACCAAGGCTGCAAGTAATGCTAAGGGGCCTGTTGTAAACAGATCAAAGGTGAAAAAGAATATAGCAAAAGAGAAATAAAGTTTTAAAGAATAAAATGGCAACAAACAATTACATATTAATAATAACCTTAAATGTAAATGGATTAAAAGATCTGATCAAAAGACATAGGGTAGCTGCATGGATAAGAAAACAGGACCAATACATATGCTGTCTACAAGACACACACCTTAAAACAAAAGATGCACATAGACTGAAGGTAAAAGGATGAAAAACAATATTTCACCCAAATGGAAATGAAAAAAAAGCTGGGGTAGTAATATTTATATCAGAAAAAATGGACTTTAAAACAAAGACTATAGTAAGAGATAAAAAAGGTCACTACATAATGATAAAGAGAGCAATCCAACAGGAAGATATAACCATTATAAATATCTACTCACCTAATATAGGAGCACCTAAATATATAAAGCAGACTTTGATGGATTTAAAGGGTGAGATCGACAGCAATACTATAATAGGGAATTTCAATACCCCACTAACATCACTAGATAGATCCTCAAGAAAGAAAATTAACAAAGAAACAGCAGACTTAAAGGACACACTAGATCAACTCAATTTAATAGATATCTTCAGAACCTTTCACCCTAAAGCAGCAGAATATACAGTCTTTTCAAGTGCTCATGGTACATTCTCTAGGATAGACCACAGTTTAGGGCACAAAAGCAGTTTCAACAAATTTAAGAAGATTGAAATCATATCGAGCACATTCTCTGATCACAATGACATTAAACTAGAAATGAACCACAACAGAAAAACTGAAAAATACTCAAACACTTGGAAACTAAATAGCATGTTATTAAATAATGAATGGGTTAACAATGAGATCAAAGAAGAAATAAAAAAATTCCTAGAAACGAATGATAATGAGTATACATCAATTCAAAATTTATGGGACGCAGCAAATATTCAAAGAAGAACTAACTGCTATCCTTCTCAAGCTATTTCAAAAAATTCAAGAGGAAGGAAGACTTCCAAGCTCCTTTTTATGAGGCGAGCATAAATCTGATTCCAAAACCAGGCAAAGACAATACAAAGAAAGATAATTATAGGGCAATATCCCTGATGAATATAGATGCTAAAATCCTCAACAAAATATTAGTAAACCGGTTCCAGCAATATATAAAAAAATCATACACCATGATCAAGTGGGATTTATTCTGGGGAGGCGAGGCTGGTACAATATTTGCAAATCAATCAATGTGATTCATCACATAAACAAAAGGTAGGAGAAAAACCACATGATAATTTCAATAGATGCAGAAAAAGCATTTGATAAAATCCAACACCCATTCATGATCAAAACTCTCAGCAAAGTGGGAATACAGGGAACATACCTCAACATGATAAAGGCTGTCCATGACAAACCCACAGCCAAAATCATACTCAATGGGCTAAAATTAAAAGCAATCCCCTTAAGATCAGGAACAAGACAGAGGGGCCCCCTTTCACCACTCTTATTCAACATAGTTCTGGAAGTCCTAGCCACAGTAATCAGACAAGAAGAAGAAATAAAAGGCATCCAAATTGTAAAAGAAGAAGTAAAACTATCATTATTTGCAGATGATATGATATTGTATATAGAAAACCCTAAAGTCTCAGTCAAAAAAGTACTAGACCTGATAAATGAATTCAGCAAGGTGGCAGATTATAAAATTAATACTCAGAAATCAGAGACATTTTTATATACTAACAATGTACTGTCAGAAAGAGAAATTAAGGAAGCAATCCCCTTTACCATTACAACCAAAAAAATAAAGTACCTAGGAATAAATTTAACCCGGGAGATTAAAGACCTATAATCAGAAAATTATAAAACATTGATAAAAGGAATCAGGGAAGATACAAACAAGTGGAGGCATATACCATGCTCATGGTTAGGAAGAATAAACATCATTAGAATGTCTATATTACCCAAAGCAAATTATAAATTCAATGCAATACCAATTAAAATACCAATGACTTATTTCAAAGATATAGAGCACATATTTCAAAAATTTATATGGAACCAAAAGAGGACACGAATAGCATCAGCAATCTTGAAAAGGAAAAATAAAGTGGGAGTATCACATGTCCGAATATCAAGTTATACTACGAGGCCTGGTAGTTTGAGTTGTACTCAAAACAGCCTGGTACTGGCAAAAGAACAGGAATATAGATCAATGGAACAAAACTGAGAACCCAGAAATAAACCCACAGCTCTATGGACAACTGATATTTGACAAAGGAGGTAAAAGCATACATTGGAGTAAAAACAGCCTCTTCAACAAATGGTTTTGGAAAAATTGGACAGCTACCTCCAAAAAAATGAAACTAGACCACCAACTTACACCATTCACAAAAATAAACTCAAAATGGATAAAAGACTTAAACGTAAGCCATAAAACCATAAGCATCTTAGAAGAAAGCATAGGCAGTAAGCTCTCTAACATCTCTTGCAGCAATATACTTGCCTATTTATCTCCATGGGCAAATGAAATAAAAGACAGGATAAACAAATGGGACTACATCAAACTAAAAAGCTTCTGCATAGCTAAAGACAATAAGAACAGAATAAAACGACAAACTACACAATGGGAGAATATATTTGACAATACATCTGATAAGGGGTTAATAACCAAAATTTATAAAGAACTTGTAAAACTCAATACCAGGAAGACAAACAATCCAATCCAAAAATGGGAAAAAGAAATGAATAGACATTTCTCCAAAGAGGACATACAGATGGCCAATAGGCAAATGAAAAAATGCTCAACATCACTAATCATTAGCGAAATGCAAATTAAAATCACAATCAGTGCTCGCTTCAGCAGCACATACTAAAATCACAATCAGATATCACCTCTACCAGTCAGAATGGCTCTCATGAACAAAACAACACAGAATAAGTGCTGGTGAGGATGTGGAGAAAAGGGAACCCTCCTGCACTGCTGGTGGGAATGCAGACTGGTGCAGCCACTGTGGAAAACAGTATGGAGATTCCTCAAGAAATTAAAAGTCGAACTGCCTTTTGACCCAGCTATACCACTTTTAGGATTATACCCCAAGAATACCATAGTACTGTTTAAAAAGAAGAAATGCAGCCCCATGATTATGGCAGCATTGTTCATAATAGCGAAGATCTGGAAACAGCCCAAGTGTCCGTCCATGGATGAGTGGATTAAAAAGCTTTGGTACATTTATACTATGGAATACTATTCAGCCATAAGAAATGATGACATTGGATTATTTACAACAACATGGATGAACCTTGATAACATTATACTGAACAAAATAAGTAAATCAGAAAAAACTAAGAACTATATGATTCCATCCATATGTGGGACATAAAAATGACACTCGGAGGCATGTATAAGTGTGTGGGGGTTATAGGGGAGGTGGAGAGCGAGGGTGTTCGAGGAGTGGAGGGGCACAAAGAAAACCAGTTAGAAGGTGCTGGAAGACAATTAGACTTTGGGTGATGAGAATGCAGTATAATCAAATGTCAAAATAACATAGAGATGTTTTCTCTGAGCATATGTAACCTGATTTGTCAATGTCACCCCATTAAAATTAATAAAAAAAAGTAAAGGAATGGGAAAAGATATTTCATGCAAATAGAAAGAAGGAAAAAGCTGATGTAGCAATAATTATCTCAGATAAAATAGACTTTAAAACAAAGTCTATAATAAAAGACAAAGAAGTACATTATATAATGATAAAGGAATCAATTACACAAAAGGATATAAGCCTTATAAGCATTTATGAATCTAATACAGGAGCACCTAAATATATAAAAGAAATCTTAATGATTATAAAAAGAGAGACTGACAGTAATACAATCGTAATAGAAAAATTTAACATATGTTGATATTAATAAATGTGTCTTTCAGACAAAAAATCAGTAAAGTAACAGCAGCCTTAAACAACACAATAGAGCAGATAGATTTAATATTTTCAGAACATTGCACCCCAAAACAACAGAATATACACTTTTCAAGTGCACATAAAACATTTTCTAGGATAGACCAATTGTTACAGCACAAACAATATCAATATAAGATTGAAATGATATCTTACATCTTTTCTGACCACAATAGTATAAAACTAAAATCAATAAAAAGAAAAAACTAAAAAACACATAAACACATGAGCCTAAATAAAATGTCACAAAATAATAAATGGGTTCTATGAGATTAAAGAGGAAGTGAAAAATTACCTTTAGACTAATGAAACTGAACACACAACACCAAATCTATCAGAAATAGCAAATGCAATTCTAGGAGGAAAATTCATGACAATACATGCCTGCCTCAAAAAAAAAAAATTCAAATAACCTAACCTTAGATCTAAAGGAACTAGTGAAAGAAAAGCAAAGCCCAAAAGGAGCAAAGGAAGGAAATAAAGAGTAGAGTAGAAATAAATAAAATAGAGACTGAAAAAACCAAACAACAACAAAGAAAATGAAACCAATGAGCTGTTTTTTTTTAAAAAAAGATAAACAAGATTTATAAACCTCATCTAGACTCATCGAGAAAGAGAGAGAGAGAGAGAGAGAGAGAGAGAGAGAGAAACCCCATATAAATAAAATCAGAAATGAAAGATGAACAGGACCAATTGACACCACAGGGGAAAAAAAAGGATTCTAAAAAAATATTAAGAACAAATTGGACAAGTCGGGTAAAATGGGTAAATTTCTAAAAACATACAATTCTCCAACACTGAATCAAAAATAAAGAAAATTTGAACAGGCCAAATACAACTAATAAAATTGAAGTAGTAATATAAAAAAACTCCAGCAATTCTAAAGTCCTAAATCAGATGACTTTTAGTTGAATTTTAACAATCATTTAAAGAGAAATAACACCTATCTTTTTCAAACTCTTCCAAAAAATTCAAGAGGAGATAAATTTCCCAAGCTTATACTAGGTGGTGAGCCAAACCTGATATAGGCCAATATCTCTGATGAACAAAGATGCAAAATTTTTAGAGAAATATTAGTAGGTTAAATGTAGTAATACATTAAAAATAGCATATATCAGGATCAAATAGGATTTATTTCTGGAATGCAACATTGATACAATATTTGCAAATCCATTAAAGTGATACAACTCATAAGCCAAATCAAGATTTAAAATCACATAATCATATCTTTAGATAAGAAAATCATTTGGCAAAATACAGGTGCTGTATTTTGTATTTATAATAAGTCTCAGCAAAGTGAGAATAGAAAAATATTCCTCAACACAAGAAAGGCCATATATGACAAACACACAACTAACATACTCAAAAAGCAAAACTAAATGACTTTTTATTAAGATCAGGAATAAGACAGGGATGTCTGGGATGTCTGGTTTCAACACACTTAATCAATATAGTACTGGAAATCCTAGACACAGCAATAAGATAAGAAGAAAAGAAAGGCATCCAAAGTAGAGAAGAGGTAAAATCATCATTATTTGAGAATACATAATACTCTATATGGTGAACCTTAAAAACTCCACCAGAAGAAATTAAAATTTGGTTGTGTTTTTATACACAATATGAACTATCAGAAAAGGAAACTAAATAAATAATTCTATTTATAATTGCATCCAAAAAAAACAAAACCTGGGAATAAATTTAACTGGGGAAGTAAAAACTTGTTACTCAAAAATGTATAAGATCCTGAAAAAAGAAATGGGAGGTGATACAAATAAATAGAAGTATATATTTCCATGCTCATAGATATAAAGAAATAACATAGAGCCTGAGCAGGCGGTGGCGCAGTGGATAGAGCATCGGACTGGGCTACAGAAGACCCAGGTTCGAGACCCTGAGGTCGCCAGCTTGAGTGCAGGCTCATCTGGTTTGAGCAAAGCTCACCAGCTTGGACCCAAGGTCGCTGGCTCGAGCAAGGGGTTACTCAGTCTGCTAAAGGCCCATGGTCAAGGCACATATGAGAAGGCAGTCAATGAACAACTAAGATGTCGCAACAAAAAGCTGATGATTAATGCTTCTCACCTCTCTCTGTTCCTGTCTGTCTGTCCCCATCTATCCCTCTCTCTGACTCTCTCTGTTTCTGTTAAAAAAAATAACATAGTAAAAATGTTGTTATATTACCCAAAACAATCTATAAATTTAATGTAATCCTTATTAAGATACCAATGATATATCAACAAATTCAGAAAGATTCAAATTATACCAAGTATATTTTCTGACCATAAAGCTTTGATATTAAAATTCAACTGCAAGAAGAAGAAAATAACCCCCCCCCCTGAAAAAGGTCTAAATTAAACAAAATACTTCTAAAATGATTGGGCTAAAGAATAAATAAAAGTAGAGATCAGAAGATATATACAGAAAAATAAGAATGAAAACACAACATATCAAAATGTCTAGGATGCAGCAGACGCAGTAATAAGAAGGAAGTTTATATAATTACAGGCTTGTATCAATGAATAAGACAGTTCTCAAGTACACAACCTAACCACATCATAAGGAACTAGAAAAAGAAGAACAAAGGCAATCCAAAGTCAGCAGGAGAAAGAAAATGGTAAACATTAGAGCAGAACTAAATAAAATTGAGAACCAAAAAGCTATAGAAAAAATTGATACAACAAAGAGCTGGTTCTTTGAAAGATTGATAAAATTGACAAACTCCTGGCTAGAGTCACTAAGGAAAAAAGAAAAAGACTGATATAAAAAAATTTAAAATAAAAGAGGAAAAATTACCACAGACATCATAAATATGCAAAGGATCATACTAGAATATTTTTTTGTTTTCATTTTTTAATTCCTCTTGGTACGCTTCCAACCATATTTGCATTTTTACAAATCTCAGAATTTATAGAATTTTGCTTTCTACTTTTTTTTTCCGGGGTACATATGTTCAAAGATACATGTCCAGGTTATCTTGTCAATCAATTCTGTTGCATACCCATCACCCAAAGTCAGATTGTCCACCGTCACCTTCTATCTAGTTTTCTTTGTGCCCCTCCCCCTCCCCTTTTGCTCTCCCTCCCCCACCCCCACCCCCATAACCACCACACTCTTATCAATGTCTCTTAGTCTCATTTTTATGTCCCACCTACGTGTGGAATAATACAGTTCTTGGTTTTTCTGATTTACTTATTTCACTTCGTATAATGTTTTCAAGATTCCACCATTTTGTTGTAAATGATCCGATGTCATCATTTCTTATGACTGAGTAGTATTCCATAGTGTATATGTGCCACATCTTCTTTATCCAGTCTTCTATTGAAGGGCTTTTTGGTTGTTTCCATGTCTTGGCCACTGTGAACAATGCTGCAATGAACATGGGGCTACATGTGTCTTTACATATCAATGTTTCTGAGTTTTTGGGGTATATACCCAGTAGAGGGATTGCTGGGTCATAAGGTAGTTCTATTTTCAGTTTTTTAAGGAACCATCATACTTTCTTCCATAACGGTTGTACTATTTTACATTCCCACCAACAGTGAATGAGGGTTCCTTATTCTCCACAGCCTCTCCAACATTTGCTATTACCTGTCTTGTTAATAATAGCTAATCTAACAGGTGTGAGGTGGTATCTCATTGCAGTTTTGATTTGCATTTCTCTAATAACTAATGAATCTGAGCATCTTTTCATATATCTGTTGGCCATTTGTATTTCTTCCTGGGAGAAGTGTCTGTTCATGTCCTCTTCCCATTTTTTTATTGGATTGTTTGTTTGTTTGTTGTTGAGTTTTATGAGTTCTTTGTAAATTTTGGATATTAGGCCCTTATCTGAGCTGTTGTTTGAAAATATCATTTCCCATTTAGTTGGCTGTTTATTTTGTTGTCAGTTTCTTTTGCTGAGCAAAAACTTCTTAGTTTGATGTAGTCCCATTCATTTATTTTTGCCTTCACTTCCCTTGCCTTTGGAGTCAAATTCATAAAATGCTCTTTAAAACCCAGGTCCATGAGTTTAGAAACTATGTCTTCTTCTATGTACTTTATTGTTTCAGGTCTTATATTTAGGTCTTTGATCCATTTTGAGTTAATTTTAGTACAAGGGGACAAACTGTAGTCAAGTTTCATTTTTTGCATGTGGCTTTCCAGTTTTCCCAGCACCATTTGTTGAAGAGGCTTTCTTTTCTCCATTGTGTGTTTTTGGCCCCTTTATCAAAAATTATTTGATCATATATATGTTGTTTTATTTCTGGACTTTCTATTCTGTTCCATTGGTCTGACTGTCTAATTTTCTGCCAATACCATGCTGTTTTGATTGTCATGGCTCTATAATATAGTTTGAAGTCAGTTATTGTAATGCCCTCAGCTTTGTTCTTTTTCTTTAGAATTGCTATGGCTATTTGGTGTTTTTTATAGTTCCATATAAATCTGATGATTTTTTTGTTCCATTTCTTTAAAAAATGTCATTAGAATTTTTATTTTATTTTTTTATATATTTTTTTTTGTTTTTTTTTTTTTTCATTTTTCCGAAGCTGGAAACGGGAGGCAGTCAGACAGACTCCCGCATGCTCCCCACTGGGATCCACCCGGCATGCCCACAAGGGGGCGATGCTCTGCCCATTTGGGGCATCGCTCTGTTGCATCCAGAGCCATTCCAGTGCCTGGGGAAGAGGCCACAGAGCCATCCCCAGCGCCCGGGACATCTTTGCTCCAATGGAGCCTTGGCTGCGGGAGGGGAAGAGAGAGACAGAGAGGAAGGAGAGGGGGAGGGGTGGAGAAGCAGATGGGAGCTTCTCCTGTGTGCCCTGGCCAGGAATCGAACCCAGGACTCCTGCACACCAGGCTGACGCTCTACCGCTGAGCCAAGCAGCCAGGGCCGTCATTGGAATTTTGATGGGAATTGCATTAAATTTGTATATTAATTTGGGTAATATGGCCATCTTGATTATATTTATTCTTCCTATCCAAGAACAAGGAATATTCTTCCATCTCATTGTATCTTTTTCCATTTCCCTTAACAATGGTTTGTAGTTTTCATTATATAAGTCCTTTACATTCTTTGTTTTATTTATTCATAAGTATTTTCTTTTTTTTGTTGCAATCATGAAGCGGATTATTTTTTTGAGTTTGTTCTCAAATGTTTCATTGTTGGCATATAGAAAGGCTATGAACTTTTGTATGTTAATTTTGTATTCTGTGACCTTACTGTATTGGCTTATTGTTTCTAGGAGTCTTTTTGTAGATTCTTTGGGGTTTTCGATGTATAGGATCATATCATCTGCAAAAAGTGATAACTTTACTTCTTCTTTTCCGATATGGATGCCTTTTATTTCTTTGTCTTGTCTGATTGCTTTGGTTAGAACCTCTAGCACCACATTAAATAAGAGTGGAAAGAGTGGACAACCCTGTCTTGTTTTTTTAAAATTAATTTTAATGGGGTGACATCAATAAATCAGGGTACATATTTTCAAAGAAAACATGTCCAGATTATCTTGTCAATCAATTTTGTTGCATACTCATCACCCAAAGTCAGATTGTCCTCTGTCACCTTCTATCTACTTTTATTTGTGCCCCTCCCCCCCATAACCACCACACTCTTATCAATGTCTCTTAGTCCCATTTTTATGTCCCACCTACGTATGGAATCATGCAGTTCTTGTTTTTTTCTGATTTACTTATTTCGCTTTGTATAATGTTATCAAGATCCCACCATTTTGTTGTAAATGATCCAATGTCATCATTTCTTATGACTGAGTAGTATTCCATAGTGTATATGTGCCACATCTTCTTTATCCAATCATCTATTGAAGGGCTTTTTGGTTGTTTCCATGTCTTTTATTTTAGTCTTTTATTTTGTTATTATTATTATTTTTTACAGTGATTAAAGCCTTTAAGCAAACTCTTGGCCAATACAGCAAGAATCCATAAAAGAGTAGTGTCCTTAACGTGTTCACCAAGTCCCAGTTGGCCCCAACACCATGCCAAATCCCTGAAAAATGCAACCCAACCCCAGTTCAGTCTGTTAGGAGCTGTCACAAGGAGCAGGAGTCCAGGAAAAGTCTGCATGGCACTGGAATTGTTGTCAAAATTCTATACTTTGCAGCTCACGTCCAAGTCCCAATGACCGCTGCTTCTAGCTGGTAATGAATCAGGTACACTGAAAAAGCCATCTGCAGCATGTGTGGATATGGAACTTCTGTTCTCTGCCTGGAGAGATGAGACCAGGTTGCTTTTTCCTGGAGTTCTGTGACTGTGGCTTGGTAAAGAGAAACTTGAGATAGACTAAGCTGGGTGGCAAAGGTAGATTCATAATAGAAGTTGGCAAAAGGGGGAAAGAGAGCTCTAAATTAGGAGTAGGTCCCAGCCTGAAATATGAGTGGGGCATTGAGGTAGGAGGAATAAAGGAAACACTATATATTGAACAAAGCAGCAGAAAATAGGACTATCAACACCCACAACAGAGATCTTCGAGGGAAGAATAAAATACCTGACTATTCAGGCAAGACATAGTTAAGTGGCCCTTGTGCAAATGAGATCAGTTTACCTGTATCTTGGAAGATGTACCCTAGGTTTGTCCACATTGTCATAGATGGGGCCAACGGCCCTGGGCACCTTCAGCCTTCAGTGGCAAACCCCAGCATTCTGGGCAAGGTTAGGTCATAGGTGGCTGGAGCAGGGCTGGAAGAGACTGAACCCTCCCTTAGAGGAGTGAGGGGAAAGCCTACCTTCCAGTGTCCCTGTTTCCTCACAGCAGAGGCATGTAATTCTGGCAGGATTTAGCTCAATGACCTTCCTTTTCACTATTGAAGCAGGACCCAGATGGCATCCTACGAGACACCTTTGGGGCATTGGAGACTTTAAGGGTGTATCCTAAAAGCTGGTAGTTCCCCTGATCTCTATTGGGCTTTTTCTGCCTCTAGGTATCTTAAAAGCCATGATTGGAAGATCTCGCTGAGGGGTTTGAAGATCCCCATCCGCCGATATAAATCTTTTCCATATATCTGGAGCTATTTGGAAAAAGACAAAACAGTGTTATTAGCTGGATCAAATAAAGAAGGTAGTAGTTTTTAGGTGAAAAAGATTTGGCGTCTCCTGTTCATCAGCATTCAAAAGAAATTTAAAAAATTTTTTAAGTAAAAAGCATGATATGGTAGACCCGTAGGAATTCCAGGATATGACTACCCCCTTTTAAATTTTTTCCTGTCTTGTTCTTGATTTAAGGGGGAAAGCCTTCAGTTTTATGTCATTTAATATGATGTTAGCTGATAGTAAATCATATATGGCCTTTATCATGTTGAGATATTTTCCTTCTATACCCATTTTGTTGAGAGTCTTAAACATAAAATTGTGTTGTATTTTATCGAAAGCCTTTTCTGCGTCTATTGATAAGATCATGTGGTTTTTGTTCTTTGTTTTGCTTTTGCTGCATCCCAGAGATTCTGATATGTTGTATTTTCATTTTCATTTGTCTGTATATATCTTTTGATCTCTGCGCTTATTTCTTCTTCTTTTTTTTTATTTCAAGAACCTTTTTTTTTAAAATTAAATTTAATGCAGTGACATTGATAAATCAGGGTACATATGTTGAGAGAAAATATCTCTAGATTATTTTGACATTTGATTGTGCTGTATACCCCTCCCCCAAAGTTAAATTGTCTTCTGTCACCTTCTATCTGGTTTTTTTGTGCCCCTCCCCTCCCCTAACCCCTCTCTCCTTCTTCACCCCCTCCCCCCTCCCCCAACCCCCCGCCCCTGTTGCCATCACATTCTTGTTCATGTCTCTGAGTCTCATTTTTATGTCCCTTCTATGTATGAATTCCTCTTAGTTTTTTTTCTGATTTACTTATTTCACTTCGTATAATGTTGTCAAGGTCTATCCATGTTATTGTAAATGATCCGATGTCATCATTTCTTATGGCTGAGTAGTGTTCCATAGTATATATGTACCAAAGCTTTTTAATCCACTCGTCCTCTGATGGACACTTGGGCTGTTTCCAGATCTTCACTATTGTGAACAATGCTGCCACAAACATGCGGATGCATTTCTCTTTTTCGAGCCGTTCTATGGTGTCCTTGGGGTATATTCCTAAAAGTGGGATACCTGGGTCAAAAGGCAGTTCAATTTTCAGTTTTTTGAAAAATCTCCATACTGTTTTCCACAGTGGCTGCACCAGTCTGCATTCCCACCAGCAGTGCAGGAGGGTTCCCTTTTCTCCACATCCTCGCCAGCACTTATTCTGTGTTGTTTTGTTGATAAGCGCCATTCTGACTGGTGTGAGGTGATATCTCATTGTGGTTTTAATTTGCATTTCTCTAATGATTAGTGATGTTGAGCATTTTTTCATATGCCTGTTGGCCATCTATATGTCTTCTTTGGAGAAATGTCTATTCATCTCTTTTGCCCATTTTTGGATTGGGTTGTTTGTGTTCCTGGTGTTGAGTTTTACAAGTTCTTTATAAATTTTGGTTATTAACCCCTTATCAGACGTATTGTCAAATATGTTCTCCCATTGTGTAGTTTGTCTTTTTATTCTGTTCTTGTTTTCTTTAGCTGTGCAAAAGCTTTTTAGTTTGATATAGTCCCATTTGTTTATCCTGTCTTTTATTTCACTTCCCCGTGGAGATAAATCAGCAAATATATTGCTCCGAGAGATGTCCGAGAGCTTACTGCCTATGTTTTCTTCTAAGATGCTTATGGTTTCATGGCCTACATTCAAGTCTTTTATCCATTTTGAGTTTATTTTTGTGAGTGGTGTAAGCTGGTGATCTAGTTTCATTTTTTTGCAGGTAGCTGTCCAATTTTCCCAACACCATTTGTTAAAGAAGTTGTCTTTACTCCATTGTATTTCCTTACCTCCTTTGTCAAATATCAGTTGTCCATAGAACTGTGGGTTTATTTCTGGGTTCTCTGTTCTGTTCCATTGATCTATATGCCTGTTCTTATGCCAGTACCAGGCTGTTTTGAGTACAATGGCCTTGTAGTATAACTTGATATCAGGAAGTGTGATACCTCCCACTTTATTCTTCTTTTTTAAGATTGCTGAGGCTATTCGTGTCCTCTTTTGGTTCCATATAAATTTTCGGAATATGTGTTCTATATTTTTGAAGTATATCATTGGTATTTTAATTGGTATTGCATTGAATTTATAGATTGCTTTGGGTAATATAGACATTTTAATGATGTTTATTCTTCCTAACCATGAGCACGGTATATGCTTCCACTTGTTTGTATCTTCCTTGATTTCTTTTATCAATGTTTTGTAATTTTCCGAGTACAAGTCTTTAGTCTCCTTGGTTCAGTTTACTCCTAGGTACTTTATTTTTTTGGTTGTAATTGTGAAGGGGATTGTTTCCTTAATTTCTCTTTCTGACTGTTCATTGTTGGTGTATAAAAATGCTTCTGATTTCTGAGTATTGATTTTGTATCCTGCCACTTTGCTGAATTTATTTATCAGGTCCAGTAGTTATTTGACTGAGACTTTAGGGTTTTCTATATACAATATCATATCATCTGCAAATAATGATAGTTTTACTTCTTCTTTTCCAACTTGAATGCCTTTTATTTCTTCTTCTTGTCTGATTGCTGTGGCTAGGACTTCCAGGACTATGTTAAATAAGAGTGGTGAAAGGGGGTACCCCTGCCTTGTTCCTGATCTTAAGGGTATTGCTTTTAATTTTTGCCCATTGAGGATGATGTTGGCTGTGGGTTTCTCATAGATGGCTTTTATCATGTTGAGGTATGTTCCCTGTATTCCCACTTTGCTGAGAGTTTTGATCATGAATGGGTGCTGGATTTTATCAAATGCTTTTTCTGCATCTATTGAAATTATCATATGGTTTTTCTCCTTTTTGTTTATGTGATGAATCACATTGATTGATTTACGAATATTGTACCAGCCTTGCCTCCCCAGAATAAATCCCACTTGATCATGGTGTATGCTTTTTTCCATATATTGTTGGACACGGTTTGCTAATATTTTGTTGAGGATTTTAGCATCTATATTCATTAGAGATATTGGCGTATAATTTTCTTTCTTTGTGTTGTCTTTGCCTGGTTTTGGAATCAGAATTATGCTCGCCTCATAAAAGGAGCTTGGAAGTCTTCCTTCCTCTTGAATTTTTTGAAATAGTTTGAGAAGGATAGGAGTTAGTTCTTCTTTGAATATTTGGTAGAATTCCATCGTGAAGCCATCGGGTCCCGGACTTTTCTTTGTTGGGAGTTTTTTGATAACTGTTTCGATCTCATTTGGTGTAATCGGTCTGTTTAGGTTTTCTGATTCTTCCAGATTGATTTTTGGAAGATTGTATGTTTCAAGGAATTTGTCCATTTCATCTAGGTTGTCTAGTTTTTTGGCATACAGTTCTTCATAGTATTTTCTTACAATATTTTGTATTTCTGTTGTGTCAGTTGTTATTTCTCCACTCTCATTTCTAATTTTATTTATTTGAGTCCTCTTTCTCTTTTTCTTGGTGAGTCTACTTAAAGGTTCATCAATCTTATTTACCTTTTCAAAGAACCAACTCCTAGTTTCGTTGATCCTCTGTATTGTTTCTTTAGCCTCTATGTCATTTATTTCTGCTCTGATCTTTATTATTTCCTTTCTTCTACTACATTTCGGCTTTACTTGCTGTTCTTTTTCTAATTCTTGTAGATGCAGGGTTAAGTTGTTTATTTGAGCTTTTTCTAGCTTCTTAAAGTGTGCCTGTAGTGCTATGAACTTCCCTCTCAGCACTGCTTTCACTGTGTCCCATAAATTTTGAGTTGTTGTATGCTCATTGTCATTCGTTTCTAGGAATTTTTTTATTTCTTCTTTGATCTCATTCTTAATCCATTCATTATTTAACACCCTGCTATTTATTTTCCTTGTGTTTGAGAATTTTTCAGTTTTTCTACTGTGATTCATTTCTAGTTTCATGCCGTTGTGAGCGGAGAGAGTGCTTGCTATGATTTCAGTCTTCTTAAATTTGTTGAGAGCACTTTTGTGCCCTAACATGTGGTCTATCCTAGAGAATGTCCCATGAGCACTTGAAAAGAATGTATATTCTGCTGCTTTAGGGTGAAAGGTTCTGAAGATATCTATTAAATCGAGTTGATCTAGTGTTTCCAATAAGTCTGCTGTTTCTTTGTTAATTTTCTTTCTTGAGGATCTATCTAGTGATGTTAGTGGGGTATTGAAATCCCCTACTATTATAGTATTGCTCTTGATCTCACCCTTTAAATCCATCAAAGTCTGTTTTATATATTTGGGTGCTCCTATATTAGGTGCATAGATATTTATAATAGTTATATCTTCCTGTTGGATTTCTCCCTTTATCATTATGTAGCGGCCTTCTTTATCTCTTACAATATTCTTTGTTTTAAAGTCCAATTTGTCTGATATAAGTATTGCTACCCCAGCTTTTTTTTCATTTCCGTTTGCATGAAACTTTTTTTTCCATCCTTTTACCTTCAATCTATGTGTGTCTTTTCTTCTAAGATGTGTCTCTTGTAGACAACATATGTATGGGTCCTGTTTTCTTATCCACGCAGCTACCCTATGTCTTTTGATTGGATCATTTAATCCATTTACATTTAAGGTTATTATTGATATGTAGTTGTTTATTGCCATTTTCTTCTTTAAAGGTGTATTCTTTTTTTGCTATATTCTTTTCCCACTTTGATCTGTTTACAACAGGCCCCTTAACATTTCCTGCAGCATTGGTTTGGTTGTAATGAATTCCTTGAGTTGTTTTTTGTCTGGGAAGCTTTTTATTTCTCCTTCAATTTTAAACGATAGCCTTGCTGGATAAAGTAGTCTTGGTTGTAGGTTCTTGTTCTGCATTATTTTGAATATTTCTTGCCATTCCCTTCTGGCCTCAAGTGTTTCTGTTGAGAAGTCAGATGTCATCCTTATGGAGGCTCCTTTGTAGGTGATAACTTTTCTTTCTCTTGCAGCTTTTAATATTTTCTCTTTATCACTTAGCCTTGGTATTTTAATTATGATGTGTCTTGGTGTAAGTTTCTTTGGGTTTCTCTTTAATGGAGTCCTCTGTGCTTCTTGGACTTGTGAGAGTTTCTCTTGCATTAATTTAGGGAAATTTTCAGCTATGATATGATTGAACAACATCTCTATCCCTTGTTCTTTCTCTTCTTCTTCAGGAACCCCTATGATGCGGATGTTATTTCTCTTCATGTTGTCACAGAGCTCTCTAAGAGTTTCCTCTGACTTTTTGAGTCTCTTTTCTCTTTTCTTCTCTGCTTTCATGCCTTCATTCCAGTTGTCCTCTAACTCGCTGATTCGATCCTCCGCTCTATCTATCCTGTTTTTAATTCCTTCCATTGTGGTCTTTATTTCTGATATTGTATTTGTCGTCTCCGACTGGTTCTTTTTTATACTTGCTATTTCTTTATTTAGGTTTTCAAACTGCCCCTCCATTGTTGTTCTAAGATCCCTAAGCATCCTTACAATCATTATTTTGAACTCCCCATCTGGAAGTTTGATTATTTCCGTATCACTCAGCTCATCTCTCAAAGGTGTCTCTTGTGTTTTCATTTGGGTTGCACTCCTTTGTCTTCTCATCATGGTGTTTTATTTGTAAAGTTGATTGAGTCTAGGCTTGGTGTTGTCTGCCTCCAGTTTGCAGTTGTGTTATTTCTAGGTTTCTTGGGTTGGTATCAGCTATTATTTGTAATCCACTTTTGGATTTGGGCAGCTTTGAAGTCTTCATTTGTTTGTTTTCTTAACAGGTGATAGTCTTGTTAACTGATCTCAGCAGGGGGCTTCCTTGAAACAGGATTATTGTGGCTTCCTCTTTGCTCCTTGGTTTTTGAGAGCTGTTCTTGCAGTTCAGTGTTGGTTTTTCATGCTGATTTTTCCTAAATTGATTTGTATTCCAGTTTGGTGTTGAGAGCTGGGCGTCTGTGCGTCCGCCTACTCTGCTGCCATCTTGGAGCTCCTAGTTCTTTGAATTATCTCCAGAACACAAGCTCTTGCTTGGTCGGTTCACTCAAACAATTCTAAATAAACATCTGGGATGTCTTCTGAATCAATTGGGTCCTGTTCCCACTAACCATTCCCTAAGCTGCTTGAAGTCCAGAACCTTGTTTACTTGTCTTTGTATCCTCAAGACTTCATGTGCTGTCTGGCAGAGAGTGGGTGTCCAGTATCTGTTGAACTGTGCAGGTCACTCTCCGTCCCTCGGCCTCACTGGGCATCAACTTCCTCGCAGAAAAATGAGGCGGATGGCGACCAGTTCTAATCCTTCCACCGGTGGTTCTAATCGTCCCGGATGCTTGATCCAGGAGTTCCCAGGTCTTATTTCTTCTTTGACCCATTCATTTTTTAGAAGTATGTTGTTGAGTTTCCACATTTTTGTGGGTTTTTCCCCCTCTATTTTGCAGTTGAATTCTACTTTCAAGGCTTTATGATCAGAAAATATGCTTGGTACAATTTCAATTTTTCTAAATTTGCTGATATTGTTTTTGTGGCCCAACATATGGTCAATTCTTGAGAATGTTCCATGTACACTAGAGAAAAATGTATACTCTGTCGCTTTGGGATGAAGTGTCCTGTAGATGTCTATCATATCCAGGTGTTCTAGTATTTCATTTAAGGCCACTATATCTTTATTGATTCTCTGTTTGGATGACCGATCTAGAGCTGTCAGCGGTGTATTGAGGTCTCCAAGTATGATTGTATTTTTGTTAGTTTTTGTTTTAAGGTCAATAAGTAGCTGTCTTATATATTTTGGTGCTCCATGGTTTCGTGCATATATATTAAGGATTGTTATGTCTTCTTGATTCAACTTCCCCTTAATCATTATGAAATGGCCATTTTTGTCTCTGAGTACATTTTCTGTCTTGTAGTCAGCATTATTAGATATGAGTATTGCTACACCTGCTTTTTTTTGGATGTTGTTTGCTTGGAGTATTGTTTTCTAGCCTTTCACTTTGAATTTGTTTTTATTTTTGTTGCTTAGATGTGTTTCTTGTAGGCAGCATATAGTTGGATTTTCTTTTTTAATCCATTCTGCTACTCTGTGTCTTTTTATTGGTAAGTTTAATCCATTTACATTAAGTGTAGTTATTGACAGTTGCGGGTTCCCTACTGCCATTTTATAAATTGCTTTCTGTTAGTTTTGTATCTTGTTTGATTCTTCTCTTTTGTTTTTCTATCATTTGTTTTTGTTTGTTTGTGCTCCATACTTCTTCCCTCTGCTGCTACCTTTTTTAAGTCAAATGTTTTTGTGGTGGTTTTTTCAAGGGTGGTTACCATTAAGTAATGAAAAGGGTACCTACCATATTCATTGTAGTACCCTATCTTATGAGTATTTCTGCACTTCATCGTCCTTTGCTACTGTTAATCTCCATCCTCTCCCCCCTTTTTTTCCCTTGTTGTCACAGTTTAAGTTTGGTTTTATTGTGTTCTTGGTGAAGCTGTTACTTGTGGTGTTGTTTTCTTTTGTTCTTTGAATCTGGTTGGAAAACACCCTTTAGTATTTCCTGGAGTGGGGGCTTTCTGCTGATAAATTCTCTCATCTTTTCTGTATTTGTGAATGTTTTTATATCCCCTTCATACTTGAAGGATAGCTTTGATGGGTATAGTATTCTTGGCTGAAAGTTCCTCTCTTTCAGGTCTTTAAATATTGGGGTCCACTCTCTTCTAGCTTGTAGAGTTTCTGCTGAGAAATCTGATGATAATCTAATAGGCCTTCCTTTGTATGTTGTACTCTTCTTTTCCCTGGCTGCCTTGAGAATTTTTTCTTTGTCATTGGTTTGTGTCATCTTTATTATGATGTGCCTTGAAGTGGGTTTGTTGTGGTTAAGAAAACTCAGTGTTCTGTTTGCTTCTTGAATTTGAGGCTTTAGTTCTTTCCACAGGCTTGGGAAGTTCTCATCTATTATTTGTTTGAGTATATTCTCCATTCCATTTTCTTTCTCTTCTCCCTCTGATATACCTATTATTCTTATGTTATTCTTTCTGATGGAGTCAGACAATTCCTGTAGGGCTTTCTCGTTTTTTATTATTTTTGAGTCTCTTTCTTCTTCTCTCTGTTGTGCCTCAAGTTGTTTGTCTTCTATTTCACTAATCCTATCTTGAATCTGGACTGTTCTGTTAGCTAAGCTTGTTACCTCATTTTTCAGCTCGTAAATTGAGTTTTTCATTTCTGATTGATTTGTTTTTATAGTTTCAATTTCCTTGGTAATATATTCTTTGAGTTCATTGAGTTGTTTTCTGATCTCCCTAAATTGCCTTTCTGTGTTTTCTTGTATATCTCTGAGTATTTTTAAGATTTCTATTTTAAATTCTCTGTCATTTAGCTCCAAGGCTTCCAATATGTTAAGTCTTTTCTCCATAGATTTTTCCACATCTATTTGTGTTACCTCTCTTTCTTTTGTATCCATAATATTCGATTTCCTCTTTCTTATTGGCATCTGAGGGTGGTCTTGTTGATAGCACTAATTAGAATTAATAAAGAGTAAAAAGTAAAAAAAAAAAAGGTAAAACACCCCACACACAAAAAAACAGTAATAATTTATTATTTCCCCCTTTTTTCTTTCTTCTCTTTCCCTCCTCTCCCCTTCTCAGGGAAATATCGTGATGACCTGTGAATTATATTATGCTAAATGGAACAAAAACTGCCTATAATGGAGGGCCTGATTTGGGGTGAAGAGTTCAAGGGGCAAAAAAAGGGAGTAGGGATCTACTAAATGCAAAAAAAAAAAAAAAAAAAGGAAGAAAATCTTAGACAAGCATAAGATGATTTGCTTGTAAGTGATGGTTGACTAAGAGATATAATGAGAGGGATAAGAGGGAACCAGAAAAAAGGAGGAAAAAAAAGAATAATAAGAAAAAAATAAAAATAATAAGTAAAAATCTGTTGTATTAAGTGGAGCGAAGACTAAATACAATGGGGACCTTAGGTTGGGAGGAATGCTAGTGAGTTAAAAAGCAACGTAAAAAGTACCCAAAAAGCCACAAAAATAAACAAACAAGGAAAAAACAAAAACAAAAGCGAAAAAGAAAAATAAAGCCAAAAAAACCTTGAGTCCCAAATTAACTAATTTGTTCGTGATTGAGGATTAAATGGGAAGAAAGTAAAATGGGAAAAGAAAAAACGAATAGAAAGAAAAAAATGAGAAAAAGAGAAAAACGAAGGAAGAAAACAAAGGAAGAGAACAAAACAAAATAAAGCAAAACAAAAAAAACAAAAACAAAAGAGGAGAGAGTGAGAGTTAAGTGTTTTGGAGTATAACCTTAAAGGAGGGTGAGGATGGAGAAGAGAAATAAAATGTAACACTCATGGGTAGTGCAGTTCAAGAAAAGGGAAGCATAAGATGGGCAGAGAATAGAAGGACCAAGGTGGAGGAAATAGAAATAATAATAAAGGCAATAAGATAAAAAACAACAACAACAAAAAAATTAGTGGAACAAGTTGTAAAGTCTGTGGATTTTTCTTGATTTTGAGAGGTTAACTTCTTCCTTTTTCTTTTCTCTCCCTTTTCCTGGTCGGTGACTCTGTACCCCAGGCTCTGCCCCTGTGTCACACTTAGGTAGTGATTTGCAGTTGATGGGATTCTATGGCAATGTCATATAATTGGCTTTAGTCTTGCTGGTAGTCAAGGCTTGTTAGCGTTTGCAGGGTCCAACGATGAGAGAGTTTGCTTTCCTGGAGTCTCTCTCCTAGTCCCCCCTTCCTGAATTAGCAGCCTGGTGATCCAGCTATAAGGCTGCAACTGCTTCTGCCTGGGGAGTAAGAGGCTCAAAGAGCTGGGAAATCCCCACTCTATCCCCACTCAGCGCAAGACTTTGGGAAAGGCTCTGGCAGTCAGAGCCTCCAGTGTAATCAGGCGGGGGTGGGAGTCAATTGTTGTCAACGTGACTGTTTAGCACCTAGCATTCAGTTGGCCCACTCAACCCAGGCTTTCCACACTTTGTAGCCTGTTTTGGCTGGGAAGAGGAGGCACTAGTCTCTGCTTGTGACTAGTGTAGTATAGATCTTATTATCTGCCAAGTCCCTCTTGTTAGCGTTTATCTCTGAATATGGAGGCTCTATCAATCAGAAGTTGCCCCCGCCCCTTTAGGAAGAGGCACTAAAAAATATCACGCCTCTTGTCTTGGATCGCTGAACTGAGAGAGATCTTATCAATTAGAACCCGTGGGTGCGCAGATTTCATGGGTTAAGCTAATTTCAGTGATTGGGTCCGCAGCTGTTCTCCCGAAGGCACTTCAGGCTGCCTGAGCGCCCCTCCTCCAACGCTTGATTTTTAGCTTGAATGGCTGGGTGAGGTGCCCCGCCCACGGAGAGAATCTCCCAAGTAGGGAAGACCGCCCTGGCACCTCTCCCGTTTGCCCCGCTGCTGGTGGCTGGGGCGCACCGGGCACAGGATAATGGGGCACCCTGGGTGTGCGGGCCAGTAGGGCGCTCTGGGTGCGTGGAATGCCCAGGGCACGTGCGTGAATGGGGTGCTCCGGGCACCGGTGGCTGGGGACTCTCACTCGCAGTGCGCGGGCCGCTGGGAACGTTAGCGGTGCTCGCTCTGCAACCAAACCGGGCACGCGCTGGTGGCTGCTCACCGCTCCCGAGTGTGGGCGGTACTCGCTCTGCAACTGGACTGGGCGCGCGCCGGCGGCTGCTCGCCGCTCCCGAGTGTGGGCTGACTCACCACAGGCGCACTCCCTCCGCGGCTTGAATGAACGTCCCTGCAGTAGCTTCCTCTACACCCTCGTTTCTCAGATTCAAGTGATAACAGTCCTTTCGCTTTCAGTTTGTGTGGAACTCTGGAATGCTCCGAGGATAAATTTTTCTGTTTCTAGTTGATAAATTTGTTGTGATTTTGGGGAGTTCTGTCGGACGCGCTGCTCACGGCGCCATTTCCGTGACGTCACTCGATGTATTATTTTTTTAATATGTTGTTGTATTCGATTTGTTAGTATTTTGTTTAGTATTTTAGCATCTGTATTCATTAGAGATATTGGTCTGTAGTTTTCTTTTTTTGTGCCATACTTGCCTGGTTTCGGTATAAGGGTTATGTTGGCCTCATAAAATGTGAGTGGAAGTATTGCTTCTTCAATTTTTTGGAAGACTTTGAGTAGAATAGAAACCAAGTCTTCTTTGAATGTTTGATAAAATTTGCTAGTATAATCATCTGGGCCTGAACTTTTATTTTTGCAGAGGTTTTTAATAACATTTTCTGTTTCTTCCCTACTAATTTGTTTGTTTGGGCTTTCTGCTCTTCTTGACTCAGTCTAGGAAGGTTGTATTGTTTAAGGAATTTATCCATTTTTTCTAGATTGTTGAATTTAGTGGCATAAAGTTTTTCATAGTATTCTACAATAATTCTTTGTATATCTATGATGTCTGTGGTGATTTCTCCTCTTTCATTTTCGATTTTGTTTATATGAGTTCTTTCTCCTTTTTCCTTGGTAAGTCTTGCCAAGGGTTTGTCAATTTTGTTGATCTTTTCAAAGAACCAGCTCCTTGTTCTGTTAATTTTTTCTATAGTTTTTCTGTTCTCTATTTCATTTATTTCTGCTCTGATTTTTATTATCTCCTTTCTTTGGCTCGTTTTGGGTTTTCTTTGTTCTTCTTGTTCCAGTTCCTTAAGGTGTGAAGTTAAGTGGTTCATTTGGGTTCTCTCTTGTTTGTTCATATAGGCCTGAAGTGATATAAACTTCCCTCTTTAACTGCTTTTGCTGCATCCCATAGATTCTGATATGTCGTATTGTCATTTTCATTAGTCTGTATATATCTTTTGATCTCTGCACTTATTTCTTCTTTGACCCACTCATTTTTAAAAAATATGTTCTTTAGTTTTCACATTTTTGGGGTTTTTTTCTCTTTTTTGCAATTGAATTCTAGTTTCAAGGCTTTATGATCGGAAAATATGCTTGGTACAACTTGGATTTTTCTGAATTTGCTGAAGTTGTTTTTGTGGCCCAATACATGGTCAATTCTTGAGAATGTTCCATGTACACTGGAGAAAAATGTATACTCTGTCACTTTGGGATGAAATGTCCTGTAGATGTCTATCATATCCAGGTGCTCTAGTGTTTTGTTTAAGGCCAATATATCTTTATTGATTCTCTGTTTGGATGACCTATCTAGAGCCTTCAGCGATGTATTGAGGTCTCCAAGTATGATTGTATTTTTCTCCAAATATGATTGTATTTTTGTCAGTTTTTGTTTTTAGGTCAATAATTAGCTGTCTTATATATTTTGGTGCTCCTTGGTTTGATGCATATATATTAAGGATTGTTATGACTTCTTGATTCAGTGTCCCCTTAATCATTATGAAATGACCATTTTTGTTTCTGAGTACTTTTTCTGTCTTGTAGTCAGCATTATGAGATATAAGTATTGCTACACCTCCTTTTTTGTGCATGTTATTTGCTTGGAGTATTGTTTTCCAGCCTTTCACTTTGAATTTGTTTTTATCCTTTTAGCTTAGATGTGTTTCTTGTAGGCAGCATACAGTTGGAGTTTCTTTTTAAATCCATTCTGCTACTCTGTGTTTTTTTATTGTTGAGTTTAATCCATTTACATTTAATGTATTATTGACACTTGTGGGTTCCCTATTACCATTTTATAAATTGCTTTCTGTTAGTTTTGTATCTTATTTGATTCTTCTCTTTTGTTTTTCTGTCATTCATTTTTGTTTGTTTGTATTCCACACTTCTTTCCTTTTTTGCTAACTTTTTTAAGTCATGTGCTTCTGTGGTGGTTTTTTCAAGGGTGGTTACCATTAAGTAATGAAATGGGTACCTATCATATTCACTGTAGTACCCTATCTTATGCGTGTTTCTGCACTTCATCATCTTTTGCTACTGTTAATCTCCGTCCTCTCCCCCATTTTTTGCTTTTGATGTCACAGTTTAAATTTGGTTTTATTGTGTTCTTGGTGGAGCTTTTACTTGTGGTTTTGTTTTGTTTTGTTCTTTGTATCTGATTGGAAAACCCCCTTTAGTAATTCCTGGAGTGGGGTTTTTCTGATGATAAATTCCCTCATCTTTTCTGTATCTGTGAGTGTTTTTATTTCTCCTTCATATTTGAAGGATAGCTTTGATGGGTATAGTATTTGTGGCTGAAAGTTCCTCTCTTTCAGGTCTTTAAATATTGGGGTCCATTCTCTTCTAGCTTGTAGAGTTTCTGTTGAGAAATCTGATGATAATCTAATGGGCCTTCCTTTATATGTTGTATTCTTCTTTTCCTGGTTGCCTTGAGAATTTTTTCTTTGTCTTTGGTTTGTGCCAATTTCATTATGAAGTGCCTTGGAGTAGGTTTTTGTGGTTAAAAAAACTCAGAGTTCTGTTTGCTTCTTGAATTTGAGGCTTTAGTTCTTTCCACAGGCTTGGGAAGTTCTCATCTATTATATATTTGAATATGTTCTCCATTCCATTTTCTCTCTCTTCTCCCTCTGATATACCTATTATTCTTATGTTATTTTTTTTGATGGAGTCAGACAATTCCTTAGGGCTTTCTCATTTTTTAAATTTTTGAGTCTCTTTCTTCTTCTCTCTGTTGTGCCTCAAGCTGCTTGTCTTCTACTTCAGTAATCCTACCTTCTCTCTGTCCTGTTCTATTAGCTAAGCTTGTTACCTTTATTTTCATCTCATAAATTGAGTTTTTTTATCTTTGTTTGATTTGTTTTTATAGTTTCAATTTCCTTGGTAATATATTATTTGTGTTCATTTAATTGTTTTTTGAGCTCCCTATAGTGCCTTTCTGTGTTTTCTTGTATATCTCTGAGTATTTTTAGGATTTCTCTTTTAAATTCTCTGCCATTTAGCTCCAAGGTTTCTAATATATTAAATATTTTCTCCATAGATATTTCCTCATCTATCTGTGCTACCTCTCTGTATTTTTTATCCATGATATTCAATTTCTTTTTCATTAATGGCATCTGAGGGTGGTTTTGTTGATAGTATTAATGACAATTATTAAAGAATAAAAAAAAAAATTAAAAATAAAAAAGAATAAATAAAAATATTATTCCCCCCCTTCCCCCTCCTCTCCTCTACCCTCCTTCTTGAGAAAATCTTTTGATGAAATGAGAATTATATTGTGCTAAATAGTACAAAAACTAGGTATAATGGAGGGCCTGATTTGGGCAGAAGTGATAAAGGGGTAAAAAAGGTGGTATGGACCCACAAAATGCAAAAAAGGAAAAAATTTGGGTCAAGAATAAAATGATTGGCTTTTAGGTGATTGTTGGCTAAGAGATATGATGAGAATAATAAGAAGGAAACAGAAAAAAGAGGAAAAAATTAAAAAATTACTACTCTAGTTAGTGGAGCAAGAACTAGATAAAATGGAGAGCCAGGGTTGGGAGCACTGCTAGTGAGTTAAAAAAGTGAAGTAAAAAGCCCCCAAAGTGCCACAAAGAAAAATTTGAGTCCCAGATAAAGTAATTTGTTTGTGATTGAAGATTGAATGAGAGAAAAATTAAAGGAGAAAAGAAGAAACTAATATAGAGGGAGAAAAAATAAAAAAAAAGAGGAAAACACAAAAAGAGTAAAAAGAATAAAGGGAGAAAGAGAGAGTAAGGGTTTTGGAGTGCAACCCTCATAGAGAGAAAGGAAGTAGAAAGAAAAAATAATGGGAGATGTAACACTTATGGGTAGTGTAGTTCAAGAAGAGGAGAGAGTAAGACCAACAGAGAATTAAACGATCAAATTGGAAGAGAAAAAAAATAATCAAGACAAGAAGAGAAAAAAATGAACAAATATAATAACATGGGATAGGTTATAAAGTCTGTGGATTATTCTTTATTTTGAGAGGTTATCTTCTTGCTTTTTCTTTTCTCTTCCTCTTCCTGGTCAGTGACTCTGTACCCCGGGTTCTGCCCCTGTGGCATGCTTAGTTAGAGGTTTGTAGTTGATAAGTCTCTATTGCGATGTCATATATTGGGCTTTAGTCTTGTTGGCAGTCAAAGCTCATTAGCATTTGCAGGCTCCGTCAATAAGAGAGTCTGTATTCCCGGAGCCTCTCTCTTAGTCTTTCCTTCCTGAATTAGTAGCCTGATGATCCAGCTATGGGGTTGCTGCTGCCTCTGCCTGGAGAGTAAGAGGCTCAAAGAGCTGGCAAGTCCCCACTCTATTCCCACTTAGCACAGGGCTCTGGGTAAGGCTCAATCAATCAGAGCTGCTAGTATATTCAGGTGGAGCTTCGGCCCACACAAAGACCTCTGACTCTGCCCCTCTGTCCGGGAACACAGGCGCCCACTCCCGGGAGAATATCTCGCCCACTATCTGCACTCCCTGACCAGGATATCTGGCCAGCCACCTCTCACTCCTGGTGTGGCACCCCGCCCACATGGAAAAGTTCCAGCATAGGAAATTTTGATCCCACTCACTCCCCGCATACTGCTTTTTGGGGCACATAGAAACCTCAAGACTTTGGTTTCAGCCCACAGAAAGGCCTCTGACTCTGCCCCTCTGTCTGGGAACATGGGCACCCACTCCCGGGGGAATCTCTTGCCCACTATCTGCGCTTGCCGACCAGGATATCAGGCCGGCTGCCTCTCACTCTGAGTGAGGCGCCCCGCCTGCATGAAAAAGTTCAAGTGTAGGGAATTTCGCTCCCACTCACTCCCCATGTGCTGCTTTTCGAGGCGCAGGGGTGACCCTGAGACTCTGGTTTCAGCCCATAGAAAGGCCTCTCACTCTGCCCCTCTGTCCAGTAACACGGGCGCCCAGGGCTCTAAGAGGAATCTCTCACCCACTATCTGTGCGCGCCAACCAGGACATTGGGGTGGGTGGCTGTCCCACGTGCCTTTCTTTGGGTTTGGTGCGAATGTTAGCTTGTGTTGACTGGGTTGCCACAAGCACAGTTTTTCCTCGGCTTGGATGTCTATGCCACAGCTTGGTTCAGACGTTTGTGCCACAGTCTGGTTCTATTCACACCTTGTGCCCACCTTAGTTCCCATACTCTCAGTTCCCAGTGAAAGCAGCCCTTATTTAAGTTAGTGAGGAAGGTGGAGTGTTTCTTCCTCCTTATTTCTTTTGAGGGTGATTATATATTTAGTCAATTTTTCGCTCAATTATACCTTCACATTTAGTGTGGACCTTCTGGAGGCTCCAAGGATAGATTTTTCTGTCTCTGGTTGAAGATCTTGTTGAATTTTTGGGGAGATTTTTTGGCATCACTCCTTATGGTGCCATTTCTCTGACGTCTATACTAGAATATTATGAAAAATTTTATGCCACCAAATTTAACAATCTAGATGAAATGGATAAGTTTCTAGAACTATACACTCTTACTAGACTGAGTCAAAAGGAAGTGGAAAACCTAAATAAGCATAGAGAAAATAGTTTTCAAAAACTTCCCTAAAAGCAAATTCCAGGACCAGATGGCTACATGAACGAATTCTACCAAAGAAGACTTGGTACCTATTCTTAAAGTCTTCCAAAAAATAGAAGAAGCAATACTTTTAAACATATGTTATGAAACAAATATAACTCTGATACCAAAATCTGGCAAAGAAAACACACAAAAAAGAAAAGTACAGACCAGTAGCTCTACTGAATACAAATGCAAAAATCCTTAAAGAAAATACTACTGGAGTGAAGTCAGAGAAATGGCACCATGAGGGGTGCTCCTGATATCTCCCCCTGAAATTTCAACAAATTTAATAACTAGAGATAGAAAAACAATCTCAGGAGCATCTGGAATACACATACACCAAACAAAAAGGTATGATTGGTCAGAATGGTGGCTGAATATATAATCCACTCTGAAAGATATAAGACAGAGAATGGAGTATTCTGCTTTCATCACTGACCTGAGGAAGGGCCACTTTCACTTGGAACTGAGAAGAAAGGAGGGCTGAGGGCGAGGGAAGAAGCTGGGCTACTGCAGATCAAACCAATGAGAGAGTGTGCCTGCAGCTCAGCCTGAGATGACAGAGGTGGAGCTAGCATAAACGGCAGACTCCAGCAGAGATGGCTGAGCAAGTTTCCTGTGGAGTTCGGCACCAGAGTGGCTTTGGGCTTTGTTCACTTCCAGTCTGCGATTTCCGGCTGTGTGTGAGTGGTTCCACCTAGTGCTTCTGGCATGGTTGTGTGTGTCTGCGAACTGTCAGCAGTGGACTTCTGTGTGGGCTGTTTCTGTGTGGTCCCAGCTCCCTGACCAACAGCACAAAAATGAGCAAGGGCCAGGATGTCTAGGCCTGGATCTGTTTGCATGGGGCACCTCTGCCAGCTGATAAAGGTTACAAAGCACATTTCTGTGGATCAGACATCAGAGAGCACTGAGGAAGTGGTGGGGGCTGGGCTGTGGGTTTCCAAACAGGGCATTAGGGAGAAGCCTCTGGAGATCAGACCGGCAGAGCGCTGCAGCAAACTAGACATACCTGGAGACCCTTAGAAAGGAGGCTGACCAGCAATCGGCTCCCTGCCCTGTCTGCTTACACTGGCGGCTCTGGTTGACAAAGCCTTACCCAGAACTGTGCTTTGAGTGCACCTGGAGGAGGGACTTGGCAGCTCTTAAGGCCTCTTGCTCTGCAAGCAGTGGCTGAGCAACTTCCCGGCAGCTGATACAGGTTACAAAGTGCATTCCCATGGAGCAGACCTCAGAGAGCATTGTGAAAGTTGTATGGGCTGGGCTGTGGGCTTCCAAACAGGGCACAAGGGTAAAAAGCATGGGGAGATTAGACTCACAGAGTGCTGAGGCATACTAGATATGGCTGGAGGCTCTCAGAAAGGCACCCTGCCCTGCCTGCTTACACTGGTGGTTTTGTTTGGCAAAGCCTTACCCAGAACTATGCTTTGAGTGGGGCTGGAGAGGAGACTTGGCAGCTCTTAGAGGCTCTAGCTCTGCAAGCAGTGGCTGGGGCAACTTCACAGCTGGGACCCCAGGCTGCTGGTTCAGGAAGGAGAGACATGGGGAGAGGCACCGGGAAAACTGACTCTCCCATTGTCAGAGCCTGCAAACACTAACAAGCCCCACCTACCAACAGGACTGAGGCTTGGCTTATGTCATAGCCATAGTGACACATTAATTGAAAATCTCTACTCAAGAGTGCCACAGGGGAAAACCTGGGGTACAGCACAACCGGCTAAAAAGAAAAAAGAAAAAAGAAAAATATAACCTTTCAAAACCAGAAAAAAATCACATTTTTATAACATTTTTCCATTTTTTTCTTGTATTTTTCATCTTTTTTTCCACTTTGGTCATTTTATTCTTTTTCCATCTTATTCTTTCCTTTTCATTTTGAACTTCATTACCCATAGATGTCACATTTTCCATTCTTGTTTACTTTTTTTATGAGGGTTACATTCCAAATATCTTAAATCTTTTTTTAAAATTCTTTTTTTCTTCTTTTCTCTTTAACTTTTTCTCTCATTTGATCATCATTCACAAATTATTTTATTCTGGATTGAAGTTTTTTCTTTGTGGCATTTTGTTTGTTTTTACTTCATTTTTTTTATGTCTTTGTCATTTCCCCCCAGTTCTGGCTCTCCATTCTATGTAGCTTTTGTTTCACCTAGTATAATAGAATTTTAATTTTTTTCACTGTATTTTTTCAATTTTTTTCTTCTTTTCTCTTTCACTTTTTCTTTCATTTGATTATCATTTACAAACAAATTATTTGATTTTGGATTCAAATTTTTTCTTTGTGGCATTTTGTGTGTTTTTTTACTTCATTTAAAAAAATCTCTTTGTCATTTCCCCCCAACTCTGGCTCTCCATTCTATGTAGCTTTTGTTCCATCTAGTAGAATAAAAATTTAATCTTTTTCACTGTATTTTTTCTTTTTCTTATCTCTTATTAGTGTTATTAACAATACCACTCTCAAATGCCAGTAAGAAAAAATAAATCAAATATTATGGATATAAAATACAGAGAAGTAGATCAAATAGATGAGGAAAAGTCTATAGAAAAAAATTTTAATTGCTTGGAAACCTTAGAGTTAAATGACAGAGAATTAAAAATTGAAGTCCTAAAAATACTCAGGGAAATACAAAAAAGCACAGAAAGGCAGAGAGCTCAAAAAACAATTCAATAAACAAAATGAATATATCATCAAGGAAATTGAAACTATGAAAATGAATCAAACAGAGATGAAAAACTCAACTCACGAACTGAAAAATGAGGTAACAAGTTTAGCTAATACAATGGCCAGATAGAGGAGAGAATTAGTGACATAGAAGACAGGCAACTAGAGACACTACAGAGAGGAGAGAGACTCATGAATTAAAAAAAATGAGAAAGCCCTACAGGGATAGTCTGACTCCATCAGAAAAAGCAACATAAGAATAATGGGTATATCAAAAGGAGAAGAGAGAGAACATGAAATGGAGAACATATTCAAACAAATAATAGACGAGAACTTCCCAAGCCCATGGAAAGAATTAGAGCCTCGAATTCAGGAAGCAAACAGAACACCAAGTTATCTTAACCCAAACTAATCTACTCCAAGGACATCATAATGAAATCATCACAAACCAATGACAAAGAAAAAATCCACAAGGCAGCCAGGGAAAAAAAGAATACAACATATAAAGGAAGGCCCATTAGGTTATCATCATATTTTTCAGCAGAGACTCTACAAGCCAAAAGAGAGTTGACCCCAATATTTAAATTCTAAATGAGAGGAAGTTCCAGTCAAAAATACTATATCCATCAAAGCTATCCTTCAAATACAAAGGATAAAATCATTCAAAGATATAGAAAAGATGAGGGAATTTATCACTAGAAAACCCCACTTCAGGAAATACTAAAAGGGTTTATCAGACCAGATACAAAGAACAAAAGAAATCAAAACTACAAGTAAAAGCTCCATCAAGATCACAATAAAAACAAGATTAATCTGTGACAACAAAAACAAAAGAGGGAAGAGGACAAAGATTAACAGTAGCAAAGGAGAATGGAATGCAGAAGCACTCATGAGATAATGTACTACAATGAACATGATATGTATCCTTTATATTACTCAGTGGTAACCACCTCTGAAAAAATCACCATAGACACACATGGCTAAAAAAAAGAAGAAACAAAGGAAAGAAGTATAAAATACAACCAAACAAAAACAAATAATAGAAAAACAAAAGAGAGAACCAAACAAGATATGGAGCTGTCAGAAAGCAATATATAAAATGGCAATTGGAAACCCTCAAGTGTCAATAATTACACTAAATGTAAATGAATTGAACTCACCAATAAAGCACAAAGTAGCAAAATGGATTAAAAAAGAAAATCAACTATATGCTGCCTTCAAGAAACACATCTAAGTTACAAGGATAAAAACAGATTCAAAGTGAAAGGTTGGAAAACAATTCTCTAAGCAAATAACATCCAAAGGAAAACAGGTAGCCACACTCATATCTAACAATGCTGACTATAAGACACTAAAGGTAATCAGAGACAAAGGTGGTCATTTCATAATGATAAAGGAAACATTGAATCAAGAAGACATAACACTTCTTAATATATTATATATAAACCAAACAAAGGAGCACCAAAATATATTTACTAACTGACCTAAAAACAAAAACTGACAAAAATACAATCATACTTGGAGACCTCAATACACCACTGACGGCTCTAGATTGTTCATCCAAACAGAAAATCAATAAAGAAATATCGGCCTTAAATGAAATACTAGAACAATTTGATATGATAGACATCTACAGGACATTTCATTCCAAAGTGCCAGAGTATACATTTTTCTCCAGAGTACATGGTATATTCTCAAGAATTGACCATATGTTGGGCTAAAAAACTAACATCAACAAATTCAGAAAGATTGAAATTATACCAAGTATATTTTCTGACCATAAAGCTTTGAAACTGGAATTCAACTGCAAAAAAGAAGTAAACAAACCCACAAAAATGTGGAAATTAAACAACATACTTCTAAAAAATAAGTGGGTCAAAGAAGAAATAAAAGAAGAGATCAAAAGATACATACAGACAAATGAAAATGACAATACAACATATCCGAATCTCTGGGATGCAGCAGAAGCAGTAATAAGAGGGAAGTTCTTATCACTATAGGCCTATGTGAACAAACAAGAGAGAGCCCAAGTAAACTTCACACCTTAAGAAACTAGAAAAAGAAGAACAAATGCAATCCAAAACCATCAGAAGAAAGAAAATAATAAAAATCAGAGTAGAAATAAATGAAACAGAGAACAGAAAAACTATAGAAAAAAATCAATAAAACAAGGATCTGGTTCTTTGAAAAGATAAAAAAAATTGACAAACCCTTGGCAAGACTTACTAAGGAAAAAAAAGGAAGAACTCATATAAACAAAATTCAAAATGAAAGAGGAGCCCTGGCCGGTTGGCTTAGTGGTAGAGCGTCGGCCTGGCATGCAGGGGACCTGGGTTCGATTCCTGGCCAGGGCACATAGGAGAAGCGCCCATTTGCTTCTCCACCCCCACCCCCTCCTTCTTCTCTGTCTCTCTCTTCCCCTCCCGCAGCCAAGGCTCCATTCGAGCAAAGATGGCCCGGGCACTGGGGATGGCTCCTTGGCCTCTGCCCCAGGCGCTACAGTGGCTCTGGTCACGGCAGAGCGATGCCCCGAAGGGGCAGAGTATCGCCCCCTGGTGGGCGTGCCGGGTGGATCACGGTCGGGCGCATGTGGGAGTCTGACTGTCTCTCCCCATTTCCAGCTTCAGAAAAAAAAATGAAAGAGGAGAAATCACCACAGATATACAAAGAATTATTGTTGAATATTATTAAAAAACTATATGCCACCAAATTTAACCATCTAGAAGAAATGGATAAATTTCTAGAACAATACAATTTTCCTAGTCTGAGTCATGAAGAAGTAGAAAGCCTAAACAAACCCATAAACAGGGAGGAAATAGCAACAACTATCAAAAACCTCCCAAAAAATAGAAGTCCAGGGCCAGATGGCTATACTAGTGAATTCTATCAAACATTCAAAGATTTAATTCCTATTTTACTCAAAGCCTTCCAAAAAATTGAAGAAGAAGCAATACTTTCAAACACATTTTATGAGGCCAACATAACCCTCATACCAAAACCTGGCAAGAAAAACACAAAGAAAAAACTACACACCAATATCTCTAATGAATACAGATGCTAAAATACTAAACAAAATACTAGCAAATCAAATACAACAATACATTAAAAAATAATTCATCATGATCAATTTGTATTCATCCCTGAAACACAAGGATGGTGCAACATACATAAAACAGTTAACGTAATACACCATATCAACAAAACAAAGAACAAAAACCATATGATCCTATCAACAGATGGAGAAAAGGCATTCAATAAAATACAATACCATTTTATGGTTAAAACACTCAACAAAATGGGTATAGAAGGAAAATATCTCAACAAAATAAAGGCCATTTATGACAAACCATCAGCTAACATCATCTTAAATGGCATAAAACTGAGGACTTTTTTCCTAAAATCAGGAACAAGACAAGGCTGTCCATTTTCTCCACACTTATTTAACGTGGTACTGGAAGTTCTAGCCAGAGCAATCAGACAAGAAAAAGAAATAAAAAGCATTCCTATTGGAAAGAAGAAGTAAAAGTTTTACTTTTTGCAGCTGATATGCTCCTATACATCAAAAACCCCAAAGACTCCACAAAAAGACAATTAGAAACAATAAACCAATAAAGTAAGGTCTCAGGATACAAAATTAATATACATAAATCTATTGCCTTCTTATATGCCAACAATAAAACATCAGAAAACGAACTCAAAAAAATAATCCCCTTCATGGTTGCAACAACAACAACAAAATACCTATGAATAAACATAACAAAGAATGTAAAGTACCTATATAATGAAAATTACAAAGCATTGTTAAGGGAAATTGAAAAAGATACAATAAAATGGAAAAACATTCCTTTTTCTTGGATAGTTAGAATAAATATAGTCAAAATGACCATATTAACAAAAGCAATATACAAATTTAATGCAATTTGCATCAAAATTCCAATGTCATTTTTTAAAGAAATGAAACAAAAAATTATCCGGTTTATATGGAACTATCAAAAACCCTAAATAGCCAAAGTAATTCTTAGGAAAAAGAATGAAGCTGGGGCCATTACAATACCTGACTTCAAATTATAGTATAGAGCCACGATAATCAAAACAGCATGGTATTGGCAGAAAAATAGACACTCAGACCAATGGAACAGAATAGAAAGCCCAGAAATAAAACCACATATAGATGGTCAAACAATCTTTTGTAAAGAGGCCAACAACACACAATGAAGAAAAGAAAGCCTCTACAATAAATGATGCTGGGAAAACTGGAAAGTCACATGCAAAAGAATGAAACTCAACTTTTTAAATCCATTGGTCCAAAAGCGTCCAAATGTCAAAGAATTTCAAACCCATGTATATCTCCAAAAAACCTATACTGTGGTCTTAAAATTTTAGTAAAATTATCAATATCCAGGATCTATATCTACTTACCTTACTTAGTGTCTCTTCAGAAGGCAATTACTGTTTCTTACATCAATTTGCAGTTGGTAATATATATGCAGTGTTTTTTAGTAATTTATTTTGTATTTAGAAAGAAGACTAACAAAAGTCTTCCTTCTAGTGCTTTGTTATTCATTCTCATCACTCTGCATTCTATCAGTCTCTATACAGTGTTCTAAACACAGTGGTCCTTGATAAATGCTGCTGTTTTCTGACCAAGAAAGACTAAAACTTTTAAATATAATAAAACAAAAATTCTATACCTTACCATTCTAGATGATTTTCCACAAACGCAGACATGGGACTGATCTGCACTGTGTAAGTATCATTTGCAGAATATTCAAAGAGTCCATAGTAAGGGTTGAAGAGTTCTTGAGACAAAAGGAAGAAGAACTCTCGCGAAGGACCACTGTAATCCAGGCTGCAAAGGAAGCAGAGGCCCAGGAACCTATTATGCAGGAGGTAGGGAACCTGCCTCTAGCTTGGTGCTAGTGTACTCTTTCAGAGTCAGTACTGTGGAATGTCAATAGCATTCTTGGCTCTTTAGAGTGGATTTCAATGTAAGTATTAATTTGCTATAGAAAATAAAAATGTGGTCATTGGTTTTGGGAAGTTCTTACTTAGATGACCATGAATAAACTTTTATGGCAATGGTCCTTAACCTTTTTGTTTGATCATATAACACCTATTGGATAAAACACACAGCTGGCCCATTAAAAACAAGAGCTTTGCTGGGAAAGGCACAAGAGAATGACACTGTTCATGCATGCATCTGTGTATATGTGTGAATTGAAAAGCTTCCAAGTTCATTCTGATGTGCCCTCCTAGGTGGACTTACCCTCTATGTTTGAGATGATTTTCTATGAAACCATTGAAATTATATAAAAATATTGTTGTGTAGTTGTATATGTGTACTTTAGGAGGAAAAGGTTTTTGATCAGCTACTCAGAAATGTACATCAACTGAAAAAGTAAAGGTCCAGTAGTTTAGACCTAAAATTTTGGTTTATGCTTTGACTCTGTACCTTAGACTCTAGTACCTGTCAATAATCTTAGGCTTTAAAGAACATGAAATCTAAAGCTTAGCAATACCTGTACAAAGACCTCCCAGAAGGATATGATCAGAATCACCTTGGGGCAAAGGCTTAGAGCCACCCTGCTTCTTGAGAAAAATCACCCAAGATCCAGGGGCTCTGGTCCACCACATTGAGATGTCTGAATAAAACTACTGGTGCCTCACCCCTCTTCTCCAACAAAGGTGACATAAAGCTTGTTTCGCTGGAGTTCTTTCCGGGAATAGGCCATAACCTGATTGAAGGTTCCTTCCAATAAGTGATCCCGACGAATGATGAGTCTAGGAAGAAGTAGAAGCTACATCAGTGGTGAGTAGTGGCTTGAAGCTCTGCTCTTAGTGAGTGTTCTAGGTGAGTGGTGGGTGCCCAGGTCTCACTCCCAACCTCTCCAATGACACAGTTAAGCAAAGGACTTTCTAAAAACACTCATTTCAAAACTTTGACAGCACAAGGACAATGTGTATGCTATTATAATTGGACATATTCCATTCTATTGGACTACTTTTTGGATTTTTTAATCAGTTCCAAAAAGGATCTCTTCAATTGGATTCCTGAGTTTGGGTTCGACTTTTCAAGATGAAAATTATAAACCCAGAAAGAAAAAGAAACACACAACACTTTACTTAGACTTCTATTACAAAGTTACAAAGAGTCCATAATTGACTCTTAATTTGACTAAATAATTAAATTTTTCTCAAGAATAAGTATAGGTAAATCAAGATTTTAAAATTTATTTCCACATTCCTTGTTTTCTGAAAAGGTCTACCATTTATTTTACATATGCTTTTGTCTGAAATTTATTGTCCTTTTTATCTGGCCCTTATCTTCCCTTCCCTTCTGCCTCCTCTTCAATTTCTTAATTATCATTTTTCTTACTTCTCAACTTCATAATTATTTTTCTTCCTTTCTACAATGAACTTAACATAATGTTTCCACACCATGGTATCCAATCTCAAAAAAATAAATATGACAAAGGTATAGGGGAGGAAAAGATAGAAAGAGCTATCATATGAATTCAGTACCAAGCACTAGAGCACTCACTTAATTTTCCCTGGACCTTGACCAAATCCTTTGGCTTCCAATTTTCGGTAGAAATTACGTAGCTTGGCCTCAAAATCTCTTCGGTAGGGTGAAGGGGCTCTTGCACTAGCTCTCTGTAAACCTGTGGAGAGAAGTACACAGGATGAGTGTAGGTCAACACTGTTTATCAAAGAACAAATACACAGAGCAGCAGTAGGGAAAGGGCCAACCAAAGGCACATTACTGTGTCTTCATATTTTTCTCCTCCAAGAAGTTTCCCTTAATTTCTATCACTCTCTCAGTTACTTTTATAATAAATAGAAATATAGTCATCCCTTGCCATATCATGGCTCACTTTTTGCAATCTCACTGTATTGTGGATTTTTAAATTGTATATATCTAATTTTGCATCATGGATGTTTCACTATATCAGGGGATTTTGTGGTATATGACTTTTATATATTTATTATTTTAATTATTTTTGTAGTAAAATAAGCATTTTCTATCCTAAAAAATTAAAAACAATATAAAAACAAAAATATTAATTAAAACATATTAAAAAATATTAAATCAAAATAAAGCCTTAAACTATATATAAATAATGAAGTAAATATGAGATGCTGCTTTTGGATTTTCACCTATCGTGGAGGATTCTGAAACCTAACCCACATGATAGAAGAGGGACCACTGTAAGATAATAAAGAAAAAAATTCTGATGACAATAAATATTTATGTCTTTCACTCCATTTCAAATTATATTTCTCTTAAAAATACCTTGATGAGCATATTCCTTGACTTACTTGTACTGAAATAATCGAATACAACATAAACCAAACTAGATCAAACTTTTCTTGTGCCCTGGCTGGTTGGCTCAGTGATAGAGCATAGGCCTGGTGTGTGGAAGTCCGGGGTTCAATTCCCAGCCAGGGCACACAGGAGAAGTGCCCATCTACTTCTCCACCCATCCTCCTCTTCTTTCTGTCTCTTTCTTCCCCTCCCACAGCTAAGGCTCCACTGGAGCAAAGTTGGCCCAGGGTGCTGAAAATGGCTCCATGGCCTCTGCCTCAGACACTAGAATGGCTCCAGTTGCAACAACGTAATGCCCCAGATGGAGTATTGCCCCCTAATGGGTTTACTGTGTGGATCCTGATCAAGGGTATGCAGGAGTCTATCTGTTTGCTTCTCACTTCAGAAAAATGAAAAAAATTAAAAACAAACAAAACCCAAAAAACTTCTCTTGTATGTCACTATATTATAAGAAGTGATTCTAACTCTAATGAAGCAACTGTAATATATGTATATGTTGTATTTCTTTTCCTTTTTATTTACTTATTTATTCATTTTTTATTTAGACAATTAAATTTAACAGGGCAAAATTGGTCAACCAGAGTACATAGATTTAGAGAAAATATCTCCACATCATCTGAACAGTAGATTGTTCTGTATTCCCATCACCCAAAGTCAAATCATCCTCCATCAGTCAATATTTTGTTTCTCTTTAAGCCCCTCCCCCTCCTCCACTCCATTACCCTCTCCTCCCTTCTTCCTCCGGTAACCACTGCATTCTTATTTATGTCTGTAAGTCTCAATTTTGTGTTCCACTTATGTACAGTTCTTAGCTTTTTCTGATTTACTTATTTTGCTCACTATAATGTTATCAAGTTCCATCCATGTTGTCGTAAATGATACTGTCATCATTTCTTATGGCTAACATTCCATAGTATATATGTACCACATCTTCTTTATCCAATCCTCTATTGAAGGGAATTTCAGCTGTTTCTATGTCTTGGCCACCATGAAAAATGCTACAAAGAACATGGGGGTGCATGTGTCTTTATGTACCCATATTTTCAAGTTTGGGGGGTATATACCCAGTAGAGGGATTGCTGGGTCATATGGTAATTCTAGTCTTAATTTTTTGAGGAATCACCATATTTTCTTCCATAATGGTTGGACTAATTTTTATTCCTACCAACAGTGAATGAGTATTTCTTTTTTACTGCAGCCTTCCAGCACTTGTTATTACCTGTCTTGTTGATAATAGCTAATCTAACAGGTATCAGGTGGTATCTTATTGTAGTTTTGATTTGCATTTCTCTAACAGCTAGTGAAGATGAGCATTTTTTCATTTATCTATTGGTCATTTGTATTTCTTCTTGAGAGAAGTGTCTGCTCATGTCCTCTTCCCATTTTTTTTATTGGATTGTTTGTTGCTGAGTTTTGTGAGTTCTTTATATATTTTAGATATTAGCCCTTATCTGAGCTGTTGTTTGAAAATATCATCTCCCATTTAGTTGGCTGTCAATTTCTTTTGCTGTGCAGAAGCTTCTTAGTTTGATGTAGTAACATTTATTTGTCTTTGCCTTTACTTCCCTTGCCTTTGGGGTCAAATCCATAAAATGTTCTCTACTGCCAAGGTCCATGAGTTTAGTACCTATGTTTTCTTCTATGTAATTTATTATTTCAGAAATTATATTTAGGTTTTTGACCCATTTTGAATTAATTTTTGTACAAGAAGACAAACAGTAGTCAAGTTTTGTTCTTTGGCATGTGGCTGTCCAATTTTCCCAGCACATTTACTAAAGAGGTTTTCTTTTCTTCATTGTGTGTTTTTGACTTCTTTAGCAAAGATGATTTGATCGTATATATATGGTTTTATTCTGGGCTCTCTATTCTGTTCCATTGGTCTGTGTGTCTATTTTTCTGCCAATACGATGCTGTTTTGATTATTGTGGCTCTATAGTATAATTTGAAGTAAGGTATTGCAATGCTTTCAGCTTCGCTTTTTTCCTTAGGATTTCTTTGGCTATTTGAGTTTTTTTATGGTTCCATATAAACCTGATAGTTTTTTGTTCCATTTTTTTTTTACAAAAAATGACATTGGCATTTTGATGAGATTTGCATTAAATTTTTATATTGCTTTGGGTAATATAGCCATTTTAACTATATTTATTCTTCTTATCCACAAACAAAAAATATTTTTCCATTTCATTGTGTCCTTTTCAATTATCTTTAATGAAGCTTTGTAGTTTTCAGTATGTAGGTCCTTTACATTCTTTGTTATATTTATTCCTAGGTATTTTACTTTTTTGTTGCAATTGTAAAAGGGATTATTATTTTTCTTTTTCCAGAGTTTCATTGTTGGTATAAGAAGCAATAGACTTCTGTATATTAATTTTGTATCCTGTGACCTTACTGTAATCATTGTTTCTAATAGCCTTTCTGTGGAGTCTTTGGGGTTTTCTATATACAGGATATCATTTGCAAAAAGTGAAACCTTTACTTCTTCTTTCCCAATATGAATGCTGTTTATTTCTTTCTCTTGTCTGATTGCTCTGGCTAGAACTTCCAGCACTATGTTGAATAGGAGTGAAGAGAGTGAGAAGCTTTGATTTCTTGATTTTAGAGGAAAAGTTTTCAGTTTTTTACCATTTAGTATGGTGTTAGGTGATAATTTGTTATAAATGGCCTTTATTAGGTTATGATATTTTCCTTCTATATACATTTTGTTGAGTGTTTTAAACATAAAACGATGTTGTATTTTATCAAATGTCTTTTCTGCATCTATTGATAGGATCATATGGTTTTTGTTTTTTTGTTTTGTTGATATGGTGTATTACATTAAATGTTTTATGTATGTTGCACCATCCTGTGTTTCGGGGATGAATCCCACTTGATCATGATGAATTATTTTTTTAATGTGTTGTACTCGATTTGCTACAATTTTGTTTGGAATTTTGCATCTGTATTCATTAGAGATATTGGTGTGTAGTTTTCTTTTTTTGTGTTGTCCTTGCCAGGTTTTGGTATAAGGGTTATGTTGGCCTCATAAAATGTGCTTGGAAGTATTGCTTCTTCAAGTTTTTAGAAGACTTTGAGAAGGATAGGAATCAAATCTGCTTTGAATGATTGGTAGAATTCATTAGTATAACCACCTGGCCCCAGACATTATTTTTGGGAACATTTTTGATCGTTGTTTTTATTTCCTCCCTGCTTATGCATCTAGTTAGGCTTTCTACTTCTTTGTGATTTAGTCTAGGAAGATTGTATTGTTCTAGGAGTTTATCCATTTCTTCTAGATTGTTGAATTTGGTGGTATATAGTTTTTCATAGTATTCTACAATAATCTTTTGTATATGTACAATATATATGGTAATTTCTCTTTTCTTTTGAATTTTGTTGATATAAGTTCTTTCTCTTTTTTCCTTAGCGAGTCTTGCCAGGGATTTGTCAATTTTGTTAATCTTTTCAAAGAACCATCTCTTTGTTGTATTGATTTTTTCTATCGTTTTTCTGTTCTCTATTTCATTTATTTCTGCTCTGATTTTTATTATTTCCTTTCTTCTGCTGGTTTTGGGTTGCCTTTGTTCTTTTTTTCCCCTAGTTCCTTAAGATGTGATGTTACATTGTTTACTTAGGCTCTCTCTTGTTTTTTTCATATAAGCCTGTATGTAGTGACATGAACTTCCTTCTTATTACTGCTTTTGCTGCATCCCATAGATTCTGATATGTCGTGTTGCCATCTTTTGATCTTTTCTTTTATTTCTTCTTTGACCCAGTCATTTTTTTTATAAGTATGTTGCTTAATTTCCACATTTTTGTGGGCTTGCTTACCTCTCGTTTGCACTTGAATTCTAGTTTCCAAGCTTTATGGTCAGAGAATATGCTGGTATAATTTCAATCTTTCTGACTTTGTTTATGTTAGTTTTATGACCCAGCATATAGTCTATTCTTTTTTTTTTTTGTATTTTTCTGAAGCTGGAAATGGGGAGAGACAGTCAGACAGACTCCCACATGCACCCGACCGGGATCCACCCAGCATGCCCACCAGGGGCGACGCTCTGCCCACCAGGGGGCGATGCTCTGCCCCTCTGGGGCATCACTCTGCTGTGACCAGAGCCACTCTAGTCCCTGGGGCAGAGGCCAAGGAGCCAACCCCAGCGCCTGGGCCATCTTTGCTCCAATGAAGCCTTGGCTGCGGGAGGGGAAGAGAGAGACAGAGAGGAAAGAGGGGGGAGGTGGAGAGGCAAATAGGCACTTCTCCTATGTGCCCTGGCTGGGAATCAAACCCGGGTCCCCCGCACGCCAGGCCGACGCTCCACCACTGAGCCAACTGGCCAGGGCCTATAGTCTATCCTTGAGAATGTTCCATGTACACTGGAGAAAAATGTATGCTGTGATGTTTTGGGATGAAATGTTCTATAGATGTCTATTATGTCCATTTGTTCTAGTATTTCATTTAAAGCTGAGATTTCTTTATTGATTTTCTGTTTGGATGAATGATATAAAGCCAACAATGGTATATTGAGGTCTCCAAGTATAATGATATTTTTCTCAGTTTGTATTTTTAGATCAGTTAGTAGATGTATTATATATTTTGTTGCTCCTTCGTTTGGTGCATATATATACAGAAGTGTTATATATTCTTGATGCAATGTCCCCTTTATCATTATGAAATGTCTACCTTTGTCTCTGGTTACCTTTGCTGTCTTGTAGTCAGCATTGTCAGATATGAGTATGGCTACACCTGCTTGTCTTTGGATATTATTTTCTTGGAGAATCATTTTCCAACCTTTCACTTTGAATCTATTTTTATCCTTGTAGCTTAGATATGCCGGGAAATGGTCCTGCTACCCATTCTTGGTTGTTGCCTCTATCTCAGATTCTTCAACCCAGACTCTCTCCTATTCTCCTGGCTCCGGCTCCAAGACAAAGCCTGTGCCAACAGTGTCTCCCTCCCTCAGGTCTGTGAGGAAAAAGAAAGACTCAGTCCTTTGGCTTGTTTTTTGTTCTGTGAGTAGATTCTACCTTTGGGCCACCTTCATGCATAACCATAACTTTGTCTATCTGGTGTGTGTATATTTAAAGTTCATCTGAGGTTTTCCCTCTGTGTATAGTTGTAGAATTTGTTAAAATTTAAAAGGAAGAGATCAGAAGTGTCTTTCACTCCACCATTTCTGACATCTACCTATGTTGTATTTCTAAGTACTGTATTTCTCATGCATGAGACACACCCTTTTCCAAAAATTTGGGTTCTAAAAACTGGGTGTGTCTTATACAGTGGTTGTAGATTTTTTTACTTGTATCTCCTGCTTTTTCATGCTTGTTTTTGCACTCATTGTTTAAGACAGTGATTCATCATCAGACACAGATGAGGACAAGCTAATGGATGGGAGTTTTGATAGTGATGAGGAGTTGTATGAATTTCTTTTTTTGTGACAGAGACAGAGAGAGGGACAGATAGGGACAGACAGACAGGAAGAGAGAAATGAAAAGCATCAATTCCTCATTGCAGCACCTTAATTGTTCATTGATTGCTTTCTCATATGTGCCTTGACTGGGAGGCTACAGCAGACCAAGTGATTTCTTGTTGAAACCAGCGGCCTTGGGCTCAAGCTGGTGAGCTTTGCTCCAACCAGATGAGCCCACACTCAAGGTGGCAAACTCGGGGTTTCAAACCTTGGTCCTCCATATCCC